>NC_042615.1:178846724-179154166 GCF_901001135.1 Rhinatrema bivittatum
CAAGCGGCCCCACCACCGTTACCTCTCTCACCAAGTCCTGTGCTCCACTGAGAATTAGATCTAAAATTGCTCCCTCTCTCGTTGGTTCCTGAACCAATTGTTCCATAAAGCTATCATTTATTAAATCCAGGAACGTTATCTCTCTAGCGTGACCTGATGATACATTTACCCAGTCAATATTGGGGTAATTGAAGTCTATTTACAGACCCAAAACGCAACAGAGCAAAATGCTGCACTTCAATAATATCCAGACAAAAAGTGCAGAAAGGATTTAGTCCAAACCACAAGGTAGTTCAAAAGCTCTACAGAGGAAGATAACTTTTAAATAAAAGTTATCTTCCTCTGTAGAGCTTTTGAACTACCTTGTGGTTTGGACTAAATCCTTTCTGCACTTTTTGTCTGGGTAATTGAAGTCTCCCATTATTATTGCACTACCAATTTGGTTAGCTTCTCTAATTTCTCTTACCATTTCACTGTCCGTCTCACCATCTTGACCAGGTGGGCGGTAGTATACCCCTATCACTATAGTCTTTCCCGACACACAAGGGATTTCTACCCATAAAGATTCAATTTTGTATTTAGTCTCATGCAGGATGTTTATCCTGTTGAACTCTATGCCATCCCAGACATAAAGCGCCACACCTCCTCCCGGGTGCTCCTCTCTGTCACTGCGATATAATTTGTACCCCGGTATAGCACTGTCCCATTGGTTATCCTCTTTCCACCATGTCTCTGAGATGCCAATTAAGTCTATGTCATCATTTACTGCTATACATTCTAGTTCTCCCATCTTACTTCTTAGACTTCTGGCATTAGCATACAAACATTTCAAAGTTTGTTTTTTCTTTGTATTATCATTCTGCTTTTTAATTGATAGCGATAAGTTTGAATTTTTTAGCTCAGGTGAGTTTTTAGTTACAGGCACTTGGTCTGCTTTTCTAATTATTGGAACCTCACTGTCGGGATGCCCTAATTCTAATGCATCATTAGTATCCTTTAAAGATACCTCTCGCCGAACCATGCGCTGCTGAGCGACTGTCGGCTTTCCCCTTTGTTCTAGTTTAAAAGCTGCTCTATCTCCTTTTTACAGGTTAGCGCCAGCAGTCTGGTTCCACCCTGGTTAAGGTGGAGCCCATCCCTTCGGAAGAGACTCCCCCTTCCCCAAAAGGTTCCCCAGTTCCTAACAAAACTGAATCCCTCTTCCTTGCACCATCGTCTCATCCACACATTGAGACTCCGGAGCTCTGCCTGCCTCTGGTGACCTGCGCGTGGAACAGGGAGCATTTCAGAGAATGCTACCCTGGAGGTTCTGGATTTAAGCTTTCTACCTAAGAGCCTAAATTTGGCTTCCAGAACCTCCCTCCCACATTTTCCTATGTCGTTGGTGCCCACATGTACCCTCCCCAGCACTGTCTAAAATCCTATCTAGGTGACGCGTGACGTCCGCCACCTTCGCACCAGGTAGGCATGTTACCAGGCGATCCTCACGCCCACCAGCCACCCAGCTATCTACATTCCTAATAATCGAATCACCAACTATGTAGCAATCAGGATCAGGGATCAGGAACCAGGAACAAAAATGAAGTTCTCATCTCCTCAAATTTCACCCATCAGACACATATTACCTCAACTTCCACCCAATCATCCCATCTGCTTTCTTCTTAGAATATTTCAATCCGATAATTTGCCACCCCCCCCCCCCTTCATCCCTTTTACCTTCCCTATTCTGATTACCCATGGCATGTTACCATTATTATTATTTTTTAATTAATAATTTCTTTTTAGCTAGCAATTATCTAGCTACTTAGCTAAATTTATGTATTTTATGTTTATTTTAGTTATATTTTACTTTTACTTTATTTTAACCTGTTGTAAACCGTTTTGACAATTTTATTTTAAAAAGCGGTATATAAATACTTTTAAATAAATAAATAAAAGGAACAGTAGAAGCAATGAGCATTCGACTAGTGAGGGGACCTGTTGCAAAGGCGTTTTGAGAGAGTGGAACCCAGGATTATATACCAGTGCTCTGTCGACGTCATCATCTGGGGCCAAGCCAGGGCCCTATGAAAGGATCAGCTGTGCGAGCGTGCCTAGGGAGGGGTGCGGCGCTGGTCGGGATGGCATCTCTTTGCGTGTCATGTGGAGAGGCCTGACGCAGAACATCAGGAACTGCAGCAGAGCTGGAGGCCCCAGGGGTGGCCTGAGTTTGGAGCTGGTGGCCCACAGCCGCCAGAGACGAGGGACCAGGTACTGGATCACTTTGAAAGAGGTGATGGGGCCGAGCCACGGCTCTGCCGCAGCTGGCGTGTGTATAACCCAATGCATGTAGAAATTCAAATATACAACCAATAACCATAAGCAAAAGCTCATTGTGCTAGGAGTTTCAATCATCAGAGGCTCTAAAATGGGAACTCTTTTGGAGCTAAACACTATAGCTAAAAGCCTTCCAGGATCATCAGCTGGTAGAAACGCTATTCAGTAATCAATGCAGTCCAAGAAGAAAGTAAGGATTCTGAAGTTGATATATCATCCACCTGGGAACTAATGACCTTGCTAGAAACAACATCCAAGAGATACAGAGAGATTTCCAGTCTCTGGCAAAGCAGATTAGTCACATGACCAAAATTATTATCTTTTCAGAAGTGTTACCTGTTCATGGAAAAGGGAAAGAGAGGCTAAACCATATAAATAACTTCAATGCATGGCTCAAAACTTGGTGCAAGGAGCAATGTTTTGGATTTATTGGAGGCTGGGGCCATGTATAGAACAGTAAAAGACCCTATGTCAAAGATGGCTTACATCTGTCTGTGACAGGAAAAAGGATCCTAAGAGATAAATACAAATCCTATGTCATAAAGCATTTAAACAAGATGACGGGGTGGCAGAAGGAAATTGGAAAGTCACTCATCAAATCTAAAGCAAATGGGTGAAGGGGATAACAAATTTCAGCTGAATAAGTCACAAAAGAAGTCCAAGAAGATCAGTAACCTGAAGGAAAGAAGCTGGAAAGCTATGAGCACAAATGCTTGTAGTCTGGCCAATAAAATCTCAGACCTGCAAACCCTAGTGGTGGAGGCAGACTTGGACATTGTTGCTGTTAGAGACAAGATTCACAGATTTTCATGATTGAGATATGGCCTTACCAGGCTATAACTTATTATGGAAAAACAGAGAGGACAGAAAAGGGGGAGGAGTAGCTCTTTATGTCAAAAACAAAATCCAAACAACTGAACTGCAAGGAAGATGGGGTAGAGAAGAAGCATTATGGACTTTCTTAAAAAAAGATGATGGTGCATTGATTTTTACTGGAGTGGTTTACAGGCCTCTGACTCAAACACAACAACTAGACATAGGTCTGGTTGAAGACATCCAAAAAGTGGGAAAAAAGGGAGAAGTGTTGATTGTTGGAAATTTTTATCTGCCGGGCAGACTAGAGAATCCCTTCTGTGTAAAGTAACAGATGTAGAGAGATAGTGAATACCCTGCAAGGAGCTCTGTTCAAACAAATTGTAATGGAACCCACAAGAGTGGGAGTTATACTCAACTTAGTGCTCACTAATGCAGATAATGTCTCTACTGTCCAAGTGGGTGCCCACCTCATCACCAGTGATCATCAAATGGTATGGTTTGATATCACAAACAGGATATGGAGAAGTCACACAAACATCAGAGTTTTGAATTTAAAAAATATGGACTTTGCTGAAATTGGGAAGTACCTGGAGGGAGAAATAGAAGACTGGGAGAAAATGAGAGAGGTGGAACAACAGTGGTCCAAAATAAAAAGAGTAATTACAAAGGCAACTAATCTATATGGGGGTCATTTATCAAACTGCTATATGGTGTTTTCACATGCAAAAAAATGCTTTTAATGTATGTGAAAATGCCATAACGCATTGTGTAATGCAAATTAGAAAAAGGGGAGGAGTTTGGGGTGGGTTTTGTTGCCAAGTGGGATGGCTTCATGATTTGTAAAGCCATATTGCATGGCTTTAACTACACCTTTTTCATTTGTGTAAAGCCATGTGATAGGGCTTTATTGTGCTGTTTTTAGTAGTTTTAAGCTGCTGGAGATCCAGCCTAGCTATCAGGGGCCTCCAACAGAGAGAACGAGAGAGCCTAGCCATAATTCCCTCATACTAGGTAGATATTTATACTTCTATATGAGGCCTACCTAGTACCTTGAGGTGAGGTTTCAGTATTAGTGTAGGGGGTTAGGGGCCACTTTGACATTCAAAGTGAAACGTACGAACAGAACAGTGCTCTCTTGTGAAGATTTGATGATCTTTGGAGTGAGGAAACTCATACAAAGATGAGATTTGTGCAATGTTCTCTCAACCTAGTTTGATGGACTCTCTACCTGGGTCCACTGCACGACCTCTTCAATAGATCGCTGGAAATGGGAGTGGATCTGAGTGACTGGAGAAAAGGGGTGGTGGTCCCGTTTCACAAGAGTGGGAACAGAGAGCAGGCTGAAAACTACTGGCCAGTTAGCCTCACTTTGATGGTGGGAAAAGTACTGGAGACTCTGCTGAAGGAAAAGATAGTAAACTATCTACACTCAGAAGGATTGCTGGAACCGAGGCAACATGGATTCACCAGGGGAAGGTCCTGTCAGACAAATCTAATTGATTTTTTTGATTGGGTGACTAAAGAATTAGATCAAGGAAGAGTGAGTGCTAGATGTGATCTACTTGGATTTCAGTAAAGCTTTTGATATGGTCATGCATAAGAGGCTTGTGAATAAAATGAGAAGCTTGGGAGTGAGAACCAAGGTAGTGACGTGGATTACAAACTGGTTGACAGACAGAAGATAGTATGTGATGGTAAATGGAACCTACTCTGAAGAGAAAGATGTGTTAACTGGAGTGCCACAGGGATCGATGTTGGGACTGGTCCTGTTCAACATCTTTGTGAGTGACACTGTGGAAGGGATAGAAGGTAAAGTTTGTTTATTTGTGGATGAAACTGAGATATGCAACAAAGTGGATATGCCGGAAGGAGTAGAAAGAACATAAGAACATAAGAAATTGCCATACTGGGTCAGAACAAGGGTCCATCAAGCCCAGCATCCTGTTTCCAACAGTGGCCAATCCAGGCTACAAGTACATGACAAGTACCCAGACACTAAGTATTTCCCACGCTACTATAGCAGTGGCTATTTTCCAAGTCAACTTGATTAATAGCAGGTAATGGACTACTCCTCCATGAACTTATCCAAACCTTTTTTAAACCCAGCTACACTAACTGCACTAACCACATCCCCTGGCAACAAATTCAAGAATTTAATTGCGCGTTGAGTGTAAAAGTATTTTCTCCGATTAGTGAAAATGTGCTACATGCTAACTTCATGGAGTGCCCCCTATTCCTTCTATTATCCGGAAGAGTAAATAACTGATTCACATTTACCAATTCTAAACCTTTCACGATTTTAAAGACCTCCATCATATCCCCCCTCAGCCATCTCTTCTCCAAGCTGAACAGCCCTATCCTCTTTAGTTTTTCTCCATAGGGGAGCAGTTCCATCCCCTTTTTCATTTTGGTCGCCCTTCTCTGTACCTTCTCCATGAGATGTGACTTAAGGAACTTGAACGGTGATCAAACATATGGCAGCTGGGATTCAATGTGAAGAAGTGCAATGTCATGCAGCTGGGGTGTGGTAATCCAAAAGAGCTGTATATGATGGGAGTGAAGAGCTGTTGTGCACGGAGCAAGAGAGGGACCTTGGAGTGATAGTGTCTAGTGATCTGAAGTCAGTGAAGCAATGTAAGAAGGCAATAGCTAAAGCCAGAAGAATGCTGGACTGCATAGCGAGAGGAATAAACAGTAAGAAAAAGGAAGTGATAATCCCCATGTACAGGTCCTTGGTGAGGCCTCACCTGGAGTATTGTGTTCAGTTCTGGAGACCGTATCTCAAAGGGACAGAAACAGAATGGAATTAATCCAGAGAAGGGCAACAAAAATGGTGGGAGGTCTCCATCAAATGACTTATGAGGAGAGGCTGAAGGAACTAAATATGTATACCCTGGAGGAGAGGAAGTACAGGGGAGATATGATACAGACATTCAGATACCTGAAAGTTTTTAATGATGCAATTTGACAAACCTTCTCTGTTGGAAAGAAATCAGTAGAACTAGGAGTCACGAAATGAAATTCAAGGGAAGATAACTCAGAACCAACGTCAGAAAATATTTCTTCATGGAGAGAGTGGTAGATGCCTGGAATGCCCTTATGGAGGAGCTGGTGAAAACAAAAATGGTGACAAATTTCAAAGGGGCATGGATAAACATTGTGGATCCCTAAAGGCTAAAGGATATAAATGAGGAAATGCGCACATGGGGGTAACTTGCTGGTGTGACATTACTACCCTTAAACAATAAGCATTCATACTGTTGATGCAACTCATTATTGCTCTCCGCTTTAATGGCAGGGCAAACAGAGGAAAAGGGGAATTAGTTTTGGACAACAACCAACAAGGACATTGAATTTTAGGGTCTGGGAAAACAAATAAGCATGGGGTAACTTGCTGATGCAACTGTTTCTACCCTTAACCAATTAGCCTTAAACTTGTGATGTAACTACAACATTGTTCTCTGCTTCAACAGTAAGAGATAAGAGATAATGGGGAATTAGTCTCAGACAGTTAACAACAAAGGTCCTGACTTTAACAGTTTGGGAAACTAAGTATGGGGATAACTTGTGTGCCATGGCAGATGCCACCCCCAGAAGCTCTCATTATCGGAAACAAATGCTACCATAAGCTTGCTGGGCAGACAAGATGGACTGTTTGGTCCTTTTATGCCATCATTTCTGTTTCTATATATATAAAATGTACTAGACACCAGATATTGTCCGTCTGTCGGTGGCTTTTGGGGTGCACATGTGTACCCCACTAGTCCCCGACAGACAGACCCAACTACCATGGATGCTGTAGAAGTTTATAGCTGGTGGGATGTGGATACACACATCAGCACACATGCATACCACACAAGACACTAACTACCAATTTCTTAAACAAAACGCTCCCAACTTCAGTTCAGGGTCATCATTCTGCCGACCAAGCTCACTTAAACAGGTATTGCCATCCTCCAAGACAACCCTATTCCTTACTCACTAATATCCATGTAAACACACACAGTGGGTTAAGGGCTGGGTGTGAAAAGTTCCGAATGGGAGGGGGGAACCTCTGGGCTGGGGTGGTGCCTTTCATATAAGTGTTTTTGGTGGGGGAGGAATTTAATTTAGTTTTTGTGTTTCAGGATTTTGAGGGTTTGTTTTTTTTCCTTTATTTAATTTTGGATAATGGGAGGAGGATCAGAGTGTATCGAACTTGAGTTGGTACTGGGCAGAATATGCTGGAGTTGGGTTGAGAAATGGGGTGATAGTGTGCTAGGGTCACACTGGGAGGGGAGCAGATTGTGCTAGGTTGGGCCAGTGAGGGGTGAAATGAGCTATTGAGGGGCAGCATGTTTTGGTGTCAGGCGAGTGAGGAAGGGCACAGTATGCTGGATTCAGCGCTGGGGTGGCTCAGAGTGTGCTGGGGCTGGGGCAGTAAGGGGGTCTGAGTGTGCTGGGGTTGGGCTGCAGAGGAGATTCAAAAATTTACTGGAGCTGTGCCCTTGAAAGACGAAAGAGGGCGAGGAGTGCTGGGAGGGGGATCAGAGAGTGCTGGGGCTGGGTCAATGAGAGAGCAGGGAGTGCTGGAGTGCACCTGGGGAGGATGCTCAGAGTCTGATGGGGAGATGGGACAAAGGGTAATAGGGATGAGCAGAGAAGTCAGGAAGAAAATTCTGTGATAGAGCAGAGAGGATGGTAGAAAGGGATACTGGCTTCAGACTGGGGATAAGGACAGAGAATAGAGGTCTCCAGGAAAATTCAATGGGTTTGAGTTAATATATCTATATCTATATCTATATCTATCTATCTATATATGTATATAGTGCCAAAAAGAGAAATCACATAATTAGCTTGTTGCTGCATAACCGACAACCTGCACAGTCAACATTTCTGATTGAAACTTCCCCAATCCTTAATTCAATCATTTGAAGAAAGCAAAAATATGCTTGCCTTCAGTCTCAGCTGTTTCTCTGCTCCTGCTTTAGTCCTTCCCCTGACAAACAGCCTGCAGGCAACAGAATGGAACTGATGCAATTCCATATGCGCAGGCTAGCACACAGCTTAATCATCGATTGGACATGTATTTTGGATGTGCTAGGCTAACACCCAATGCAAAAAGGGGACTAGTGCAACCAAAATGCATGTCCAAACTCATGTGTAGCTAATAGCGCTCATCACATGTAAATGCCATGTAGTTGAGACTATTAGCTAATAGCTATTACCCTGGTGCAAAAACTTGCCATACGCCCGATGCACACTTTTTAACATGGCAAATGTGATGCCAGCTCTGGAGCTAGCGCTGAGTGTCAAGGGCTCACTAAAAAAACCTCACTAAAAAAACAAAAAATCCTGTTTCCTGTGGTCCCTCCTTTTAGCATTGTCACGATACTAAGTAGGAGGAACCACAGAAAGCAGCAACATGAAAAAGAAAAGTCTTCATGGCGACGAGCTTAGAAAAACAGATGCTCAATTTACCAGCATCCATTTTCCTAACCCGTGGCTTATGCAAGGAAGGAAAAGGTCCGTTTTCTGAACCCTTGCCTGTGTACAGAACCATGTCTCTGGACAACCGATGCCAAAGATGCGCTAGGGACGTGCAATTGATTCATAGCACATTCTTTATAGCGTGACACCTCATTACTATACTGCATCGGCTGCCCAGGAGACGTGGCTGTGCATGCATTAAAAAATGGGCGCCCAGTTTGGATGCATGTTTTACGCATGGCTTATTGCACCAGCCCCAACATGTGCTTGGGGGGAGAGGGTGTTGAGGCTAGGCTGGAGCAGATGAAAGGGGCATTCTCTGCTTTAATCCAGCCTCTCTCCTCATGTTGGTTTTCCCCCTTTCTCCTGACTTGAGGGGAGGAGTGAAGTTGGAGTGAACAGAAAAAGCATGTAGAATGTTTGATCCTTCAGAGATCTGTTAAATCAAACCAAAGATAATTTTAATATAGTTCCAAGATGGAGTGATGTCCTTTTAGAAGAATTTCATATTTATGCACAGGTTCTTGTATCTGCATAAGTAGTCAACTATAGATCACTTATAAAGATCTGCATGTTTTTTTGAGACTCTGAAATTGGCAGATAGGGCATTAATTTCAATGATTAGAAGCCTCAATGGCAGGCATTACTGCTTGCAGATTTTAAACTTTTGTTAATTTGCAGCTTTTTTTTTTGGGCTGTTATCATGTCTGAAATATATAAGCACAATCTTTTGGTGTAATTAACAGCATGACAAATTGCTTATGCTGAGAGCATTTTTAGAAAACATGATCTCATGTATTCCAAAAGATGACAAGGACTTTCTCAAGAAAATGTAAAATGGATGGTTGCACTATTTCAATTCAAAACAAAAGTGACACTTAAAGCAGTGGAGGAACAGTCTGGTGGTTCGAGGAGCAGACTGAAAACCAGGGTTCAAACCAGCTGATGTTCCTTGTAACCCTGGAGAAGTCACTTCACCCTCCATTGCCTCAAGTATAAACATAGGGCCCTCTTTACTAAGCATTTTTCCCATAGACTCAGAAAGGGAAAAAAACCTTTACTAAATAACCCCCTTATATTTTAAACCCTCTGGGGATTGGGAAATACCTATAGTACCTAAATGTGAGCCATGCTGAAGTGTCACAAAAAGAGCATAAATCAAAAATTATTTTTAAAAATTTATAACATATATGTCTTAGGTTAATAAAAAGTACCAAGTACAAAAATCACCAATTTGTTTGTATCTAGTTTTAATATTATTTATAAAACAAATAACATAAATGATTTTCAATTTAAAAAATTGACTTTATTGTATAGGCAGAAGTATGAATTTATTTGCAAAATTATGCAAATAATGCAAAACATATGTTCAAATCCATTATTTTTTTCTGATGTAATTCACAGCCTTGTTAACTACATCATCATCATCATCATCATCTATCACAGATTAGGCAGCAATGCCTCTTCCAGCTTCCTTATAGATCACCATCCATTTATCTTTTTCTAGGCCTGCTTTGATCCTTTTGCCAGCAGGCAAACATGGAAGGGCTTCTTTTGGGAATCTTCTATATTCCTTTCTATCAACATGTTGTTTACGTTGTTTATTATGATATTTGAGTTTCTGATTCACAGAATACATATTTAGTTCTTTTCTTACATCCTCATTCCTAATCCTGTCCTGTCCATTACATCCTTTAAACAATCTTAAAATTTTCATTTCTGCTGCTTATTTATTTGTTTACCATTAAAGTCAATGGGGGAAAGCACCCAACCTATTTTGGTTTCCAAAATTGTTTTCTCCTCAATTCCCCTGATCTACAAAATTCAGTAGACATTACCCAAACATATATAATTGTTACAATGCATAATAAAATTAACAATCACAAAATCCAAAAACAAACAGAACACAATAAAACAATAAAATAAAATGGACATTATCACATTGTAAGCCTGTTAAAATTGACAGAGCACATAGTTCTGGCCACCATACCACCCTTGAAGCCCTAACATATAGTTTCTACCCTCTAATACCAAGTTAAAGCAGCAGAAACTAAAAAAAAAAAAGCTTTTAATATTTTCTTAAAGTGCAAATAGTCACGTTCTTGCCTTACTTTTTCTGGAAGCTCATTCCAAGGGGAAGGTTTTGAAACCTGGAACATCCAATCCTGTTATTCTTTTAAACATAACGTGTCTAGAGGAAGACCTTAAAGTACAGGCAGGGCAATAATGCATTAATTCAGGAAGACGGTTTGATGGTAAACCATTAATCAATTTAAAAACCAATGGAAGGATTTTACATTTGATCATCCGTCAGATAGGGAGCCAGTGCAGCTGAATCAAAGTTGGCAAGATATGATCATGCAGGGAACAACTACTAACCAGACATGCTGCAGAATTTTTTATCCACTGTAAAGCTTTTTAAAGAACACTAAGGCAAACCCTTTATAAAGAGAATGAGTAAAGTCTAAAGACTGAGATACCCAAGGATCTAAGACCTTCAATAAAACAGAGTGGTTAGCCTTATCGAAGGCTGTGCTCAAATCTAGAAGAACTAAGGTATATATCACCCTCCTGCTGCAAAGCCTTCTTTAACAGTTCTCAAGCATTACAAGAGAAGCAGCTGCTAGTGAAGTCTGATTTAAAAAAAAACAAAACAATTTAACTGCTCTGCTGTTCCATTTTGTATTTCAAACGGCTCAGAGCTTCCTTTAACTACAACTCCACCCCTAGTTTGCTTGTATGGTTTATGCCAGAAGTTTGGCAAGTTTCTTCCCTCCTCATGATGATTCTCTGCAGAAAGTGCACAAAAGGAGAAGATATGTGTACTTGAATTCTGTTAACATTGTTTAATATGCTTTGGATCCATAGAAAAGTTGTGGCACTGCCATAATGTTATAAAGGCAATTTTCAAAGCTAGTTGTACTAGAACTCAGGATGTGCAGAGGCACATGTTTCATTTTGATTTTTTAATTCATTTTGTAGGCCATCTCCAATTGTTTGCTTTGTTTTAAACAAAAACAATTTAATTTATTTATTTTATTCATTCATTTGTTTACCATTAAAGTCAATAGGGGAAACCATTGCAACCGATTTTGGTTTCCAAAATTGTTTTCTCCTCAATTCCAATGAAAATTGTGGGAAGAACTCATCAGAAGAGGGAAAGAATTCCAAGGCACCTAGAATGTAGCAAAGTGGCACCAAAAGTGGCGTAAATAACTTAAGTCAACCTAAAGAGGCAAAGGGGTACCAGCAGTGGTAGGAGCTCTCCAAGGCATTGTTAGAGAAGCAAAGAAGCAGAAAGAGTGGGAAGAAAACACTTAAGACCTAAAAAGAGGGCACCAACAACAGTGGCATGAACTCTTGAAGGCAACACAAGACACAAAGTGGCACCAAAATTTGCATGAACATCCTAAGGTACCATGAAGGGATAACAAAGCAGAAAAGGTGGCAGGAAAAATTCCAAGGTATTGATAAAGGGCCAAAGCAGCATAAAGAGTGGCAAATTTATACCAGGTCACCAGGAGAGGTGAAAAGCAGGTGCCCCCCCCCCCCCCAAGTGGCAAGGAACACCCCAAGGTGTAGAGTCCTGGATATGAAAGCAAGGCAGAGTGACAGCAAGATCCTCAAGGTGCAAAGTCTGGGCATGGCACCAATACTGAGTGGAAGAAAGATTCCTAAGGTGTAGGATAAGGGGTAAAGCAGCAGGACAGAGTGGTATGGGAGATGTCTGTCTTCCTGTTGAAGCACTTGCCACTTATCAGATTTAGTACAAGAGAATGATCTGTCATCAATATCATTTTTGTGACATAAGCTTTTATTGCATTCCCTACTTGAAACAGATCTTGATGTTGGGAGAAATTTTGGGTTTCTGTAGGTGAACACAATCGCTTCCTTTTGTTGATTTTGTGGTGTTGCATTAGTTCTCTCTTCCTATTGAAACCTTTCCCACATTCAGAAAATGAAATAGGTATCTCCTGTGCATATTTTCTGTTGCTCCTGCATTTCTTCTTTCTGAATGAGGGTTTTTCTATAGTCTGTGTATGTATATTTTCTGTCTTCAGTATCAGATCTCTTAAAGACTGGTGCCCTGCTGATGAGGACACAGAATGGTTTAAAATGAGGCAGTCTCAGACCAGTTATTAGCCTGGAAAACAGCCATGCCCTCAAGTATGCAGATTGGTTTTCTGGAGATTTAAAAGTGTTTGCTGAGAAAAACCCAGTGTTTAAGATACTAAATGGCTGAGGGATGGGGCCAAGATTTATGTATGTAACTCTATTTTAAAACCAAAAACCACAGCGTACATTGCTGGATATCTGCGTAGCTTTACTGTTGCTCCTGATGAAGAGCAAGTCTGTAGAAATTGCATTTTAGGGCTTATATTTATTTATCTATTTATTTATTTATACATATATTTTTATATACCGACATTAGATCAATGATGTCACATCGGTTTACAGATAACGAAAGGAAATAAGCGGGGAGGGGTACTTATTTCTTACAGTGAAACATATCTCTAACAATGCAACGTAATGAAACTTGAAGTTCTTGCGTATATCTAACGAGGTAACATGATACAAAATATAGACATATAAAATAAATAGAAATGATACGAAACTCTTCTTATGCATCTTAATGGGACTAGAAAGTCTTAAAAAAGAAATGTGGTGAACATGATTGGCAAGTGACCAGGGACTTGGGGGCGGGGAAATGGGTAACAGGGGCAGGGCTAAAAAGGAGCAGTGGTTGGGAGGTTTGATCATTGGGGGAAGACTAGCCGGAAAAGCCAGGTTTTTAGGTGTTTTTTGAAGAGCTGTGTTGAGGGTTCGGATCTTAGTTGTGCTGGAAGGTTGTTCCAGAGTGAGGGTCCTGCTATAGAAAGTGTGCATTCCCTTGTTATGGTTAGATGTGCTTCTTTTGGGGTCGGGATGTGGAGAAGACCAGTGTTAGAAGATCGGAGGGTTAGTTGCGGTGTGTGGTATCGTAGGGGCGTGCTTAACCCATTTAATTTGTCGTTGTGGAGCGACTTGTGGATGAGGGATAGAACTTTGTGTTGTGTTCGGAAGGTGATGGGTAGCCAGTGGAGGTCCTTGAGGATGGGAGTGCTGTGGTCCGATATCTTTCTGTTTGTGAGGGATCTGGCTGCTGCATTTTGTAGTAGCTGCAGCGGTCTGATTGTGGCTGCGGGGAGGCCGAGCAGAAGGGAGTTGCAGTAATCAAGCTTTGAGAATATTATGGTCTGGAGGACGGTTCTGTAGTCATGTGGGAAGAGCAGCAGTTTGAGTCTTTTGAGGGTCTGGAGCTTGAAGAATCCATCTTTGATGATGGTGTTGATGTGCTTTTTGAGGTTGATTTCTGTATCGAGAGTGACTCTGAGGTTTCTAGCTGAAAGGGTTAGTTGTTGGTTCAGGAGGGTTGTTGTGCTATTATGTTTGAGATAACGGTTGGGATTGTTGGAGATATGAAAGATTTCAGTTTTTTTGTGGTTGAGGGAGAGTTGAGTTATATCCGACAGGTGGGTGTCCCAGGTTTTTAACGTGTTTTCAAGGGATGATTTGAGGGGGAGCAGAATCTGTACATCATCTGCGTATATGTAAAATATAAGCCCTTTTTTGGAAAGAAGGTTGCAGAGGGGGAGCATGTAGATGTTGAACAGTGTGGAGGAGAGGGATGATCCTTGGGGTACACCGTGTGGTAGGGGGATTTGTTGAGATTGAGATGATTCTATTCTTACTGAGTAGGACCTGCTGGAGAGATATAAGGCAAACCATTTGAGTGTGGTGTCACATAGGCCAATTTCTTTTAGTCTGGTTAGTAGGGTGTTGTGGTTGATGGTATTGAATGCGGTGGAAATATCAAGGAGTATTAAGAGGTATGATGTGTTCTTGTCCAGGCCTCTGAGAATGGAGTCGGTGAGGGATAGAAGGAGTGTCTCTGTGCTGAGGAGGTTTCTAAAACCATGTTGAGCCGGGTTTAGAATGTTATGGTGTTCTATATGTCCAGAGAGCTGTTTGTTTGACAGTTTTTTCCAGGATCTTGGAATGAAGGGCATGTTGGAGATTGGTCTGTAGTTGGCAGGGTCTGAGATGTCTAGGTTCGGTCTTTTGGGGATAGGTTTGATAATTGCAGATTTGAGGCTGTCTGGGAATATGCCCTGTTCCAGGGAGAGGTTAATGATATTGGCTATTGGCTTGGCAACGATGTTTGAGACTTGTTTTAGGAACTTTGTTGGAATGTGGTCAAGGGGGTGTGTAGCAGGATTTGTTCTTCTTATGATTGGCTCCACGTCTGTTGATGCAATGAGATCGAAATGGGCCCAGGAGGGAGTGGATATGTTGGTTGGTTCGGGAGGTTTCGCGTTAGTGTTAGGTATGTTTGCAATCAGGCTGGAGGTTTTGTTGCTGAAGAATTGCGCTAAATCTTCGCAAATTTTGTCCGGGTTGTTATTTGGGGGAGGGTTGTGGGTGGGGCTGGTTAGGTTGGATACATAGGCGAATAGCGTTTTGGGATTGTATTGATAGTTGTGGATCCTTTTTGCGTAGAAGAGGCATTTGGTGTTGTTAATGTCAGCGTTGTAGGTGTGGAGGAGGGTTTTGTATTTGTTTTTTAGTTCGGTGGATTGATTTCTTCTCCATGCTTTTTCTGTATGTCTAAGAATGCGTTTAGAGTTTTGTAGCTCCGGCATGTATCATGGGGATTTAGTTTTGCTGGGGGTTTTGATTTCTTTTGTTATGGTAGGGCATATGCTGTTTGCTGTTTCAGCGATTATTGAGGTCCAAAAGTCAGCTGCGGTGTTTGCATCATCCTTTTTTAGAGAAGTTAGAGCTTCTGGAAGAACCTCGATGAGATCCTTAGATGTGCAAGGCTTGGTGAAATGTATGTATTTCTTGGGGGGGTCAGCAACTGTTGGGGTTTTTTTTAGAAATAGCTTGGACTGGATGAGCATGTGATCAGACCAGGGATAGCTATGGTTATGGGAGGGTTTTTGCTTGAGATGTGTTGATTGATGAAGGTAAGGTCCAGGGTGTGGCCTGCCTTCTGAGTGGAGGAGTTGATGATTTGATTGAAGCCGATGGCCGTCATGGTGTTGATGAGGAGCTCACAGGTGGGTGAGGGAATTCTTTTGTCAAAGTGTAGGTTGAAATCACCTAGAATGATTGTGGGGGTGGCTGAGTTTGTGTGATTGGTGATGGCTTCGATTAGGGGGGATAAGTTGCGGTCAGCGGTGCCTGGGGGAACATATAGGAGGAGAATTTGGAGATTCTTTGATTTGAATAGACAAAGCTCAAGAGGGGGTGAAATTATGAGTGGTTGGATAGCAAATTTGAGGGTTTTTTGGGCCAGGAAAAGTAGTCTGCCTCCTTTATTTTTTGGTCTGGGCATGGAGTAAATGACATAGGTATCTTTGGGAAGTTGACTGATGAGGGCATTGTCAGAGCATTTGAGCCAGGATTCAGTTAGGCAGAATATGTCATGGCGTTGGTCCAGTAGGAGATAATGAAGGATGGAGATTTTTTTCATTATGGATTGGGCATTGAGGAGGAAAAGGGTGAATACTGTCAGGGCAGCTATGTTGTTGTTGAGGTTGATAGGGATGAAGGAGGGGGAGTGCCAGTGTGTGAGAAGGTATGAGTAATATCTTTCATTGAAAATGGTGTCAAAATTGGTGTATGACAGTTTTTGGATTGGTTGACAGTACTCCATGTCATGGGAGGTACTGTAAATCACATGAGGGTGATCATGAAGGTGATGGGGAGAAGCGGGAATAGGGACTGGCAGGGTTCCTGACCCCAGGTGGATCGGGCGCCATAAGCCTGGAGCATCAAGGCGAGGGTAGGGGGAGTAGCAAAGAAATGACCAGGCTTTAGGAGGGGCTCACTATGGGAGTGTTGGCGACATTGTTCCAGATGAAGTCAGATGGTGAGGCAGTCCTGTACATTGTGCTTGAGCAATAACGAAGGTGCTGTTGAGTCCGCCTTTGTGGAGGTTAATGCAGGGATTTTAGGGTGTGGAGAGGTTGTGGCATCCTTCAGTGGTGGCACGAAGGGGCGCAGAAAGGGTAATGTTATAATTTCAAAAATATTAAATAAAAAAAAAAAGAAAGGGGCAGGCCCCTTTGTCGCGCTCCTTAGGCACGCGGTGCCCAAGGCGTCCTGTCGGCTCTTTTATTGAGTCCGTTTAGGGCTGTCCCGTGTTGCCGACTTGAGTGCGTAGGTAGGTGGGGTCTGGGGAAGGCCGGTGGTGGGAGGGCGCAGGTGGCTCACTGTTGGGCCTGCGGCGTCGGTTGATCGATGATGGCGTCGGTCGATGGCGGCGGAAGAAGGGCGTTGCAGTCCGGATGCAGCCGTGGGCGGACTGATTGGTCCTGGCCGCAGTTCGTCTGTCTGGGAGGCAGAAGTCGCGGTAAGGGCCTACCGTGGAGGTAGGACTTGGTTGGGGCCTGCGAGGTCCGGGCTGAGGCCTACCTTGGAGGCCTGCGAGGGTCCGGGCTGAGGCCTACCGTGGAGGTAGGACTTGGCTGAGGCCTGCGAGGGTCCGGGCTGAAGCTGAGGCCTATCATGGAGGTAGGCCTTGGCTGGACCAGTAAGGGTTGTCTGTCCATATTGGTGGGTCGAGGATGCGAGTGGCACGAGCTGGGGGCCTACCATAGAGGCAGGCGGCACGGAGGTTCACACGGGTCAGTGGGTTGCAGCTTGAGAGGGTTCCAGCGGCGTCCTGTTACCTCTTTTATTGAGTCCGTTTAGGGCTGTCCCGTGTCGCCGCCTTGAGAGCGTAGGTAGGCGGGGTCTGAGGAGGGCCGGCAGTGGGAGGGCTCAGGCGACTCACGGGCCTGCGGCGTTGGTCGATCGATGGTGGCGCCGGTCGATGGCGGTGGCAGAAGGGTTTCGCAGTCCAGATGCAGCCATGGGCGGACTGATCGGTCCTGGCTGCGGTTCGTCTGTCCGGGAGCCGTAAGTCGCGGTAGGGGCCTACCATGGAGGTAGGTCCAGGAGGCTGCGGCTGGGGCATTATAGAATAGAATGAAGTCTCTGGGTCAGCTGGGTAGCATGCAAGATGAAGATAAAGAACCAGAGGAGTCTGAAAGACCTAGATATTAAGTGGACAAACTGGAGGACTAATTGGAAAACTGCGAATGTGCCACACATGATCATGTTTTAAAATCTGCTGACATTTCATTTCATTTAATATTTATATATCACACATACCAAACTTACAAAGCAGATCAAGGCAGTTTACAACAAATGCAGCATAAAAATACATTAAAAAATTAAAACTTCCCATCCCCAGACCACCCATTCTAGCCGTCACTAAAACCCATTCTCTCATATCCCCTGGTAAGAAAATGATATATATCTACCTAGAGTTTCCGCTGTTCTACTTCTTCCTTCTTCCAATCAACAAACTTCTCATTGCCAAGTTTTCATTTTTTTACTATACCAACAGATAATCCTCCTTTTGTTGAATGTCTTTAGGTATTGAGTTCCAAAGTTCTGCCCCATCACAGAAAACATTCTCTTTTACTTTACCCACTTTCCTCCATGATGGCACCTGTAGGAAGTTGCCATTTACTGACCGGAGCTTTCAAGGTGGAATGTACATGTTCAACAACTATCGCAAATATACTGATGCCTTTCCTTTCACTGCCTTAAAGATCAGTGTCATTATTTTGAACTTCATCCTCACTTTCACCCAGAGGTAATGCAGCTAATTTAACAAAGGACCTGCGCTCAATCTCCATGGGCAGCCAAAAATTAATATTGCTGTCAAGTTCTGTACTATTTGCAACTGTTGGGTAGATAGTTCAGTTAAACCCACCAAAATGGCATTACAGTAGTCCAATAATGATGTCAAATAAGCCTGAAGCACTTTACGAAATATGGATCTATTCAGTAGTGGTAACAAAGTACGTAACTAACACAATTCTCTGCAGAATACCTGGAATCCCTGGAATACGTGACTCCAAATTAAAGTCAGAATCTAAAATAACACCTAGATCATGTACTTTTTCAACTGTCCCAATTTCCATTGAATCAATATTTATCTTTATCAGAACACAGGGATCTTCTATAACTTTTACTAACAGCATCTCTATTTTCGTTGCATTCAGCAGCAACCAAAATTATCAACCAATTTGAAACCTTCTGTAGGCCCTCTTTTACCTTACTTAATGTCAAAAAACGATCATTCCCCATTGGTATCACTAACTGTGTGTCATCTGCATAAAAAAAACATTAAATTAATGTTCCCAATGGCCTTAAAAAACAAATTAAACAATAAAGAGAATAGTGCGGAACCCTGTGGGACTCTGCAGTTCATTTCAATAACCTTAGACAGTTTATCTCTCACCATTACTACTGATGTTCTTTCACTCAAGAAAGAGAGAATTCATTGCACTACTTTCCCACCTAATCCTACCTTCTTACAAAGTCTCATTAAGATAATATGGTCTATTATGTCAAAGGCACTGGACAAAATCAACAAAGCTGATTCCCCTTCATCCCAATATCACATTACTTCATCATTTAATGCCACTAAACCTGTTTCTGTGCTATACCCTCACCTAAATCCTGATTGACATCCATCCAATCCATTAACTTCCTCCAGATATTCTGGAAGTTGTTGAACCACCACTTTCTCTATCACTTTCAATAAGAAAGGGATATTAGCCATCGGATGATCATTCATACAGCTTGATGCTTGCAAAGTACATTTCTTCAATAATGGAGTCAAAACAGAATTTTTCAGCATTGCAGAAAGAGTACCTGTTGCGTTCGTGCCTCTTCTCGCCCCTCGCTCCACCCTCTCTACCTGTGATGCAACTCCCTTCGGCTCTGACGGACAGTGCAGCCACGGCTTCTCTCCGCCTCTTGGTCCCGGTTCCCCCGGGCTGGCCTGACGCTAAGGATCCGCCATGTTCCTGATGATGTAAGGGCGCACGCGCTCCAGACTTTGTACCAGCAAAGGTGCGAACCTCGGGGGCGTCCCCCCATAGTGAAATCATCCACTTGTACTTTAAAAGGTCTTTGTTTGCTAACCTCTAACAAATTAGCAAGGAACTCCAATGGGACTTGCTGCGGCAGTCCACGCTACTTGCAACAATGATCAGAGTCAGCCGGGGAACCTGTCCCCACTGCTCGGCCTTTTCAAACTTACCAGGAGTAAGCGCTCCACGGGGGCTCCGCTCTCTCTTCTTGATTTCAGATTGCCAGAACACTCGGAAGACTCCTCATTGCCTGGATGTGAACACAGTGAATTCTATTACATAGGAATCGATACTCGCTCCACGAGGGCCTACATTCCTATTTGCTCTGAAGACTCCCTTCTGTCCAAGACGTTATCGCAGGTACAGAGATCAAGAGTTACTTTGGCAAGATTACAGATAGGAACCGATACTCGCTCCACGAGGGCCCATGTTCCTAGAATCTTATACAGCAATTGTGAGTTCTTATTACAGACTGTTTGTGGGAACCAGTGCTCACCTACGGCTCCTGTTCCTGTATGTACTGAAAACTCTCTGTGGCATAGAGACCATTGTAGACATCGACTATTGTGAGTGTACCATCTTGTATCCAGTATACCCTGTCTACTCACTACTTCTACTCTCTACAGCTCAGCGACCCAGAGATTATTATTCCAGTATCAGAAAGACTTCAGCCTTGCCGGACACAACGACTCACTACTGCCACCCCTGGTGGTCCAGCTTCCAGTCTAATAAAGAACTATTGTGTTTATCTCATATTCTAGCCTAGTCGGTGATCCCTCTCAGGATCTCCTCCTGGGGGCACTGTCATCTACCCAGGGATTCACCATTTCCTCCTAGTGGTCATTTCCTTTCACTATTGTCACCTTGTGGGAGTCAACCACTACAGACCACTAACTCCATTCACTAACTCCGTATTATATAGACAGCTACTCCTCTTTCTCTGAGACTTGCCAGCAGCTTATATATTTTTATATATTTATATATATATTTATATTTTTATATACCTATTGACAACTCCTCTCCCTTGGAGAGTTGATCCCTAACAGATTGCTACTCCTTAGCAGTTTAGTAATAGCTTGCTACTTCCTTCCTTACAGGAGTATCTACAACAGTTCTCTAACAGATCTACAGATATCTAACTCCTCCCCTCTGGAGGAGCAGGTCATGTCATATCGCTACTCCTTCCCCTTTCAGGAGAACAGCAGAACAGAAATCATTCTTCTTGAAAGAAAATCCAAATCTGAAATTTAAAAAGTTTTCCCCATATCACATAATGTCAAAATAGTTCTAACAGACTCAGTTAGAGATTTAGGGATGATCATTGACTGTGAGCTAAATTTTAAAAAACACATTTCGGCAAAAATAAGAGATGGTTACTACAAACTTTTAGTGCTTAGACGTTTGAAGTCATTATTAGATTTTAATAATTTTAGATCTGTACTTCAGGTGCTTATTTTAACTTCTCTGGATTATTGTAACTCTCTTTTACTGGGACTTCCACAATCAACATTACAACCACTGCAAGTACTGCAAAATGCAGCTGCTCGGGTTCTAACAAATTGTAACAGGCGTGAACACATTACACCAATTCTAATTAGTCTGCACTGACTACCTATTACCCAAAGGATTCTGTTTAAAATCTGCTGTATTATTTATAAGACCATTTAAGCTCATAAATCTGATTGGTTAATTTTCTCCATTCGAATGCATACACCACACAGATCCTTAAGATCTGCCAACAAAAGTTTACATGTCATTCCCTCATTGAATACCACTCATTTAACGTCAGTATGGGAAAGAGTTATTTCTCTTGCAGGCCCAAGTATATGGAATATGTTACCAATGGAGCTTCATCTTGAATCTGATTTTAAGAGTTTTAAAAAACAACTAAAAATTTGTTTTTTTGAATGAGCCTTTGCAGGCAACCCTCAGAGCAATCATTGATATGACTTAAGTTTTATTTCTCATAACTGTTTTAGGCTTTTTAATTATTTTAATATGTTGTATATTCATTCCTCAATTTGTATTTTATTAGGTTTTAAGGTTAATTAACTTTGTATTTTAAGTATGTGAATATCCTATTGATATAACATATTGTACACCATTGTGATGTAACTATGAAAGACGGTATAGAAAAGCTTTTAAATAAATAAATACATAAATAAATAAAACAGCTTGCCAACTTCACCCTCCTGGCGGAGTGAGTGACAGCAGATTACTAACTCCTCCCCTCTGAAGGAGGTGAGCGTAATAGATTGCTAGCTCCTTCCCTTTGGAGAAGGAGAGCATAACGAATTGCTAACTACCTAGCAAATCCACAACAGTACCTTGCTGTAAAGAATTCACAGTCTAAGACAGGATAGAAGTGAAACTATAGGAGAAGAAAGACGGACAAAGGTCAAATAGGCACCAAGTCAGTCTACATCCTGATAAAATCCCTCTCAAGTCCATTGTACTCACTTCATCAAACTCAATCAAACTTCATCCAATTGTAAACTTAAACCAAACTCTCTGTTTTCTTCATCCCCCATTCTTGTATGCATCAGCTCCACCTCTTTATTACAAATCTGAATCTTCTTTTGCCAGCAACATACAACAAACCATTCCCTTCTAGACAATCTGGGATGGTCATTACTGGTTTGCATTTCCCTCCCAACAAATTCTCCAAATGTGTTAAAAAGTTGTTTTTGCATATTCTCTGCCTTCTTAATCTCGTCTTCCAAAAACTCTTTTTTAGATATTACAATATTCACTGAATACACATTAATCACTTTACCCCATTGTAACCGCACTTGACAAATATGGGGTTACACCCATAACCTCTCTAATCCCCTCACAATTTGTTGTTGAGCTCTCAATCTACAGTAAACTAATGTGGTACACTTTTTGTTTTATATAACTTCAACTTCTCAGGAACAACTTCATCCAAAATCTGAGACAGTGAATCATTCCAAGTGTTTACCATTTGATCCACATTATCTCCCAATAAACTTGTCTTTCTTCAACCATGCTGATAAAAATAAATCACAATCGATTTTGCCCTACTTTTCTTAATCTGTTCCTGCACCGAAGAACAACTGGTCTTCTACATCTGGAACACAAATTCAATAGGGGTGTGAATCGTGTGATCGATCGTCTTAACGATTGATTTTGGCTGGGGGGAGAGGGAAATCTTATTGTCGTGTTTTTTTTGCTTTTTTTAAATCATTAAAAATCATAAATCGGGGGAGTGCGGGAAAACCGGCACACCAAAAAACCCTAAAACCCACCCCAAACCTTTAAAACAAATCCCCCACCCTCCCGAACCCCCCCAAAATGTTTTAAATTACCTGGGGTCCAGTGGGGGGGTCCCGACGCGATCTCCCTCTCTCTGGCCACGACTGCATTGAGAGAAATGGCGCCGGTGGCCCTTTGCCCTTATCATGTGACGGGGCAAAGGTAGCGCCGGTGCCATTTTGGTTCCTGGTTCCCGACGTCATGCGTCCAGGAGATCGCCCCCGGACCCCCGCTGGACCCCCATGGACTTTTGGCCAGCTTGGGGGGGCCTCCTGACCCCCACAAGACTTGCCAAAAGTCCAGCGGGGGTCCGGGAGCAACCTCCTGCACGCGGGCCGTATTGCCAATCTTCAAAATGGCGCGGCGCTACCTTTGCCCTCACTATGTCATATGGGCTACGGTCCCTGGGGATCCAGCGGGTCCCTGGGGGCGATCTCCTGGACGCGTGACGTTGGGAACCAGGAACCAAAATGGCGCTGGCGCTGGCGCTACCTTTGCCCTGTCACATGATAAGGGCAAAGGGCCACCGGCGCCATTTCTCTCAACGCAGCCGTGGCCAGAGAGAGGGAGATCGCGTCGGGAATCCCCCACTGGACCCCAGGTAATTTAAAACATTTTGGGGGGGTTCGGGAGGGTGGGGGATTTTTTTAAAGGTTCGGGGTGTGTTTTAGGGTTTTTTTGGTGTGCCTGTTTTCCCGCGCCCTATTTAACGATACAATACAAATGCCCCTGACGATAAATCGGGGGCATTTGTATTGTATCGTGCACTCTAACGATTTTGGATGATTTTAAAATTATCTGACGATAATTTTAATCGTTCAAAAATGATTCACATCCCTAAAATTCAATAATTATGTGGTTAGACCATATTACCTCCTTATCTCCCACAATCCTCAAACTCTCTTGATCAAAATCTCCAGATCCAAAAAGCAGATCCAGATTAAGACCTTCCTTTAAGTTCCTTATGGGTTGCAAAATGTACCAGTTGTTTCAATCCAAAGACTAATGAATACAAGGAGAAGGGACAAAAGAATCATTATGACCTTTAGGTTCATATAGGAATTGTATTATATTCAGACAAGCAAAAAGCCTATTGTAGCAGCATCCAAAACAGCAGACCCTCATAAAATTATTAATATAAACTGCTATTTTGGATTCTACAATAAACCTTTTGATTGCCTGAACATAATAAAATTCCTATATGAAACTGAAAGACATATTGAATCTTTTGTCCTTCCTCATTGTAATTATCTAATTTGAATGTTGGATTTTCACCTTCTGTTTGGTTGCTCAATCCAAAGACTGTCAAACTAGACAAAAAATGTTGGGCTAGAGTACAATTCAGATCATCTACAGAGTAAAATCAGCTATCACTAACAATTTACTAAACATAAGGCTACTTCCCCATTAATTCTTATCTGAAGAATAATGCGGAAGAGACATACTCACGTAAAGGCTGACAAAATCCTAAGAAGAAATATGTGTGCTAGCTGTGCTCAAGTAACCTCTTAAAATTAGGAGCTATTTATGCATGTTTGGTATATTTTACAACATGTGTACATGATTAAAAATTCTGTTGTATCTTTGCTCGCAAGCCAATAAGCATGTCTATGGATGCATGCACTTGTTTTAAAATTACCGTCTTTGAGTTTATTTTGGAAAAGTGGAATAAAAATTAAATAAATAAAATAAGTACTGATGATTAGATGATTGCCTGATGAAATTCAGAATAAAACATGGTAGTGATTTCTATCTGGCTGTATTCATTCTCCTCAGTATTGTGAACTGTGAAACCTGGGCATTTCTACTTTTCAATAAAGTTTTCATTTTTAAATTATCTACTTGCTCTAATAAACTTTGGCTGATAACTGTGACTTATTTTCAGCTATGACATTTTCAAATTCATATTATCAAGTATAATTTTTTTCTCTTCACTTCATTATTTTTAATGCTTCACCACAGTGTAATTGTAGTTAGCTATACTTTTCTAATTAGAACTTTGCCAGATTATAAATCAAAGCTATGAAGTAAAGGATACATTTTTTGTTATACGTGTGTGTGTGTGTGAATGTGTATACAGTAGTGCATACTGTATGCTGGATAAAAATAGATAGATGTTAGTGATGCAGGGCAGTTTTTGGGATGGGAGACCCAGTCAGTCATCCGGGGCGCCATCAGCTGAGGAGTGCACTAAGGACCGCAGGGACAGAGGAGGAAAGGCCCAGCATGGCTGCATGGATCCCATCCCACCATGGTCATAGAGAGGAATTGTGAGGCTGTGGTGGATTCCATCCCACTGTAGTTGAAGACATACCTGGCCTGGCTGCAGTAGATTCCACCCCACTATTACTGGAAACAGGTCAGGCCTGGCCACAGCCAAAGACTGGAATTGCATGGCCACAGAAAATCCCCATCTCGCCATGGCCTAAGAGAAGAGTGGGGAAGTGCCATCAGTTGTTGGGGGGGGGGGGGGGGGGGGGGCGGGGGGAGGGCACCATCAGATGAGAAGGGCAGCATGTTTTGCCCAGGGTACCATTTGTCCTAAATCCAGGCATGTATTGATGTAGTTTAACTTGTTCAATAAGGTTCAGCTGTTCAGGATATCTTTAGGTTATAAAATTAATCTCTATATTACAGCTCTGGTAGTAGGTTGTCTCCATTTGTTTGGTTTGTTTCAAATGAATAAAATAAGTTTATTTGTTCCATTTGTTTTGTTTTCTTTTCTGGTTTCTATTAAAATCATATTTGTTTTTTTTAATCAATACTAATTCAACATTTGAGTAGACATCCTCAAAATGGAGAAGTGAACTACAAGGCAACAAGACTATAGCAAAGTGGCACCAAAAGTGGTACGAATATAGCTAGGAGTAGCCTAGTGGGTAGAGCAGTGGGCTATGAACCAGGGAAATCAGCGTTCAAATCCCAGTGCTGCTCCTTGTGACCTTGGGCAAGTCACTTTTCCCTCCATTGCCTCAGGTGCAAACTTTGATTGTGAACCCTTGAAATACCCATAGTACCTCAATGTAATCTGCTTTGAAGAGATGTAAAGTGGATTACAAAAATAAAGGGGCAAAAGGTACCAGCAGTGGCAAGAGTTCTCCAAGATATCATTAGAGGAGCAAATCAGCATCAAGAGTGAGAAGAACATCCCAAGGCTTCAAAAGAGAGCACCAACAATGGGATGAACCCCTGAAAGCAGCACTCAAAGTGGTACCAAGAGTGGCTTGAACATCCTTATAGCACCACTAAGAGGATACAAAAGTGGCAGGGAAAATTTCAAGGGATTAATATAAGGAAAAAGCAACACAAAGAGTGGTATAAATACCCCAAGACACCATGAAAAGCAGCATTCACAGTGGCAATAACACTCCAAGCTGGAGAGTCTAGCGGTGGCAGAAAGGCTGACTGACAAAAAGACTCCCAAGATGCGGCATAAAGGATGCAGTTGCAAGACAGAGTGGCAGCAAGACCTGCAAGCTGTAGAATTTGGAATTTGACTGAATATCTCCAACAACCTAAAAGTAGTACATAAGGGATATAGCAGCAGGTCAGAGTAGCAATACCACCACCACCAATGTGTAGCATCTGGGATACGGCATTTAAACTGGAGTGGCAGCGAGATGCCCAAGGGAGTAGATTAGGGTCATGGCACCCTATTGTCTGCTCCTGCCATTCCCTCCTCTTCCCTTTGCTCACGGTGGTTATGATGGAATTAGAAGTGTCTACTGCAGTTTTTGATGTCATAATATATTTTATTGATATTGTACCAGTCACCAGAATTACTGAAATATGACTCTGTTTCTGTCTGTCACATACAGTCAAGCTGACAGACTGAGTTTTTAGTTCAATGCTTTGCAAGCACAGTGCCAACTTGCCAAGAAAAGTTAGCAGCTTACAAATGACACGAGCTCGGTCTCTGTCTGGCTAGTAGCCAGGACTATACCTCACAGTGTGTGCAAAAACTTCTCTCTCTCACACACACACACACACACACACACACATGCAAATGCACATGGGGTAGATTTTAAGAAATTGCATGCGGGCAATGTCCACAGCCTTCACCCTTCACCCGTTCCCTCCCAGGCCGCTCTGACTTTGGAGCAGCCTGGGAGGGAACTTCCCAACCCCCTACCCTAACCTCCCTTCCCCTTCCTATAACCAAATCACCCCCTATCCCTATTCTAGGCCCTCCCCAAAAAATTATTTTATCAGCTGCGCCTGCCTAGGGGCAGATGCAGGTTGCGCGCATCGGCACCTGGCCGGCATGCGATCCTTCAACACGCAGCAGCAAATGGCCGCTCTGCCGGAGGCTTCTGTCCCCGTCCCGGACCGCCCCCCACCCGGACCACATCCTCCCCGCCCCTTTTTCGAAGTCCTGGGACATACGCGCGTCCCGGAGCTTTGCACGCCTCGCCGGGCCTTTCTAAAATAGGCCCGCGTGCGTAACCCGATTTACGCGCATAGGGTTTTGAAAATCTGCCCCTTAGTGTATGTGTGTGCACTGCAGATTAACTCCTTCATCCAGAGAATAAAACTGTGACTGAAAAGATAGTGGCAAATCAGTTCTTTTGATCTTTCTCTGCCAGTCAAACAGATCACACCGTGTGGTCAGAGATTAAAAAAAATCACTATTACTGCTGTTTAGTTTTTCACTGGAACTATACTCTGCCAGCAGCACCTCGCAGTGAGAGCAGTGCACTGTGATTGCAGCAATGAAGATAACATAAAGACCTTTACCAATGCCAAAATGTCTCTGTCTTTCTTTTCAAGAACCTTTTTTTTTCTCTAAGAGATCTTCTGAAAAGTTAAGCTTATGCTCAGACATTTCAGTGGGAGGATGCCAGCATCACTTGATCCAGATGCCAGCAATAGGTTAGTTTAAAAAAAGATGCTTCACCTCAATTGATTCTCCATGTGTCTACTTGCCTACTTCTCGCACTTCAGCTCTAGCCTGACTGCTACCTCACACAGGCAGTGTTTGGTTGCTATAGTTCAGTTTCACAGAAGCACTTTTCAAAAGGCCATAGACTTGAATGGGAGCATAAACAAATGAAACAAAATGTTTTCTTTAAAATTGTGGACACCCTGCATTCATTTCACTGGCCCATGAATGAAATGAAAATGGTCTCATTCATTGCATTTTACCCATTTGTTTGAAACAAATTCAACACCCTTAATATATAGATAAACTAGCCGTTAAGCCCATCACAACGGGCTACATTTAAAAAAAAAATTTTGGTCCATTTCCTTCCCACTCATTCTCCTTCCCACTCCCTCCCCCTCATTCTCCCTCCCACCTCTATTCTCCCTCCCTCCCTCTCACCTCCCCCCTCTAGTCTCCCTCCCTCTCACCTTCCCCCTCCCCTCCCTCTCTCCTCCCTCCCCTCCCCCTCTCTCCTCCCTCCCTCCCCTCACTCTCTTCTCCCCCCTCCCCTCACTCCCCTCTCTCCTCCCTTCCCCCTCACTCACCACTCTCCTCCCTCCCCCCTCACTCTCTCCTCCCTCCCCTTAGTCACTCCCCCTCTCAGCTCATCCACAACCGACAGACGGAAGATCTCCGGGGGGGGGGGGTCCCTCCCTCCCTCGTGCACGCCGCCGCTGCTACTGCTCCTCCCGCTACTGCTCCTCGCCGCCGCCGCCGCTACTGCTCCTCGCCACCGCTCCTGCTCCTCCCAGCGCCATTTTTTTTTTCGGGCACGTTCCACTCTGACTGACGTGCTCGCCCACCCATGCGCGGTAGAGCTGCTCTCTACTGCGCATTTGCGGACCGTCGGTCAGAGCCCATTTATAAGGTAGATAGAAAAATATATACATATCTACCTATCTATCTAGCACCATGACCATGTAACCCTCTTCTCAAATCACTACATTGGTTCCCTGTCCTCTTCCACATGTAATTCAAGCTTCCCTTGCTCACCTACAAATGCATTTACTCTGCATTATCTCACCTACAAATGCATTTACTCTGCATTATCTCTGCATACTCCTCATTATCTATCATCATTTCTCCTACACCCTTTCTCATGAGATCTTTTTTATTAGACAAGTCACTCTTACCTGTGCCCTTTCTTTTGAATGCCAATACCCAACTCTATACCCTCCACTTTTCTGCAATATATGCCTGGAATAGACTTCCTGAGTCAATGTGTCATGCTCCTTCTCTGGCCACATTCAAATCCAGTCTAAAAATTGACATTTTTAAAGCTGCTTTTAAGTCCTAAACACTTCTCTACAATAAATGCACTTTCCATTGACTCTTGTTTATTATGTATGTTTGTCTTGACTAGATTTTAAGCTTCATTTAGCAAGGACTGTCTCTTAAGTGTATCTATACAGCACTGAATATGTCTAGTAGCACATTATAAATGATTAATAGTAGTATTATTAGTAGTAAACATAGAAACATAGAAAAATGACAGCAGAAGAAAACCAAACGGCCCATCCAGTCTGCCCAGCAAGTTTTCACACTTTTTTTTTCTCATACTTATCTGATACTCTTGGCCCTTATTAGTAACTTTTTGGTTCTAGTTACCTTCCACCCCCGCCATTGATGTAGAGAGGAGTGCTGGAGCTGCATATAGTAATATATGATTTATTTATTTACATTTTTAACTATCTTTTCTAAATAGCACAAGAAGATTTACAACAATATGCATCATTTCCATAAAAGGATTGAATTCAAGCAAACAATATAATACAAAAAAATTCAGATACAGAATCAGCATAAAATAGTATTAAGTTAAAAATCTAATACCATCTGTTCTAACTCTTGAATGCCTTCTTAAACAAAAACAGGGGGGGGGGGGGCCTTATTCAGTGAGTTTGTCCAGCTAAGGTTAGCATTTAGCTGGGCAAATATTAGGGCTTCAAATTCCCCACACGTGAACATGCTTCATTATCAGCTCAAACTAAAGGAACAAAGCTAAAAATGCTAGAGGGGTGTCCTGGGGGCTTTTGGGACTCCCTTGTTAAATTGTTTTATAAGAATATAATATAACACACTAAATGGAGCAGAGCTGTTGAGATGCCCTTGAAAAGAAATTGGTAAAACATCACTAATCCAAACCACTTATATAATCCAGCTTCATAGGAAACAGTGGAAAATTATTGAATTCTCAAGCTACTACTTTAAAATCTACAAACATCTATTAAAACTGAAATCAAGTATATTACATTTACAGATTCAATGAGAAATAGAAACCTAATTAGAGGAAAGCAAAATAATGGGAACAGAACATCTTTATCTGATAATTGTGTCTATAGCAATAGAAACATTAGGCAGTACAAAAAGAAGATAAGTAGCATATAGCATATGTGACAATATCAATTGTTGTGAACGTGGGGGTGTGGTCAATTGCTCTAGAGAGATGTGAGCCCTTGGACCACGGCGCAGCTCAGGGAGGAGCCCCAAGACACACACCATGGAAGGTGAGAGTATCCAAGCAAAGGCTGAAGCTGATACAAGGCTGTACTAGAATCAAGGCATTGAACATCACAGGCAATGGAACAAGGCAGGCTCAGACCTCCACTGAGCTTGCATACACAGGTGAGACCCAGCAATGCAATGCTGTTCTTAAGAGTAGCCCTCCAGCCACTCGGTAGCCTTTCAAGGACCCGCCGCTTGGGAACGATGAGTGCGTGAGGCCAGACAGAGGCTGAGGGCAGGAACATGATGAAACATGAAAGTGAAGAACTTGGAAGACTCAGACAAGGACTCCATGAACTTGGAAGACTCAAAGATGACTTGAGGAACTTGGAAGACTCATATGAGGATTTGAGGAACTTGGAAGACTCAGACGAGGATTCAGGATTCAGGCACTAGTATAGGGTGAGTACTGCACTGCAGCATGCCCTACAGAGCCACCCATGGCTGATCATGTGTCACACCAGAAGTGAAGCAGACTCCAGATGAGATGATGAAGACTTGAAGCTGGAACATGACGAAGATTCAGGAAAGGCCTGCACTGAGGCGCGCCCTACATAGCCGTCCGTAGCTGGTCGCAGACCATGTTGAAGTGGAGCAGGCTCTGTCTTGAGTCTAGGGCATGGAAGTAAGAAGGAAAAAGGAACTCCAAAGGCCAGGAACAGGATTCAAGAATAGACCTCAACATTAAAAGCAAGGGCCTCCCAGAGACTTGCGCTGCAGACACAAAGCTGGGCCTTGTGCCATGAAGCACCCTACACAGACCCCCAAGGACTGGTCATGGACCATGATGGAGGCATGCCAGGAAAAAGTGGACGAGAAGGAAACCTGGAAGAAGGATGAGGAACGGAAGTGGGAACATCAGGACCAGGACTGGAACATGGAACATCAGAAACACGGAACCTCAGGAACATGGAACACTAGGAACATGAGACAGGCGATGAAGGAGCTCCGATGAGGAACAAGACCAGGAACATCAGAAACATCCAACGAAGAGCCATCTAAACATGAGGAGACCACGGAGGATCTTGACTAGAGTGAGACCACGGGCAACTGTGAAGACCCAATGTGAAGGCCCCGAGGAAGTGGAGAAAAGCCCTTTTATAGGATAGACATGACCAGGAGTGATGACATCATCCTTTGGGCCGCGGGGCTTTTCCCACTGCTGGCCCTTTAAATAAAATGCTGAGGTGTGCGCTCAGCAGATGAAGGAGGAAGTTGGTGATGGCAGCATCCCTGCCGCGAGAGGATGGAGATGACAGCAGCTTCCCTGCTGCTCAGAGATGGTCCCAGCAGCGTCTCCCACCATGTGAATGAGGACACAGCAACGGCCCCTCCTGCCACATACAGTGGCATCGGGCCACGAGAAAGTGGCAGCAGGCAGTGGCGGTCCAGGGTGGCATAGGCTGTGACAAGCAGGGGACCGGCAGAGTCGGTACGAATGTTGAGTGAGGCTGCTCGCGGTTGGGGCTCTCAAGCAGCGGAGCGCAACAGCACCTCCTCCTCAAAGCACCCTCTTCAGCCTCTTCAGCATCAATCTTAGCAAGAATAGACTCCCATATGTTGGTTAGCATGGCTATGTGGCTGGCGATAGAGCCCTAGTGGAAGGAGGTTGGGTAGGTGAAAAACACAGCTTCATCGCCAGCAACTCTAGTTGTACATAAAGGAATGTCTGAAGCAGTTTGGGGACAGAGAAATGCTTTCTTCATCCATAAGCTATCAATGGAAATAGGATTGCCAACAAACTTGGAATAAGTGGAGGACAAATTGAAGTCCATTATCCAAACCTCTTTAGTGTCATTGCGTAGAGAAAGGTACATGCTGATGCTATTGGCCAGCAATAGCTTCTAAAGCAAGGGCTAAATTTCTTGTGGATTTTGGAAGGAGCCTCTCCACATAAGATGAACAAGTGGTGGATACCTGCTGTAATCCCAGAAACGGCATTGTTGATCAAGATCAAGAAGACTGGGTAAAGGCAATAGATGTTAACGGTGACCCAGTTGAGGGCACCACCAAGTTTACCATTGCAGATGAACTGAGGACTTGCAGCAGAGATGACGCAAGAAATGTAATGCAGAGACGAGGTTGAAGCTGAAGGAGCAGACCCAGGCCTTGGGTGCAGGCACCTCCTGCAGGTCAGATGGACCAAGGACCCTGGGACAGCTGTAAATCAATGATTGGATGCAGGCATCCCCTGCAAGTCAAGGACTCTTTATGGAAAGCCAGCAGACTTGAAGCCAACAAAGTTGAACCCTGGGTGCAGGTGACTCCTGCAGGTCAAGAAAAAATAACCCCAGGGGAAAAAATCTGAAAACTGGTAAGGGTCAAAAATGAGTCCTGAAAGCGGAGACCATTGATGGATCAAAGAAAGTTCAGGAACAGGCTGAAGAGCTTGAGAGACCTGGGTGTAGGCACCTCCTGCAGGTCATGAAAAAAAAAATACCCAGGCACAATAACAGGTGCTCCAAAAGGAGTGGATGATCAAAAACAAATGCAGACACCTCCTGTGGGTCATAAAAAAAAAAATCCAGACACGATTTGAAAAACATTCTTGGCAATGATCAGAAGAAAAAATCCAGGAAAACCTGGACAAAAAATTCTTAACAAAGAACAAGACATCAAAGTAGTCCAGAGAAAACTTGAGCCCACCACAAGAACACACCCACTGAGCTCATAGCCTTCACATCCTGTTGTAAACACGGGGGTGCGGTTGCTTGCTCTAGAGAGATGTGAGCCTTGGACCACGGTGCGGCTCAGGGACGAACCCCAAGACACACACCGTGGGAAGTGAAAGTGTCCAAGTACAGGCTAAAGCTGAAACAAGGCTGGACTAGAACCGTGATGTTAAACATCACAGGCACTGGAACAAGGCAGGCTCAGACCTCCACTGGACCTGCACGCACAGGTGAGACCCAGCAATGCAATGCTGATCTCAAGAGTAGCCCTCCAGCACTCGGTAGCTCTTCCAGACCTGCTGCTTGGGAAAGACAAGTGTGTGAGGCCAAATAGAGGCTGAGGGCAGGAACATGATGAAACATGGAACTGAAGAATTTGGAAGACTAGACGAGGACTCAAGGAACTTGGAAGACTCAGATGAGGATTTGAGGAACTTGGAAGACTCAGACAAGGATTCAGGATTCAGGTACTAGTACAGGGTGAGTACTGTACCACAGCACACTTTACACAGCCACCCATGGCTGGTCGCAGACCACACCGGAGGCGAAGAAGACTCCAGATGAGATGATGAAGACTTGAAGCTGGAATATGATGAAGATGCAGGAGAGGCCTGCACCAAGGTGGACCCTATATAGCCGTCCATGGCTGGTTGTGGACCATGCTGAAGTGGAGCAGGTTCTGGCTTGAGTCTAGGGCATGGAAGAAAGCAGGACAAGGAACTCCGAAGACCAGGGGGAAGATTCAAGACTCAGGATTCAAGACTCTGGATTCAAGAACAGACCTCGGCATTAAAGGCTAGGGCCTTCTGGAGACTTGCGCTGCAGACATGAAGATAGGCTTTGTGCCACGAAGCACCCTACACAGACCCCCATGGGCTGGAGATGTTGGCACGCCAGGAAAAGTGGACGAGAAGAAAACCTGGAAGCAGGACGAAGAACCGGAAGTGGGAACATCAGGACCAGGACTGGAACACAGAACCTCAGGAACATGGAACACTAAGAACACGAGACAGGTGATGAAGGAGCTCTGACGAGGAACAAAACCAGGAACATTCATCGAAGAGGACCAGGAACTTCCAACGAAGAGCCATCTAAACACGGAGGACCTTGACCAGAGTGAGACTACAGGAAACTGTGAAGACCCAATGCAAAGGCCCCGAGGAAGTGGAGGAAAGCCCTTTTATAGGGCTAGGCATGACCAGGAGTGATGCCATCATTCTTTGGGGCTGCGGGGCTTTTCCTTAAATAAAGTGCTGAAGCACGCATGCGCATGCACGCATATGCAGGGCTCAGGGGATGAACAAGGAAGTCAGCATCAGCGGCGTCCCTGTCGCGAGAGGATGGAGACGACAGTGGCTTCCCTGCCATTCAGAGATGGTCCCAGCAGTGGCTCCTGCCATGCGAATGAGGAAACAACAATAGCCCCTCCTGCCACGTACAGCAGCATCGGGCCATGAGGGAGCAGTAGCAGGCAGCGGTGGTCCAGGGCAGCATAGGCCACGACAAGCAGGGGAACAATGGCATTGGCCCAAGTGGTGAGTGAGGCTGCTTGCGGTTGGGGCCCACGAGCAGCGGAGAGCAACATCAACAATGAATGTTTCATCTAGAAATCAGTCGGGTTGTATCAATGACCTAGCCTTTTCATTGACAGCAGCTTGATGACAAACAATATATTTGCATCAAAATCCCCAGGTATCACTAGAGAGGCAGCAATAATATGAGCAGCCAAGGCACCAAAAAAGAAGGAAAGGCAGAACCAAAACTGGCATGAATACCCCAATGCAATGTAAAGGGACAAAATGGTACCAGCAATGGTAAGAACTCTCCAGGGAACCACGAGAGGGCCAGAAGCAGGCTGAGCAGTAAGAGTAGCAGACTAACACAGCAAGGTGTAGAACCAGAAAAATAGACAGGTTGAGAAGGGAATCTTGTAATTTATTATTTTTTTTACATGTTCATTTTAGGGACAAAATTCCATAATATAAGCAAGAGAAAAACAAAGTGGGAGAACATAAAAACATAAGACTTGCCATACTGGGTCAGACCAAAGGTCCATCAAGCCCAGTATCCTGTTTCCATCGGTGGCCAATCCAGATCACAAGTACCTGACAAGATCCCAAGGGGTAGATAGATTCCATGCTGTGTGTCCCAGGGATAGCAGTGGATTTCCCCAAGTCTAACTTAATATTGTTTATGGACTTTTCCTTCAGAAACTTGTCCAAACCTTTTTTAATGCAGCTACATTAACAGCTTTCACCATATTCTCTGGCAACAAATTCCAGAGCTTAATTCTGTGGTGAGTAAAAAAAATATTTTCTGTTATTAGTTTTAAATATATCACATATAACTTCATTGTGTGTCCCCTAGTCTTTCTATTCTTTGAAAGAATAAACAACTAAAATTCACTCATTCCACGTCACCCATTATTTTATAGACTTCTATCATATCTCCCCTCATCCTGCCTCTTCTCCAAGCTCTTTAGCCTTTCTTCATAGCAGAATTGTTCCATCCCTTTATCAATTTGGTGCCCTTCTGTTGCACTGGAGGTGGACCCTTGGCCTGGTGCAGGATTGGTACGGCCCTCTGGTTGGACCCAGAGAGCACCTGCCACCAGGAGGTGGAGCACACGAGGAGACAGAGGCTAGCTGGAGCTTCACCAGTAACAGTCCTGGGTTTCCACAGGTTGAGCCCTTGGGTACCCCGACTGCCTGGACTTTGGTGGGCCTCAGGTGGTATCCCGGAGAGGTAGCGGAGGGGTGTGCCCACCACAAGCAAGGGTGCACGGCTGATGCAGAAAGGATAGACCAGACTCAAACTGGAAGCTCCAGAGACCTCAGGGAGGTAACAGTTCAGGAAGGCCCTCTGGGCGAGACAGGCAGTGCCTGCTGGCCTGGTCTGATGAAGGCCGCTGATGATATTCAAGCAGGATGGTCTGGTAGTCACAGAAGGCCAGAAGAATATGTCCGAGTGAAGCGCAAGGGTCAAAGTCAGAGTATCAGTACAGAAGGGGTCAGCCAAAGCAGGAGTCAATACCAGGGTCAGTCCGAGCATAGCCAAGGCAAGCGAGGGTCAGTTCCAGGTGGCAGATGAAGAGAGTAGTCAGGTAGGCAGTGGTCAGTTCCAGGCAGCAGACGAAGAGAGTAGTCAGGCAGGCAGTAGTCAGTTCCAGGCAGCAGACGAAGAGAGTAGTCAGGCAGGCAGTAGTCAGTTCCAGGCAGCAGACGAAGAGAGTAGTCAGGCAGGCAGAGGTCAGTACCAGAGATCAGTCCAAGAAAGTAGCAACTGATTAAGGACACCGGAAGGAACACATAGAGAGGTCAGAACAAGGAGATGCTGGAACAGGAGATGCTGGAACAAGGAGACACTGGAACAAGGAGATACTGGAACATGGAGAAGGCAAACTAGTACACCGAGGTGTCGACCCGATTGCCAAGGCGAGGTCCTGGGGGCAGGGCCTCGCTATTTATCGGACGTTCAGGTGCCGTCACGGGGCGACACCCAAGCCGAGTTTCCCACACTGGTCCCTTTAAAGGGAATGACATCTGCCGTGCGTACGCCTAGGGGCAGGGCCGAGGCGGCCGAAGATGCGGATCCCCGATGGGAGTTCCCCTGCGAGGCCTGCGGCATGGGGGAAGCTGGAGAGGGCCGCAGTGAGAGTGTGGGATGCCGGGAGCTGGCAGCCGCGGTGAGACCGGAGCTAGTGGAGGGCAGTGCAAGGTGAGCAGGCCTGGTCACGTCACCTATGCGGCCGGGAAGCACAACAGTACCCCCCCTTCTAGGCTTCCCCCTTACCAGTTTTGGTTTCTCTGGGTGGCGCTGATGGAAGTCTTGCAGGAGGGTTTTATTGAGAATGTGGTGAGAGGGCTCCCATGACAGGAGGTATTCCCAGTGGCCCTGACAGCGTCAGACATCTAAAACCTCCTTGACTTGCATAGTGTTTTCAGGTTCCGTTGAGTGTTGTGTTGGTAGAGGAGGTCTTCGGGAAGGCCAGGACAGGAGCAAAGGTTTGAGTAGCGATACGTGGAACGTGTTGTGAATCCCCATGGAGGCTGGGAGTTTTAGTTGGGTGGTGACTGCTCCTATATGTCGAAGGACGGGGAATGGACTGATGAACTTAGGGGCTAGCCATTGGGAAGGTAACTGTAGTCAGATGTGCTTAGTACTAAGCCAGATCTTCTGCCCAGGCAGGAACAGAGGTACGGTCCAACAATGGGCATCTGTGATGCGCTTGGCTCAGTCAGCTGCTTGGCAAAGCCATTCTTTCACTTGGTTCCAGAGCCTGCGTATGGTCTGTGCTGTAGATTGGGCTGCAGGCGAGGGTACAGTGAGTGGAACCGGTAGGGGTATACGAGGTTGACGACCGAAGACTACAGCGAAGGGAGACACTTCCGTGGCAGAGGCGATATGTGTGTTATGGGATAGTTCTGCCCATGGCAGGAGGTCAACCCAGTCATCTTGCTGGTCGTTGACATACGATCGCAGAAAGGTCTTCAAAGATCGATCAGTCCTCTCAGCCTGGCCATTTGCTTGCGGATCATATGCTGACTTTAAGTTCAACGAGATATTGAACTTTTTTCAGAGAGACCTCCAATATTTCGTGGCAAATTGAGGACCATGGTTGGAGACAAATTCTTGTGGTAGTCCATGTACATGAAATACGTGGGTTAGGAAGAGTCGAGCTAACTCTGAAGCTGATGGGAGTCCAGGTAAGGGGACAAAGTGGGCCATCTTTGATGACCCAGATCACAGTATTTCCTTTTTAAGGAGGCAGGTCTACGATAAAGTCTGTGGACAGACTAGACCATGGCTCGGTGGTCGTAGGAAGTGGTTGAAGAAGTCCCCATGGGCAGCCAGTCAGGGTTTTTTGCTGTGTGCTAACTGGCAGGAGTCCACATATTCTCGGGAGTATTTTGTCATACCCAGCCACCAATAGTGCCTTTAGAGCATCTCAAGGGTTTGGGCTTGGCCAGGGTGACCGGCCAGCTTGGAGTTGTGAGCCCAGTGGAGCACATGTTCATGGAGATGGCGGGGAACAACCATCTTCCCGGCTGGCACTGTGGTAGTGGCGGCAATGGATATGCAGGCTGGATCAATGATGTGCCTGGGAGTCTTGGGTGTGTCTTCTGGCTCGTCTACATGGAGATTTTTCGCCGCTGGGCGATAGCGGAGCTCAAAATTGAAGCATGCAAAGAATAGGGCCCAGCAGGCTTGTTGTGGGTTAAGGAGCTGGGCCTCTTTTAAATGTTCCAGATTTTTATGGTTGATGAATATCATGAATCTGTGTTGTGCCCCTTCAAGCCAGGGGCACCATTTCTGTAGGGCAAGTTTCACTGCTAGGAGCTCGCAGTCATATATGATATAGTTTTGTTCTGTGGAGGAGAATTTATGTGAGTAAAAGGAACATGGAACTAGGGTTCCCTTGGTGAAGTATTGGCTCAAGATCACTCCAGCACCAATAGCAGATGCGTCGACTTCAACTATGAAGGGGCGGTTAGGATCCGGGTGGCGTAAACAGGAGCCAGTACTGAAGGCCTCTTTCAAGGCATGGAACACTGATTGAGCCTTGGGGCTCCACACTCGAGGATCACATCCTTTCCTGGTCATAGCAGTGAGTGAGGCGGCCAGCGTGGAGTAATTAGTGATGAAGTTTCGATAATAATTTGTGAATCCAAGGAATCTCTGCAGGGCTCGTAGACCCACTGGTTGAGGCAAATCTCGAATACCCTGGAGTTTGTCAGGGTCCATGGTGAAACCGTGATTGGAGATAATATTTCCCAGAAACAGGAGACTGGGTTGCTCGAAAATACACTTCTCCAATTTAACATAGAGATGGTGGTCTCTGAGACGCTGGAGGACTGTTTGAACGTGGGAACAATGAGACTTCAGATCTTTTGAGAAGATTAATATATCGTCTATATACACTACAACAAATGAGTACAAAAGGTCCTGGAAAATCTTGTTCATAAGCCGCTGGAAGACTGCAGGGGCATTGCAAAGCCCTAAGGGCATTACTACATACTCATAGTATCCGTCTCTTGTGTTGAAGGTGATTTTCCAGATGTCTTCTGGTTGGATCCATACTAGATTATATGCCCCACGTAGATCTAGTTTGGTAAATACTTCAGCACATTGTAGGCAGTTGAACAGTTCACTGATAAGTGGCAGTCAATATCTGGCTTTGCGGGTTACTGCGTTCAAACCTCTGTAGTCTAGACATGGTCTTAGACTGCCATCCTTTTTCTTTACAAAGAAGAACCCGGCACCTGCCGGGGAAGTTGACGGTCTTATGAACCCCTTGGCCAAATTTTCCTTGATGTATGCTGACATCGCTTGGGTTTCTGGGAGAGAAAGAGGATAGGTTCTACCCTTGGGAGGTATGGTTCCAGGTAGGAGTTCTATGGGACAGTTAAACTCTTGGAGTGGAGGCAGGATACCGGCATTTTGTTTGGAGAACACGTCTTTGAATTCCAAGTATGGAGCAGGTAACCCCAGGAGGGTTGTAGAGCTTAGGACTGTCACAGATGGAGACACTTGCCGTAAACAGTGGGTTTGACATTGAGGACCCCACTGGGTGAGTTGCAGGGATTACCAGTTGAATTGGGGCACATATAGCTGGAGCCAAAGAAGTCCAAGGACCACAGAATGTGTTGATTGTTTCAAGATCAGGAGGGAGATCTCCTCATCATAGAGGGTCCCAACAGTGAGGCAAAAGGCCACAGTACGATGAGTGATCTGATCAGAGAGAGGTTCTCCTTGAATTGAGGTGATGCATAGTGGGACCTCCAATGGTTGGACAGGTATCTGAAGGAATGTGACGATCTCCTCTAAAATGAAATTTCCACTCAGCCCAGTGTCCACGAGGGTGGTGGTGGCAAAGGAATGTGACTCCCTAAAGAGAGAGCTAGACAGCAACAGTTGAGGCCCAGAAACTGTAGTGCCCAAGCTTGGGACCCCCGCCGGGCTCAAGCTTTGGAGTTTCCCGGATGCACAGGAAAAGACTGGAGAAGATCTCCGGAACCCCCTCAATACAAGCATAGACCCCATTTTCTTCGTCGAAGATGTTCCTCTGGAGTCAGGCAGCCACGGTTGATTTGTATTGGTTCCTCAGTCGATTGAGGGGCCACTGGTAAGGCCTTCAACCGGGGACTCATCGAACGGGGTGGCCGTGGAGTAGAAGGTCAGAAAGCTCTTATTTCCTGATGCTGTTGCTTAAGACTGCAGTCGATTCTATTGACCAGAGCGATCAGATCCTCCAGAGAACAGGGATCTCGCGGACAGCTAGTTCAATCTTTAAGGGCAAGAGAAAGTCCCTCGAGGTAGAGTGCCCACAGGCAGTCTTCTTGCCAACCCAACTCAGTTGCTAGAGTTCTGAACTCCATTGTGTATTCAGCGAGCAAGTGAGAACCTTGACCGAGGTGGAGTAGGTGGTGGCCAGGGACCGTCTGATGACCTGGGTCCTCGAAGGTGTGTTGGAAGACAGAGATGAACTGAGGGAGCTGGTGAAGAATTATGTCGGAATGCTCCCAGAGCGGGGAAGCCCATGCCACAGCCTCAAGGCATGGGCTTCCCCGCTCTGTCATGCCTTCATCCTGTCATGCCTCAAGGCATGACAGGATGAAGGTAATCTTAGTTGCCTTGTCAGGAAAAAGCAAGGGTTGCAGTGAGAACTGTATATAATATTGATTTATGAAGCCTCGACAGAGGTGTGGATCTCCATTAAAATGGGGTGGAGCTGGGAGTGCCAGTGGTGCCTGTGAGGGAAAGGTATGGGCAAGAGCCCCTCGGTTGGACATGGTAGATTCCTCCATCTGAGAACACATCTTTTCCATGGAGGAGGCCAATGCTTCCAGGACCTGTTGTTGTTCTCAGACACGAGTAGCCAGACTAGGGATGACCTGCAAGGCAGAAGACTCCGCCGAGTCCATGGCCTTGGTGACCTGTTGAGCTGGAGGTGGACCCATAGCCTGGTGCAGGATTGGTACGGCCCTCTAGTTGGACCCAGAGAGTGCCTGCCACCAGGAGGCGGAGCATACGAGGAAACAGAGGCTAGCTGGAGCTTCACCAATAACAGTCCTGGCTTTCTGCAGGTTGAGCCCTTGGGTACCCGGATCGCCTGGACTTAGGTGGGCCTCAGGTGGTATCCCGGATAGGTAGCGGAGGGGTGTGCCCACTATGAGCAAGGGTGCGCGGCTGATGCAGAAAGGATAGACCAGACGCAAACTGGATGCTCCAGAGACCTCAGGGAGGTAAAAGTTCAGGAAGGCCCTCCAGGCTAGACAGGCAGTGCCTACGGGCCTGGTCTGATGAAGACAGCGGATGGAATCCAAGCAGGATGGTCTGGTAGTCACGGAAGGCCAGAAGAGAGTGTCCAAGTGAAGAGCAAGGGTCAAAGCCAGAGTATCAGTCCAGAAGTGGTCAGCCAAAGCAGGGGTCAATACCAGGGTCAGTCCGAGCATAGTCAAGGCTCTCTACCTGGGTAATATCAAGCTAGGTTGAGAGAACATTGTACAAATCTCATTGTTGTCTGAGTTTCCTCATTCCGAAGTACATCAGATCTTTACAAGACTGTACTGTTCTGTTCGTACATCTCACTCTGCATGTAAAAGTGGCCCCTAACCCCTACACTACTACCTAAACCTCACCTTGAGTTACTAAGTGGGCCGCCTATAGTAGCATAAATAGCTGCTTGCTAGGGTGTCACCCCCAGAAGTGCTCTCTCTCTCTCTCTTCCCCCTCCCCCATCTCAGGCCCTTCCCCCAACCCATTCCATGGCTCAGGCCCTTCCCCAGCATAAAAATGCCCAAAATGGAATTTGAAAAAAAATTGCAATTTGTGGTATCAGCACATCACACAGCTTAATGCTAATGAAAAAGGTATAGCTATTTTTGGTATTAAAACTGTGTGATATCATACATTATAGCTTCGTGAAGCCAGCCTACTTTAACAAAATTCCCATCCCCAACTCCTTCCCAATCCCTCCCCTTTTAAAAATTAGCATTGCACCATGCATTATGGTGCTTTTTGCATGTGTTAAGGCATTTTTCGCATGTGAAAATGCTTTAACGTTTGCAAAAACGCCATAACGCGAGTTGATAAATGACCCTGTAAGTGATGTTATTGATCTATCTGATGAGTTTTTGGGATTGATTGGTTACATATCGATTTGGGTTTAAATGCCCATGATGTGTGTTTTGATTGCTTGTAACTACAAGAATTTTGTGATGTGTTTCTTCACAAGACTGTACTGTTCTGTTTGTACATCTCACTCTGCATGTAAAAGTGGCCCCCTAACCCCTACACAACTACCTAAACCTCACCTCATTACTAGGTGGGCCTCCTATAGTAGCATAAATAGCCATCTATTACAAGGGCCTTGTAGATAGTCTCCCTCTCTCTCAGTCTCTCTCTCTCTCTCTTTTTTTTTTTAATTTTTAATTTTCATGAATTTCAAACATTTCACAAGAATTACCTTGGTAAGTAATCATGGTATATGATATAAGAAATCAAAACAATCCTTGATATTCAAAAAAGAAGAAATCTAACATTTATGTACCTAAATAAAAGAAAAAGGGGAGAGCATACAATTTTTAACTCCATACATTAAGGGGGAAATTTTCAAAAGGAGTTACATGCGTAAATGTAGCTACTATTGTAGCAATTTTCAAAAGCCATTTACTCAAGTAAAGTGCACTTATGTGAGTAAATCCTATAGACAAGTCAATGGCATATATTGTAGCAATTTTCAAAAACCCACTTACTCAAGTAAAGTGAATTTACTCCAGTAAACCTGGTTTTTACTCGAGTAAATGCTTTTGAAAATCAGGCCCTTACTGACAAAAAGAAACTTGAATGTTGAGTGGATGATTCAACCTCCCTTATCTTAGGCCAAGCTAGTTGGGGGGGGGGTTTCATGGGTGTGCATATCCAGGAATGTTCTCAGATGATTGGGATCAAAAAACACATGATTTACATTTTGAAATCTAATAGAACTCTTGCATGGATATCGTAGCAAAAACCTTGCTCTTAGTTGAATCACATCCATACACATAGCGAGGCAATTTTTTCTTCGAATCTGAGTACATTTTGTAACATCCGGATATAGCCAAAGTTTCTGGCCGTAAAATAGATTCAGTCTATTCTGAAAGAAAAGCCTCAGAATATTATTTCCGTCCATTAAAAAGGCAAAAGTAACCAATAAAGGTTTTCCTCTGGTAATCTCTATATCTTGAGATAACTCCAATATTTCAGAAATCTCCATCCCTGGACTTACTCTAGATAAATCTTCACCAGATGTTATTGCTTGGGGTAAGTAATAAGCTTTGGTAATAATAACTGACATTGCTGCCTCAGGAATTTTTAACACCTGTGTTACATATGTTCTGAATAAGTCAAATGGAGATACTAAATCAATCACTGGGAAATTTAGTATTCTCAAGTTGTGAGACCTTAATACATTTTCTATATTCTCTAATTTCCTGTTATTAATTGACTTATATTGAATCAAATTCTGTTGCACTTTACCGTTGAAATTCGTTGTTCCACAATTTTCACTTTCTGGTTGAATGTTGAAATCAAACTTGTATTTACTATTACTTGGTTTTTAGTTTTCAAGATAGCTTGAGAAATTGAAGTTACCGATGTTTCAGTCGATTTTAACACTGTCCAAATATTTCCCAAAGACATTACTGCTGGTCTCTGTATTCGAAATCCCATATCTAGATCATTGTCCTGGACCCCACCTCCACCTACAACAATTCCTGTGCCCACTTCTGTACCTTGCTTTGTAGAAGTAACTTCCGATAATATCGAGGCCTGTGGGAAAGTTCGATCCATGCTGTATCCAGCATCATCAGGCATCTCTCCACTCCTCGCCTGGATCCCCTGAAGTACCTCCAAAGGTTTCTCATGGTGCGTTGCTTCCAGTCCTCCCCAGATCACCTCGGGGGTAACCGCTGCAGCCATCGGACTCTCTCTCTCTGTAGGAAAATGCAATTATGTATACTTTGTAGTAATACCTATGCAGAACACACATTGCAATAAATAGGCTATTACTATAAAACATGCCCCTTTTTATATCACATGCAATATTTACTGCTTTTTGATAAATCTAGGCCTTAGAAAGGCCTTTTAAATTATCACATGTCCATAAATATCAATCATAGAACAATCTCTTAATGTTATTAATTGCTTTCACAGCCCACAATGATAGTTAATAAAAGATAAAAGAAAAAAACACAGATCATTCACATAAAAAACAACCAATCAGTCTTAAAATTTAATCCAAATGGGACCACTGAATTAAGAAAAAAAAAAGTCCAATGTTGTTCTGCCTGCAAGGCTCTGGCTCAGACTTCTGTAAAGTGCATAAGCATATATCTTCAACTTTATGTTGTGTATCAAGCTAATTCTGTATCAAATGAGCATTTGTAGCATATTAAGATTGCTCATATGTTCAATAATATGGTTCTAAGAGCTTGTGAAGTTTTACCTATATGAAATAATGCGCAGGGATATAAAATGATGTAAATCACACAACAAGAGGCACAGATAGTAGATGATTTTGAAAACAACTTATAAGGACGTGATGGTAAAAAAAAATCAAAGAAATTGAAAAAAATTGCATACAAAGGTATTATCCTCTTTCACCACACAATGCTGGAGCCCTATTCAAAGGTAAATGTGAAGATATCAAAAACCACACAAATTCCATGCAGACTTAAACATACAAAAAGGAGAATTACCAAACACTTTATGGCACTGAATAGTTAAATAATGTATCTTAATAATGTTTGTGATCTGTTTATTTCATGTAGACTATGGCAAAAGCAAAATTCAAATTAATAAAAAAAAAGCCCTTTTATAGGCTCTCATAACTTTTCCAGGAATTCCCTTGTGAAGAATATGCTCCATTATGTCACAGGACTAAGTCTTAAAATCGGTAAAAGGAGTACCGTATTTCCACGACAATAACCCGCCCACGTATATAACCCGCCCACACACATAACCCGCAGGTTTTCCAGATTTATGAAAAAAAGTTTTAATATACCCCGCCTCCTCATATAACCCGCGGGCAGACAGGGCGCTTGTCCGAGGGGCATCGCATCCCTCGGTCATTCATTCGTTCATTTAACCGATTTCTGGTTCCATGCGAACCCCTCTGTCACAATCAGACCGTGAACACGGAGCAGTGAGAGCAGGCTGGCGGGAAGAGCCGCTTAAACCCCGGGGACCTTTGCGCGGTTTGCAGGACTTGCAAGCTTAAAGCCTGGGGAGGGGAAGGCCGTAAAGCGCCGCTCAGGTCTGGGCCAGAACCCGCGCTTCCCTCCAGCCTTACCCCCATTGCTCCTTCCGTGCTAAGCGGCTTTTCCCGGCAGGGCGGACGCTGCCCGCTCTCGGAGCGCACGGCCGGGCTCTCAGTCACCGACCGGAAGCTACAGCTCCGCCATGGTTGTGAGGGCGAGACAGGCGTGAAGCGCCGCTCAGGTCTGGGCCAGAACCCGCGCTTCCCTCCAGCCTTACCCCCATTGCTCCTTCCGTGCTAAGCGGCTTTTCCCGGCAGGGCGGACGCTGCCCGCTCTCGGAGCGCACGGCCGGGCTCTCAGTCACCGACCGGAAGCTACAGCTCCGCCATGGTTGTGAGGGCAAGACAGGCGTGAAGCGCCGGGGCGGGGGGAGAGAGATGTTAACCGCTGCTGTAAAATTTTTTCTGGATAACCCGCCCACGTTTATACCCCGCGGGGGGCATGCGGGGTAGGTAAAAACGCACATTACCCGCGGGTTATATGCGTGGAAATACGGTACATATTGCTGGTGTAAAGCCATAGACCCTAGCTGATCACAAAATGTCACTTCTTATGCTAATTGAAAACGTTTCACGTAAAATGTAAAGAAATATAAAATACTTCTGATTTGACTGAATATTTCTGCTGCCATCACTTTCTATATTGCACATATTTACAACTCAAGTGAGGTACAGTTCTTTCAAGTTAACCCTTATTTTAAGCATGTATAAACTGCTGTTTGTACTCATTATGGAAACAATATTGTAAGAGCTATAATAGACAGACTTTATCTTAGTTCAGGTTTCATTGACTTTAGCCTGTGATGTTTGTTATCTCCAAGACTGAGAATTATATTCTTAGGTTCAGTTAATCAGACAAATTATGTTTACACCCATGAACACCAGCTTTCACAAGTATTGAGCAATAACTTTACTGACATGCACCATAGGAGACATAATAGAGTATATGTACTCCTCATACAGTATAGTATTTCTAATACTTGATTTGTGAAATATCAGTTTTGGTAGCTCCTAGTGCTGCTTCTACTAGGATTTCAGATTAAATAAATTAGAACTTGCAATATTTCAGCATAAGCAAGCATCTCTAACAGCATCTACCTTGTGTGACTGTGAAGAATAAGTACAATCCAATTGTAATTCTCTACCATCATGAAGCATGATTTGTAAGGTAGCCAACTTGATTTTTCAGGCTTTCATCATAGTATATTATACATATGTTCATGGCTAGAGAAAGGAAACAGGCTCAATATACATGTATTTTGGAAAAATGAAATCACAGATTCACTCTGGAGGAGAAGGAATGAAAACAATTTATTTGCATTTGTTTGCTGAGAGTGATCTAGTTGAGGTAATTGCTAATGTAATAGGCAGACACATGCTATAGGAGGGATATGGACAACTTACAGTGACTGGCATAAAGAACATTCTGTGCAGGCTGAATAACATACTCTGGGTAAACAAATAAGAATGGGTGTAGCTTGCTTATTGCGGCGGTTACTACCCCTAACTAATCAAGCTTGATATTTCACTTGGATGCAGCTCCATCACTGCTCTCTACATTAATGGTGGGGGTGAAAGGGAAATAGAACCAAAGGTTACTAAGAGCCAAGAGAAACAGATAAGTATGAGAAAAAATAAGTGTGAAGCTTGCTGGGCAGACTGGATGGGCCGATTGGTCTTCTCCTGCTGTCATTTCTATGTTTCTATGTCACATTCATAAATATTCCCTTGCATAAAAACCATTCAGTGGGAGACTGAGACAACCTCTTTCACTCATAGAATCTTTGTCAAAAGAGTTTTCAAATGCACTGTAGGCCAGAAGACGATGAAATAACAGAGTATATAACATGCTCAGGTTTGGATTTGCGTTTCTGATGCCCATAAGCACTGCGACTGATGGCGAGTTCTACCCCTCCACCGAGGTGTATATGGGGGGGGGGGGGGGGAGGGTTCCACTCCCAGCCACTTATTTAAAGCGGTTCCTTCCTGATGTTGAGGCAGCAGCGGCAATATCTTTAAAAAAGAAATTCAGGGCAAGGCCTGCCACCACCCATTGCATGCTAAAGGTCCTGCCCATCGCATGGTTTCCATAGTAACAGGAAGCCGTGTAGGAAGAGAAGGCAGGGCCACTATAGGACCTTGACCATGTGATGGGAGGCTGCAGACCACAGACCCCATGCTGAATTTCATTTTGAAAATTGCTAACTGCTGCTACAGGCTCAGGATTCTGCCACTTAGGTAAGCTATTGGGAGGGATGCCCAGATGCATAACAGCAGCAGCAACACTAAGGCGCTTATAAAAATTGAGCACTAGATGCAGCTGTTTGTTTATTAAAATCTCTTAATTGCTTTATGCAAACGCTCAAAGCAATTTACAAAATGACAATCATAATAATGAAAATAATATATAACACAAAATCATAAAACAATACCAAAATCTGGGCCTGAACATCCTTGCTGATAAATTTGAAGAAACATCTTACCTGTGTAGATAGTCCCCCATTTCAGTGCTTTATCCTATACCAGGGGTGCTACAGGTTCAGGTTCAAGTTCAGTAAGGAGGAAGATTTCTCTTCTGGGGCCACTGGCATCATCGATCACAATCTTAGTGACCACTTCACACTCTATATTAAATAGTTCCAGGAGGTGCCAGATAGTGAAAAATAATAGCAGGGAAGCCAAAATTACCACCACAAGAAGAAACCAGAAATCACAAAAGGGTACATTCATCCCAAGTAAATCCACACTTGGGTAAAATTCAATGAAAACACTGGAATCTTTAGTTGGTGTTCAAATAAAAAATAATCTTTACTGTAACTTAAAGAGGATCATCCAGGTCAAGAAGGCAAAAATAAGAATCAACATACATCCAATGATCAATAAAAACAAATGGTTTCTCTCCATCCTTATTCTATTCATGTTCCTTCTTGCTCTTGAACCTTCACCTTATTGAAAAATATCTTCACCAGTGAGAGTGGGTTAACTAGAGTATAGTTCCAGTTCTGTCATGAACTGGGCTAGAAAAAGTATCCCCAAGCAAAATATCCAACAAAGGTTCAAAACGACAAACACTTCAAATATAATTCAACTAAAACAAATTCAAGTCTCTTGAATTAGTGGCTCAAAAGTCTACATCCCTCTCTTAACCGATATGTTAACTGGTCGAATGGGTCAAAAGATCTTTGTCTCAGCCCTTTGGGATATGGGGGTATGTTCTTCCCTCTGGCACTGGTCAATCAAAATCCACAAAATAGTCTTCTCAAAAATCAATTCCTCAAAACCTCCTTGCCAAATGCTTGAATTACCCTCTGTGAGATCCCGGAGAAATCTCTAGCTGTGACTCCTCTTTTTCTGTCATCCTCCTACTGAAGCACTGGGCATGATCCAAAGGACTTTATATCCTTTGGAGCATATCCCCCAAAACAGTGAGGTTATAACAATGAGAGGAATCAAAACTATCAAAACTCCTCCAACTGCGCTAGATAGAAAATATTGCGCTTGGAGGTGGACCCATGTCCTAGAGCAGTGTAGAATGGCTCCCTGGTAGGGACCAGGATGCACCTGCCCCCAGGGGGCAGAGTACTGGAGGAGACAGAGGCTAGGATGAGCTTCACCACTGGAAGCCCGCGGTCCCCCCGGGTGAAGCCCATAGGGACCCGGACCGCTTGGACTTAGGTGGGCCTCACAGGGTCTCCTGGAGAGGTAGTAGAGAGGCATGCTCACGAGCAGCAAGGGAGCACGGTCGGTCACTAGGCTGTAGGTCTGGAGAACCAAGGAAGGCCAGTACAGCGTAGGCGATGACAAGGCAAGGGACAAAGCCAGAATCAGGAGACGTGGTCAATGGCAGCTGGGGTCAGAGTCCGAGCATCAGTCTGAGGAGTCAACAAAGCAAGGATCAGGTTCCAGAGGTCAGACAAGGTCACAAGGCAGGCAGAGGTCAGGATCCAGGCAGCAAGCAGAATGGTCAAGGAACAGGCCGAGGTCAGTCCCAGAGAGACAGTCCGAGGGTACTGCCTGGGGATACAGGACAGACAGACGCTGGAACAGACGGACGCTGGAACAGAAGGATGCTGGACAAGGCTGGAACAGTAGGACGCTGGAACAGTAGGACACTGGAACAGTAGGATGCTGGAACAAGACTGGAACAAGGCTGGAACAAGACTGGAACAAGACTGTGAACGCGGAGGCAAACTAGTACACTTACAGTGCCGACCCGATTGCCAAGGCAAGGAAGTGCAGGCAGGGACTTCCTTATATTGTACATTCAATCAGGGCGCGCCGCAGAGCTAGGACCCGCCCCTGGCCCTACAAGAGGCCGGGCAGTCCACGCACGTGCAGGGGTGTGGCCAACTCCACTGAGGATGCCAAACTCCGGCGTGAGGCCTGGTGTGCAGTGGAAGGCCCAGCGACCACCACCGCAGGACACCGAGGCCTGAAGGTGCTCGCGGCTGCCGCTGGGGAGGCCAACCCATGACCTGCAGAGGAACTAGCGAGGTGAGCAGGCCCGTGCGTGGGCCAGGCACGGACGGGGCGCGCAACAGAAAAATCATATATAGATAATGCTAGTGACTGGCATAGCCCTGTCACACCTGCAGCTATAGAGAATAATTTTCAAAGTCATTTACATGGTAGATATCAATTTACCTAGATACACTGGCTGTCTGATATTGCCTTCACTCAATCTGGCTAAAATTACACGTGGGGTCTTATTGAATGCATAATTTTAGCTCAATTGTGAAGACATTCCTAGTGATGTGTGTTTAGGTAGGATTAGAAACAATTTGTATGGATTTGATCTTCAAATCAGTGTAGTGAATTTTCCAAATATTTACATGCAGAAAAAAGCAGAGTTGCTTACCTGTGACAGGTGTTCTCCTAGAATAACAGGATGTTAGTCCTCACACATGGGTGACAATATCAGATGGCCAGCATGGAAAAATGTTGTCAGTTTCTAGAAACTTTGACAGACAAACTGAGCATGCCCAGCATACCACCATGCACATGTCCATGTGGGGGGTCCCTCTTCAGTCTTATAAAATAGAATTCGTAAAAAATAAAATAACAAACCTAAAGAAACCCAACTCCATGGGGTGGCAGGTGGGTTTCATGAGGACTAACATCTTGCTGTCCTATGTTTTTCTGCGGGTATTCGGAAAGCACCTTCAGACAGCTTTATGATCTAAAAGGCAAATTTATTGATAGCAATACAAAGACAATACAGTTAAGAGGAACAAGGAAAAAGAGGAAGTCGTTGTTTCTCTGGAGACGCAGGTCAGTGGCAATTGGCATTCAGCTTGCTTCTCAAATGCGGAGCCCTCGGGCTGGAGTTTATAAACTTTTTGCATTGTCCAATAGAAATACATTGATGCGCATCCTGGGTGTATTAGCTTCTTCTAATATCCAATTATGAACGTTACTTTATAGTCCAATCAGGTAACGTCTCTGGGGTGTTGGCTTCTTCCGGTACTGAGCTTGCCAAAGCACATGGTTGCGAAATAAGTTGCCAGCAAAGTCAGGAAATACAGATTAGGCCTAAGGCCTATATACATTCCCCCCTTGAATCGTTGGGAAACGATTCACCAATGAAAGGCTGAGATTGTATTTCCTGGATTGGGATGGTCATAGCATCAATTTAGTATGACCCACCTTTTGGACTGTTAAAAATGGCTTCCATACTCTTTATGGTGTTGAATCATTCTTTTTATACAACTCACATTCACATTCACAATCACAATCACAATCGTTCACGCATTCTCATTTTGTACTTTGCTTTATTGACATTCAGTCTCACATTCATTCTTCATTCAGATATTGTTCTGGCCTTCTTCCAGTTGATCCAAGATTCTGTAATGTGGTCCTATTAGCAGCATACCAGTGACCTATATTTCCAATTATTCCTCTCAATGATTGATTATTGATTGTCAATGAACGATTAGAATGGTTGAAGCAATAATCCATCATTCTACTCAGGGTTAATGCCACTGTCTTAGGTTGCCCACGGTACGCAATCCTAATGATTGGCTACCTGGTGCTTACCCGTCATCGTTAAGCATAACAGCCTGAGGAGGTAACATTGCTGCTGTCATTGATGTCATCTTCACCGATGATGTCATAGGCCATTAAAATAACAAACTTCATTCACTCGTACAATTATTCATTGCAAACTCACTTAGAAATGTAAGTCACTTTAAACCGTGTTTCCCATCAATTAAACCAAATTCTGTGAAAATACAACCTTATCCTTAAGAAAATCTCACTCATTAGCTTCAGAAGGAGATTCAATCATATTCATCATTAGGTGTTGTCGAACTGCGATGACTTGAGAGTAACTTGAGAGAATTTGAGACATAGCAGAAGCAAAACCACGCTTGGGAGTACTATAGCTTATGTCTTAGCCTACCATGCATTTCAGCGTTATGAGAATATAAACAAATGCTTTAAGTCTAAAGTAAGAGTAGGATTTTTGAAAGAGACATCCAATATGTATAAGGGATAAGAAATCTCTGTAACCAATGGGATGGTATCTACAAACTCTACTAAATGTGATGTTTAAGAATAGGGAAATCAAATGAATGTCATAATTCTGTCTTCAATTACCAAGAATAACTATATAAACATTTGGGACTACATTAAACCTTTAGACTTACTAAATATACTTGAATTGAAGAGGACATGCTTGTCTGCGCAGCCTATTCACATGAGCTGCCCAAGAACGGTGTGAAGGCTGAACTGACAAACTACGCTGCAGCACACCGCGCCGGTCTGCCACTGGCCCGCAGACATCCGAACACGTCCGGACTAGAAAGGGCAGAGTGTAGCAACTGGAGATGAATATAACGTGGAAAGCAATAATAGATGGCAATTCAAACCAGTTATCTATGGGACCTAGGGATGAATGATCATCTTAATTAATCATATAATGGATATGAGAGAACTGGGAATAGCAGCAAAACTTTAGTGTTTTTAGGGTAATGTAATGTGTGGTGTGTAGGTGTATGTAGATGTATGTAGATATCCAAATCATGGCATTTGCAGAATGGCATATGGGCTTGGTGTATATGGCAATCAATTATCATTGACATTTGACAAAGCATATTGTGGTGTAATGCATAACAGTTAGTCTTTGTGTAAAGAGATGACAATAATTGGGAATGGATCTAATCTGATCAGGGCAATAAGATTCACACAATCATGAGAACTGCATTAATGTAGAGTACAACAACATAAAGGCAAAATATAATCAAGCAAGAGTAGTAAAGTTCAATGATGAGTGGAAGATGAATTCTGTGTTAAGGCCGAGACTTCCGTAGAAGGGATGGGAAGAATGGAGTAAGTCCCATAAATGTTGTTTTCACGCTTTCAGTGAGGTGTATCAACTTTTCATTCATCACGGCCTAATGGGGATATGTGCTTCTTTAATGGTTTCAGATACCTAATATGGTAAAGTAGCATAAAAGCAAATTAAGCATTTAAAGGAAAGTCATCTGCGGTAAGCTAAACTACAAATAACACGTATTTCAGACATGACATTGAACATATGTTACACTAGACTGACACATACTCATCTATCCAACAAATATACATTCAATGTCTTCTTCACATAGGACGGACAACAGATAACATATAATTTGAGCTCAAAATTCATATCAAAAATGTATCAAAAGAAAAGTGGATCAAAAATCAAAAATCAAAAATGTGTATGAAAAATAAAAGTTCGGAATTCTGTCCAAAAGGTAGAAGAAGGAAAATAAAACTAAAGGTCCTTGAAGTCCTTGAAGACCTGAAAAGTAAATACTAGCATACAATTGAAATATCAAATTAGCAAATATTGTACATATAGATTTCCAACCAATAATATTAAATAAATTCAATCAATAATGTTCTGAGCTTATAGTCAATGTGTCATACCAAATAATTAAAATAATTAGAACTCAAATATCAAATAATTAATACTTAAATATGCTACATTTTAAACTAGTAACTATTTCTCCTTTTTTTTTTCTTCCGTTCGCAGCACAACCAGTGCTGGCAGAACAGATAAGCAGTGCTATGCCTTGCAACACTTACTTCCCCTTTTTTCTCTAAGATACAGTTTAACTCTTTAGCTAAAATGTCTTGTCAAACTCATAATTCTCTTCTCAGAATCATAATTCAGCAGCTCAGATTCTAAAATTTAACACTAGTATATGTTCTTGTCAGTACTCCAGTTCAGTAATAAAGAAATGTGAAGTCATTAACGTAATAAAAGGTCAGTATGTAAAGTTGAGAGCAAAGGGGATTTATATTGGTGGGAGATGTGTCTCGCTCCCCCCTTGATCCCTCTTTTACCACAAACGTACAGTTCAGATCAGAAAGGAAAGAATATGTTATAAGAGGAAGATATCGCATGCGCTTGGTGATCACCTTAATAGAAATGCATTCACATTGAAAAGAGGAACTTACACTTAAAACTTAAAACTATACAACAACCGGCTTAAAACTATACGGTACCGTTTGAAAATGAACTTATACTAAAAATCCTTATAATAAAAATATACTTGCAAATGATAACACAACTAAATCTTAATAGCTGGAACAATAAGACCATTAAATACAGTAAAATGCGAAGTCTAGCAACCCGTTATATCTGTCCACAAGCCCGTTACTTTTAGGGCGTTAAACGTCTGTGATGGCATTACAAAAGTTCTTCAATCTGATAAAAACTGACCACATGCATCTGATCCCAGTGCATGGCTGCTGTCCCTACTACAGAAGGCAGGGAGCCACATAATTAGTCAGGCAAAGTCTGTAGAGACATATCTATTTATTTTTGGATTTTATATACCGGAGGTTCCTGTATGCTACGCGTATCACTCCGGCTTACATGACAGACATCGGGAAGGCTGGCAAAGATTTACTAGTCTTATGTACACAAATATCCTAGGTAAGCAAATTCTTATCTTAGCTTCTTTGTCCTAAAATGAATACTGCAGTAATGCAAGCAATAGCTATAAAAATAAGGCTCAGAATAAGGAGGTTTTCCTAAATGTGGTTCTATTCAAAACTGTATTTCATATTGAGTTCACACTGTGTCCTGTCCAAGCTTCACTAAGGTGGCAATGTAAGGTCCTACATACGCTGATACCTTCTCTGATATGTGTGAACTCACTGTATCTGGGGACATGCTCTCTAAAAACTCATGTTTCCTGTAACGGAATACAAGGGCCCATGAAAGGCACTCCTTCCAGGTGTTTTCTGCTTGCCCCATTACTTGGTGTAATCTGGTTTGAAACAGGCCATTATATTGTCTTACCAAATCATTTATTTCACGCCGACACTGTTTCTGCTTATTATACCACTGCGATATCAGCAGTGAAGCTACCTGGCCCAAGGTCATGCATCTGGTCATGCATTTGGAGGCATGGTTACGGCTTCCAGCTCTCCGAACAGTGTTCAGTGCAATTGCAGTCAGGGATCCTTCTAGAGGACAGACTCTCATTTGTGGGCTTAAGGCAAGTGTCCATCCATGAAATGAATCAACCCAAATAGTGACATAAAAAAATGAACGATCCAATTTAGCAATTTTGGCTGCTGGAGGACCAGCGGCAGCTGAAGTTACGGTGACCAGTTCAGTTTCCTCACTACTTTCCGTATTCTCATCGCTACTTACAATCAAAATAGGCATAGATCAGAGGCAGGGAGTGGGTGACAGGTCAAAAGGTTCAGGAATTGGTGGCAGTTCAGGAATCTCAGAAGGTGGTGATAATACTGGAGGAGGTGGTGGTGAGGGAGGAGGTGAAGGAGGCAAAGGAAGGGGTGTTGGAGGAGGTAGTGGACGAGGGGGTGATGAATCATCTGGCACAAGAATAGTACTCGGTGCAGAATCTACTGGCATTCCAGTGTCTGCTGAATTGTGCACATCTGCAATTACTGGGCTTTCTACTGGATTTTCTGCAATTACTGGGTCTTCTACTGGGTCTACTAGCCATGTGCTGTATTCCTCGAATGCAGGAACAACATCTTCAAAAAGGTCATCTTCAATCTCAACTGTACTGAGTCGAGGCGTGCTTGTGTGAACCGTGGGGCTTACTCGGGGTTCTCCTTCCCTTTCTGAAAGTGCAGCAGGATCTGAATGTAAATTACCCACTGCAGTCACTGTTTCTTCAGGCACTAAACAATCACGAACATATAGTGAATCATATGGGGGCGGTGACACCTCTCTATCACCAGTAATAGCTACTAAATATGTTCCTGTCATAGCGAACCATCTGGACACTTGTATATGGTCCGCTAGCCTCTTATTGTCTTTTGCCCTTGGCTTGCTATACCTGTTCTTAAAATAGGCTATTAGCTGTATGAGCGTGGATGGGTCAAAGGAGCCCCCTACTGGCCATTCTAGGGAACTATCCCTTGCTGCCCACGCAACCCACTTAGAGTGGCATTTGCGAATTAATTTCTCATTGGGCTTATGCAGAGCAATGACTCTGCTCAGGGGACATGACGGACAGACCTCCCCTGCTATCTTGGGACCTCTTAATATTGCAGACCAAAACTTCGACATAATTATTTTAAAAATGATTTTCGTGTAGCCACTCTCTTATGAGAAAGAGTGGTTCAACCTTACCTTAATTGTAGTTTTCACCGTATCCGTGAATTCCACGCTTCCGGTGTGCTGTACTTCTTCAAACACGAAGGTATTCACAGCGGGGCAGGGAGAGACAGCCTGCAGACAAGGTACTGAAGACCTATCTACTCCTTTCCGTTCGACTGGTTACCGTTTTCTACTGTACTCGGGCTCCAGTGCGTTACCGCCGAAACAACCGGGATAGGGCCAGAAGGCAGCGTCAAATCTGCCAACTGTTTTCGAACTTATTAGTACACTAACGGAAAAACCTATGACTCACTCGTATAAGACAAGTGTTTACTTACCTTTCCAGACAGCTCCACGTATGTTTGCCCGTAGAATGCTTGATCTGAAGGCTTCTAATCCTGCGTGCTTAATTTTCTCTTCGTTTTCGTGTGGGGTCCACCTGACTAGTTCCTACTCCGTCCCTGTATCATGTTCCATCGGGGGTTCCAGGCAAAAGCCCCAGGTGGTATGTCGAAATATTCAGCTTGGACTTACTGATTGGTACTGTACTAGATCTGCCAGATAGCAGTGCGCGCCAGGTCTAGGAAATAATAAAAGTTACTGAACAGTTTTTTTTTTTTTTTCTTTTCTTTGAGAGTAAAACTTACTTCCTCAAATGCTTTCTTCGTGGTTTCTGAAGTGCCTCAGGTCTCAAAAATCTCAAAGTAGATTCTGGATGCTTCAGGGTGGGTTCCCACTCCCGATCAACGGCACCCCCACTTCCTTCGATGCTGGCAATGAGATATCCCTGAAGGTGTGCTGGTCCGCAATACCCGCATCAGGTCATCCGCGTCACGGAACCATCCTCTGCTACCATTATGTTTTTCTGCGGGTATTCGGAAAGCACCTTCAGACAGCTTTATGATCTAAAAGGCAAATTTATTGATAGCAATACAAAGACAATACAGTTAAGAGGAACAAGGAAAAAGAGGAAGTCGTTGTTTCTCTGGAGACGCAGGTCAGTGGCAATTGGCATTCAGCTTGCTTCTCAAATGCGGAGCCCTCGGGCTGGAGTTTATAAACTTTTTGCATTGTCCAATAGAAATACATTGATGCGCATCCTGGGTGTATTAGCTTCTTCTAATATCCAATTATGAACGTTACTTTATAGTCCAATCAGGTAACGTCTCTGGGGTGTTGGCTTCTTCCGGTACTGAGCTTGCCAAAGCACATGGTTGCGAAATAAGTTGCCAGCAAAGTCAGGAAATACAGATTAGGCCTAAGGCCTATATACACCTAGAACACCTGTTACAGGTAAGCAACTCTGCTTTCTCCTAGGACAAGCAGGATGATAGTCCTCACACATGGGTGAATACTTTGCTACAAGCTACTCCCAAAGATAAGATCGCCAGCACTTAACAGGTGGCAAATTGCACAACAACCAGTGCTGCTATAACACTAGGAAACAGCCTGAACCTGAACAAAACCTGAACAAAACAAAACCTTAAAACATGGTTGTTTGAACAAGCATTCACTCTATGAATCTCATCTAACCTAAAAATTCAGCTATCCCTTATTATTCCTCACTGGCTCCAAATTCTTTTCCTCGCATTTTGTATTTACATTCTGCTATTCCATACCCCCCCCACTGTTACTCAATTTAGGCTATTGTATGCAATGTGACATTGGTCTCGCTGCTGACAGTTAATTTGCTCCTGCGAATACATGGATATTTATATTTTATTGTTTGATATTTTAATGATGTATGCATATTATCTTTAAAACCCTTGTTTCTGTAAAGCCTGTTGCTGTCAAATGTTTTACTGTTTTTTAAACTGTTACATGTAAAGCCTGTTGCCAATTTATTGTTTCACTGTAAACCGAGGTGATGTATGTCTATACGTACCGTGGTATAAAAGAATCTATAAATAAATAAATAAATAAATAAATAAATAAACAAAGGGGTCAAGGCAGGGAGAGTTGAGTTTTATGGCTGTAAAAGATTATGGTGGACTGACTGACTGAAATTATTGTCACGTCACCCATCTTTGACCAAACAGTAAGGAGAGATGAAGGTGTGGAGAGAAATCTAGGTCACTGCCTTGCAGATCTCTTGTATGGGTATCGCACGCAAGTGAGCCATCAAAGCTGACATGGCTCATACAGAATGAGCCCTGACATGGCCCTCATGTTGCAGTCCCGCTTGTGCTTAGTAGAATGAAAAACAGTCTGCTAGCCAGTTGGATAAGGTCTGTTTGGACATTGTGACTCCCAATCTGTTTGTTGCGTCCATTGGTGCTAGACGGCTTTACCCCGTTTGCCTCACCTCATTCACGGCTCCTCCCACTTACCTAGGAAAGATGGCTACTGCCATGTCTACAAGCCGACCTCTCCGGCTTCCCTGGAACGGCTATGGTGCAGCCTCCCGCCATGCTCCTCCCAGGTACCTATTAGGGTGCGTGTGCATCACCCACGACTTTATTCCATCCTTTACGCGAACCTCAGGGGCATTCCCCCTTGCTGACATTTTGCCATTTGGGTATATAACCTCCTCTAATTTGCTAGCTCGTTGAGTTAGCAAGGACTCAAATCCATTCCTGTCTACGCTACACTGCCGCATTTTCAATACTCGGGCCATATTGCAAAATGGCGCCGGCCATATGGCCGTATTGCCGTATTGCAAAATGGTGCCGGCCATATGGCCGGCGCCATTTTGCAATATGGCAATATGACCCGAGTGCAGGAGGTCGCTCCCGGACCCCCGCTGGACTTTTGGCAAGTCTTGTGGGGGTCAGGAGGCCCCCCAAGCTGGCCAAAAGTCCCTGGGGGTCTAGCTGGGGTCCGGGAGCGATCTCCTGCGCTCGTGACGTCGGGGGACAGGAACCAAAATGGCGCCGGTGCTACCTTTGCCCTGTCATATGACAGGGCAAAGGTAGCACCGGCGCCATTTCTATTAACGCAGCCGTGGCCCGAGAGTGGAAGATCACACCAGGACCACCCCACTGGACCCCAGGTAATTTAAAACATTCTGGGGGGGTTCGGGAGGGTGGGGGATTTATTTTAAAGGGTCGGGGTGGGTTTTAGGGTTGTTTTAGTGTGCCGGTTTTCCCACCCTCCCCCGATTTACGATTTAAACGATTTTTAAAAAATCAAAACCGCGACGATCAGATTCCCTCCCCCCCCAGCCAAAATCGATCGTTAAGATGATCGATCACACGATTCACATCTCTATTAGAGACCACTTTGACATTCAAAGTGAGATGTACAAACAGAACAGTGCTCTCTTGTGAAGATTTGATGACCTTCAGAGTGAGGAAACTCACCCAAAGATTTTGCAATGTTCTCTCAACCTAGCTTGATGGACTCTCTACCTGGGTAACATCAAGCTAGGTTGAGAGAACATTGCACAAATCTCATCTTTGGGGTGAGCCTATAGATCTTGTAGTTTGCTGCATTAACATGCTCACTATATGCCTTATTACAGCGAGGTCAGATTTCTTCCTCACAGCAGATATTGTGGAATGCAGAAGCAGAGAAATCCTTTTCTGTGTTAAAGCAATGCCTAGCATCCACCCCTGCATCAGGCCTTCCAAATTATACCTTGTCTTTTTCATTGTTTTGCCATGAATATGAGGGAGTTGAGTCAGGGGTCTTATCTCAACTCTCACGGAAGGCATCATAGACCTGTAGCTTATTTATCACATCAACTAGATTCAGTTGCTCAGGCACTCCCTCCCTACTTGTTTGAAATCTGTAGTAGCTGCTGCAGACCTGGTTGAGATGGCCCAGCCTTTTGTTCTAGGTCAGAGTTTACATTTATATGTCCCACATTTTATCATGAATTTGTTGAACCATTCCAAATCTCAGTTAAGGTCTAATGCATGACTTACTTGTGATAAACCTTTACTTACAGGACAGCAGGACTATTCATTGGTCTCCTTTAAATCCTGCAACACTGCTGTCTATCCTAGAGGATGAAGACCCGCATGTCTGTGAAGAAGTAGTGCAGCAGGGTTCTAGATTTCATCCTGATGATTTAGATATCCTTTTTCAAAATTCAGATGTTATCTTTTTTGTGAACAGCTCTTGTAGCCGTGACTCTTCAGGGGCTTTGATTGCCAGTTATGCTATTTGTTCTCCTTTTCAGGTGATGGAAACAGGAAGGCTCCTTCCACAGGCGGGGTTGTCGCTACCTGTAGGAGAAGCCACCACAGGTCCCCGCCGTCGGCAGGTGGACCTGGTCATAGCAGGAACACGAACCGGACCTTCACCTATACCGGCCCCCGTTCCCCGCGGGTTTAGCCCTTGGGTGGCGGGGCCGGCAGGACTTAGGTGAGGGTTTCTGGTGAAGAAGATCCCACGATGTGAGACGATGGATAGGTCAGACAGGTCAGGGTCAGGATAGGTGGCAGACAGGCAGAATCCAAGAGATGTTCCAAGATCAGGATGGGTAGCAGGCAAGCAGAATCTGAGAGACGTTCCGAGGTCAGGACGGGCAGAAGGCAAGCAGAATCCAAGGGATGTTCCGAGGTCAGGACAAGCAGCAGTCAAGCAGAATCTGAGGGATGTTCTGAGGTCAGGAGGCAGAAGACAAACCAAGTGGGAGACAGGCACAGGGACCAGGACACAGAGGCAGGAACACAGGAGCAGGAACACAGGAGCAGGAACCTACAGCAATCAGCAGCTCACGAGGAGAAGGACCCATTGCAGAGGCAATCCAGACTGCCAGGGTTCAGGTTAAATAGGGCCCTGGCACTGACATCATCTCTCTGGGCTGTGGCATTCCCTTGCCGCTGGCCCTTTAAGAGGCAGGGAGGCGCGCATGCCTAGGGGGCCTGCCGATGCGCAGTATGGCCAACATCTGTGCCGGTGCCCTGAATGAGGAGGCCCATGGAGAACGGTGACAGTGATTCCCCATAGCGAGGATGGAGCCAGTGGAGAGCCCTATCATGCCAGTAAGTGGGGTCAGCCATGTAGCCACGCGGCCGGCCCATGCAACACAGTGGAGGCATTGGATACCAGGGATACTATGGTGGAAGTGGCTGGCAGAGAAGTATCTGCTGTAGCATCTCCCTCCATACTGCAGTTTCAGCCTGTATTTCTTTATGCATGCTCTTCCACTCATGCCACATGTCTTGCATATCCCCCTGGACCACATTCTTCAGGCCCTGAATGTCATGACTGGGACCTACTATCTCCTTCACCACTCTAGAGTTAAGTTCCATCATTCGCCTCTTAGTTCAAGTGGACTGTACCTCCTCTTCTTTTCCTGAGAAGATGTCTTCCTCTGCTTGGATGCCGTTCCCTTACCAACTGCATGCCATCAGATGTCTAGTGTGCATGTCAGGGTATTAGTTGGCTAAATCTCCCCTCCTCTTCCTTATCAGTGTGTTAATGTTCTGCTGATGTGTGCTCATCAACTAGTACCTCCTCCTTCTCAGTGTCCTCTTCTAGGTTTGTGGGCCATACTCATGAATGCTGTCTTGCCCAGAGGCAACTGTGTTCAGAAGCATTGGAGTCCTAACCAGTGTGTTGCCCTACAAAATGGAAAATTTTACATTCAATATATATGCTATGTGAACTTTATTCTTCACTCTCACTGGACTTCCTTTTTGTCTAACACAACAGCTCTATGGGCCCTACTCTAGCACCTCTTGCTTCTCCACAAATTGTTTATAAAGTATTCCTAAGGTTAGAATGCTACTATGAAGCACTTATAAACTGCACCAGCAGGCATGGACAGAGGCAGGACTCGCAAATAGGTGTGGATCTTGATTGATGGCCCTATTAGCATTGTATACCATTCATAGTTCAAAAAAGGAACATATCTATATATAAGGTGTGGCCATTTTCTGACCTATGGAGAATGACCCAGTCCTTTACAAAATACTGTATGTGGCTTCAGTTAGACTGAGTAGCCTCAGTATGACAGTGTTCTCACCAGACCTAGCCTGTCTCATGTCAGCATAGTGTCAATGTGCAATGGAGGAACAGTACTCTTCAGTGGGTGGAGTGTTTTCATTGAGTGATGGCCTAGGATCAGTATCTACACAGAGAGGACTCAGAGGAGAATTGAGGAGAAGGATTCTAGGATATGAGTTCCTGAAAATATAGAAGAGTGAAGAAAGAAAGAGGGTCCATTGAGCTAGGGGCAAGTGTACAGGGAGGTGCAAGAAGTAGGTCATCCTGCCAGGAAACAGTCAACAGAGTCAATTCAACTATAAGCAGCTCAAGACTGTAAGGAGAGGGAAAATGACCTAGAAGGAAAAGATTTTATCTAACAACTACTTGGGGGGGGGGGGGGGGAGTGGCATTGAGGGTAGAAGTGGTACCTATCCTAAAGACCTAACCAGTTTTTGGGATCAGAAAGTGCTTTATTGTTTCTTTTTTGATAGAGGTACTGTCAGAACAATATTCAGAAGTATTTCATGCTTGGACATTAATTTCCCTGCCATCAGTCATTAAAGCATTTTATTTTCTACAACAGCACAGGTGCAGACAGTGCCTTTTTGGAGAATTCACTAGTGATCAGGAAGAGTCCCTCTGATTAAGAAACCTTTATGGCCATGAAAATACTCTGCTTTTCCTCCCTGTGAGGGAATCCTAGGAGGTTATAAGGCCTTGCATGGCCCACGTGCCCAGGAACTTAACTGGAGAAGGACTACCTGTATTTCTGTATGGTTGTAGACATTATTTTATTCATTACATCCAATCACTTTAAATGCCTTTCCTCTATAAAATGCTCACCTTGGGGGGCGCTGTTCGCCACGAGGTGAGATGGTCGCATAACCCGATAGCTCCCGAACCCACCTGTCTTTTTCATCTAAAATATTGCTTAAAAGGAAGTAGAAAAGATGCTAAATCTGTGGAAGGACTCCCTCATTTTAGGCAGATGTCTTCGAAGAAAAAAACTGATCTGCAGAAGTTTTCTTTTACCAGAATGGCAGTGGAATCAAGAAAAGCTGGGTCAGACATTACTGAATGCACGGCGGGCGAAGAGGAAGGCACAGACACAGAGGACCCGATACTGTCGCCCCAAGCCGTACCAGATACCGTGCCTTCTCTAGCAGACCTCCCAACAAAGTCGCTAATGAGAGATTGGTTTATGGATCTCCGAGAAGAAATTAAAAATCATAAAGAAACGCTACTGACGTCCTTTTCTGAGCTCCGAGAAGATTTTCTTTCTCTAGGGCATAGAGTCGACGAGATAGACTTACGGCTGGAAACTCAAGCTGAGACGCTAAAATCCTTGGAAACCAACAAAAAAGAAACTGCGTCGGCAATACTCACTTTGCAGGAGAAACTAGAAGACTTGGAGAACAGGTCGAGACGTCAGAATATAAGGCTACGAGGGATTCCTGAAAGTGGGGAATTCATGGACAGCATGGCGACGGCATGTGCGTTCTGTACCTTCTTGCTATCTCAAAATGATTCGGAGGCCGCGCCACGTGAAGAAGGCGAACCCCTGCTACTTCAAATAGAACATGCACACAGGGCTCTCGGAGCACGCAGAGATAATCGTCCTCAGGACATCATTCTCAACTTTCAAAGCTTTAGTCAGAAAGAACTTGTTATGGCGGCGGCCTGGAAGAAACAGCCTTGGCCCTGGAGGAATGCAGAGGTGGCAGTATGTCAGGATCTGGCCGCGAGCAGTCTAACAAAAAGGTATGAACTGCGGGCAGTAACAGATGCCTTACGGAAGGCAGGGATAAAATATCGCTGGAATTTTCCGTTTGCTTTAATCTTCCAGCATGCCGGCAAAACGCATCGTATAAAATCAATATCGGACGCCATTAAGGCGTTTCGGGAAGCTGGACTGCCCTGTGATTTTCCTACCATACAGAGAGACAATGTGCTTCCCTGCGCTGCTTCAGCTCCTAAGTGGCAACGGGTAGAACGGCCCAAACGGCGACTGCCTTCTAAGATTGGAGTAACCTCAGAAGGTTTATCAGATCAGGGCTGACTTTTTCCAAAACAGTTGAGAGCTCAACAATCTTGTAAAGATAATTGTGGTTCCCTGATGGCTTTCATTCATAATACTATAAAATTCATTGGCTATGAAGTACCTAATGTGGGGGTTAAGTTACCGTTTAACAGTTTGTGTCCTGTTTTTTGCTAGATTTCATGTTAACAATTTTCACTATTTACCTTTGGCTATATTTTAAAGGTATTTTCTTCCTCAAGCTCATTGGGTGGGAGGGGATCTTCTTACCTAAGATGGCATACTCTCACTTGATAGTAACCATGTTCAATGTAACATGGATAAAGAAGGGATGGGTGAGTTTCGATCCATGGCACTGTTACAATGAGAAGGTCACTTTTATTCTTAAATACCAAACATTTAAGATTAGATTTACTAGGTCTTTGCTATACACTCATATACTGTCCAGGTGCTCTAAGGACTCAAAAAGATTGAGCATTAACCACTACAGCTTACAAATCTTGCTTAGAGATCATGGCGATTAGAATAGCTTCTCTCAATGTCAAGGGCCTTAATACCTTCAAAAAACGATATTTACTACAGAAAGATCTGAAGAGGCTGTCTATCAATATAATCTTTCTTCAAGAAACCCATCTTAGGAAAAGACATGAGAATTTGGTGTCTTTTAGAGATTTTCCACATAGGCTTTTCGCCGCTGCAGGGAAAGATAATCGATATGCTGGGTTCGGCATTCTTCTATCCTCTACTATCATATTTGACATGCTGGAACAAGTAATAGATGAGAGAGGCAGATATGTATTTTTGAAAATCAAACTGGGAAAGGATATCTATTCAGTCCTGTCTGTGTATGCTCCCACAAATGATCAAGCTGCCTTCCTCCTCCATATTCAGCAACTATTGGTGGAGCATGGAAAGGGAAATGTGATATGGGGAGGGGATTTTAATTTCACGCTTCAAGCAAATCTGGATAACTCCCACATTAGCACTAGATGTAATTCCACACAGGGGCAAAGAGCTAGGAAAACCTTGAGCTCTATCATGAAAAAATGGCATTGAATAGATATATGGCAGCACAGAAATCCTACATCTAGATCTTATACTTTTTACTCCAAGCCCCATCATTCCTATTCACGCATTGATTTTATCCTGGTCGACAATTGTTTACTTAATAAAATCATAAAATGTGAAATCGAACCAATCACATGGTCAGACCATGGGCTGGTATGGGTAGACATGATGTATCAGGTGGGTCAAGGTGGGCAGTCCTTTTGGCGACTTAACACGTCAATTCTTAAACAAACAGCGTTTGTACGACAATTAACACAACACCTAACGAGCTATTTCCAGGAAAACAAAACCTCCTTAGTGTCCGTGGGGTGTCAATGGGATTGTTCTAAGGCAGTGGCCAGAGGGTATTACATAACCAAAGCCACAGCTATTAAGCGGGAAAGGGAGGCCACCCGCCAACAGTTGTTACATGAGATTCGCCACTTATCCCACCAAGATTATGTCTCTCAATCTCCCTTGATTTACAACCAGCTTATAGCCGCTCGGATCCAACTGGACACTTTAGATGATGCTCAATTAGCTTTTAATTTGGAGAGGACCAAACAAAAATATTATGAAGGCAGTGACAAAGCTGGAAAATTGCTGGCTAGTCAGTTAAAAGAACACATTTCCCAAAGCATAATACTTAAAGACATAAATGAAAATCTCATTCGGGAACCTCCAGACATCCGGAAACGTTTCACGAATTTTTATGCTACCTTGTACAAAAAGAATGACACAATCTCAGATGATGAAATTACATCTTACCTGAGCAGCGTGAAACTCCTCCTATTAACTCTAGAGCAGCAGCAGTTTTTAGACTCACCTATCTCGGAGGAGGAGGTGCATGATGTAATTAAATCCCTTAAATCAGAAATCGCCAGGACTAGACGGTCTCCCTGGGGAATATTATAAACTATTTTCAGAATGCTTAGTTCCTCCTTATTGTTGAGTTCTTTAATTACCTTCGGGATGGTAGCTCCCTGTTCGCTCAATCCAATACAGCTGGAATTACTATTTTACTTAAGCCAGGAAGGGATCCCACACTTTGTGGATCCTATAGGCCAATTTCATTAATTAATCAGGACTTAAAACTTTTGAACATAAGAACATAAGAAAATGCCATACTGGGTCAGACCAAGGGTCCATCAAGCCCAGCATCCTGTTTCCAACAGTGGCCAATCCAGGCCATAAGAACCTGGCAAGTACCCAAAAACTAAGTCTATTCCATGTAACCATTGCTAATGGCAGTGGCTATTCTCTAAGTGAACTTAATAGCAGGTAATGGACTTCTCCTCCAAGAACTTATCCAATCCTTTTTTAAACACAGCTATACTAACTGCACGAACCACATTCTCTGGCAACAAATTCCAGAGTTTAATTGTGCGTTGAGTAAAAAAGAACTTTCTCCGATTAGTTTTAAATGTGCCCCATGCTAACTTCATGGAGTGTCCCCTAGTCTTTCTACTATCCGAAAGAGTAAATAACAGACTCACATCTACTCGTTCTAGACCTCTCATGATTTTAAACACCTCTATCATATCCCCCCTCAGTCGTCTCTTCTCCAAGCTGAAAAGTCCTAACCTCTTTAGTCTTTCCTCATAGGGGAGTTGTTCCATTCCCCTTATCATTTTGGTAGCCCTTCTCTGTACCTTCTCCATCGCAATTATATCTTTTTTGAGATGCGGCGACCAGAATTAGCCTTAAGATTGAACAGATTTCTTCCCTCATTCATTCATTCAGACCAGGTGGGCTTCGTGCCGCAACGAATGGCTGCGGACAATGTCCGGAAAATTTTAGACCTGATTTGATGGGTAAAGAGAGAGAATATTCCAGCGGTCCTTCTATCCATAGATGCAGAAAAGGCCTTTGACATGGTTCACTGGCCTTTTCTATTCCAAACGTTAGACAAAATGAACTTTGGTCCTTTTTTCTCTCAATGGATTTCTCAATTATATAATCATCCTAAAGCCATGGTCAAAGTAAATGGGGGTTATGGTAATAGCTTCTCGATAAAACGTGGCACCAGACAGGGATGCCCCCTTTCACCATTATTATTTGCCATTTTTCTGGAGCCTTTTGCCACTCGGATTCGACAAGCGGTCAACATAAAAGGTATCCCTATTAAGGACAGCAGTTTTACACTGTCTCTTTTTGCAAATGATATCCTGTTTACGATTTCCCAACCCTCTTATTCTCTAATAAGAGTAGAAACTGAACTAAACCAATTTAGCAAAGTATCTGGATTTAAGGTAAATATGGAAAAATCTGAACTGCTTAATATTAATCTCACCCCCATGGAGGTTCAAGGCATCACCAAAAAGTTTTCTTTTCGGTGGGCCAAAAAGGCCTTAAAATATCTAGGTATTTACATCAGCACCAATTTAACTGAGTTACATGTACTCAATTACACACGCCTATTCCAAATCATTAGCAAGGACATAGATAAATGGCACAAGGGCCCTTTTGCATGGCTTGGATGCATAGCTATCATAAAAATGAACGTACTACCCAGATTATTATATCTTTTCACAACCCTACCCACTCTTTTACCACATGCTTACCTGCGGAAAATGCAGACGAAGATCTTTGACTTTATATGGAGATGAAGACAGACACCCCCTCCCCCCCCCGGTAGCTAGACGTATTCTATTTATGCATAAGAGGCAAGGGGGTATGGGAGTACCTGAGCTCCAAGCCTATTATATTGCGGCCCAACTTAAGGCCATAATTGACATGACATGCACCCACTCTCTCAAGTGGGTGTGTGTCATGTCACGCACCCACTCAAGCCATTAGTGGGCAATGGCTAATCAATTGATGGTGGGAGATATTTCTGGGTTGCCATGGCATAGCCATAGCGGCTATGCCATGGCAACCCAGAAATACTTGGGAGCGCGTTTCCTGCATGCCATGGTCGTTGGAATCCACTTTGGCGCTTTGGGACAGATGGAAGGGGAAATTAGTAGGGAATTTTACCTACTATTACCAGATGTCATTATTTCATAATGTAGAATTCCAACCCAGTATTCAATCTAATGCTTTTCAAAAATGGCAAATGGTGGGTCTTACTTCCATTGGGCATTTATTTCAAGGAGGTACCCTAATGACTTTAAATTAGCTATTATCCTTGCATGAACTCCCCCCTAATACATTCCTCCATTATGCCCAAGTTCGACACTTCATACTCACTATCTCCAGAAGCCGAAAACTAAGGAGTTCTAGATCTCTGTTTGAAGTTATGTGCGGGCAGGCCGACACTCTCACGAAAGGGGTATCCAAACTGTATAGCATGCTTACTCACACGGATGACTTCAATCCTTCTCATATTCTCAAATGGGAAGCTGACTTGGGAGAGCCTATTCCTAATAGTTTAAGAGATATCATTTATCAGAGAGCGACTAAGTGCTCTGTATCAGCTCGTCTTCAGGAGAATAGTTATAAGATGCTCTATCGATGGCAATTTGATCCAGAAAGACTACATAATATTTATCCTGCACTGTCTCCAAAATGTTGGAGAAATTGTGGAGCCAATGGTTCTTACTATCATATTTGGTGGCAATGTCCACTGATAAAAACCTTTTGGCAAGCTATTAATAAGTGGTTGAATGGGCTCTTCCATACTAATATAGATGTGGGACCTTTATCTGCTTTGTTAAACGCACCCATTGACGCACTAGATCGATCTCAGCAAAAGTTGTGTATGTATACATTTTTAGCATCTAGAATTGCTATTGCTCAGTATTGGAAATCCAGGAGAATACCCACTGTACATTGGTCATTTGAAACAATAAATTTTCAATAACAATAAAAAATTGCTCACCTTACAGCGTTCAGGACATGAGGTCTCCAGCTCTCCCACACCTCTCACAGTTGCTTACAAAAAAGTACTGAGGAGTGAGGACCATCCGTTCTGCTGCAGAGAAGTAGATATGACTTTCAGGCCCCTCTGGCCTTATCCTGCCCACTTTTGCTTCACCTGGCATAGGAGGTCTCATCACTTGATACTGAATACTCCAATTGTTGTTAAAGACCACATTGACTCTATGTTAGATCTTCTCCCAGGTCTTCTCATGCATATGAACCCACTCTCTTGGATGCCTTCCCATGGAAGATGTTCTTGTCATTCATGACCTCATGGACCACAAAGTCCACCTCCCTTGGCTGGAAGTTAGGCTTCCTAAGCAGGGCTGCTCTCCTTCCTGACATAGTACAATTAGAAAGAATCAAACCCATTCTATCCACATCCATGTGTAAAAAGCATGCATTTGTGCATATAAGAGGACATGCTATATGCGCATATAATTTATTCAACTTTTAAAAAATAGATAGCAAAAGTTCATACAATATAATTTCATATATATTGGTTAAACATACATGTGTATAGTCATAATAATGTGATTATTTACACTTTCGAATAATAGAAGGACTAGGGGGCATTCCATGAAGTTAGCAAGTAGCACATTTAAGACTAATCGGAGAAAACTCTTTTTCACTCAATGCACAATAAAGCTCTGGAATTTGTTCCCAGAGAATGTGGTTAGTGCAGTTAGTGTAGCTGGGTTCAAAAAAGATTTGGATAAGTTCTTGGAGGAGAGGTCCATTAACGGCTATTAATCAAGTTTACATAGGGGTAGATTTTCAAACCACGCGAATTGGCGTACTTTTGCTGGCGCATCAGGCACAAGCAAAAGTACGCGGGATTTTAGTAGATACGCGCGTAGCCGCGCGTATCCGCTAAAATCCTGGATCGGTGCGCACAAGGCTATCGATTCTGTATAGCCGGCGCGCGCCGAGCCGCGCAGCCTACCCCCGTTCCCTCCGAGGCCGCTCCGAAATTGGAGCGGCCTCGGAGGGAACTTTCTTTTGCCCTCCCCTCACCTTCCCCTCCCTTCCCCTACCTAACCCACCCGCCCGGCCCTGTCTAAACCCCCCCCCCCTTACCTTTGTCAGGGGATTTACGCCTCCCGGAGGGAGACGTAAATCCCCGCGTGCCAGCGGGCCGCTAGCGCGCCGGGATGCAACCTGGGGGCGGGTCCGGAGGGTGCGGCCATGCCCCCGGGCCTGCCCCCAAAACGCTTCCGACACGCCCCCAAAACGCCGCCACAACCGGGCCCGCCCCGACACGCCCCCTCACCAAACCCCGGGACTTACGCGAGTCCTGGGGTCTGCACGCGCCGGTAGGCCTATTGAACATAGGCGCACCGGCGCGCAGGGCCCTGCTCGCCTAAATCCGCCCGGATTTGGGCGGATTTAGGCGAGCAGGGCTCTTAAAATCCGCCCCTTAGGGAATAGCCACTGCTATTAATTGTATCAGTAGCATGGGGTCTTCTTAGTGTTTGGGTAATTGCCAGGTTCTTGTGGCCTGGTTTGGCCTCTGTTGGAAACAGGATGCTGGGCTTGATGGACCCTTGGTTTGACCCAGCATGGCAATTTCTTATGTTCTTATGTAAAGGGTGTGACTGGCGCTACCTACTGGGAAAGTCCACTAGGTTTTCACTGATACCTTGCAGAGAAGCCCTTGGATGGGATCGACTGGAACTTCACCTATACCAGCTACCTCCCCGCAGATTGAGCCCTAGGATTCTGGTGGATGGCAGGTCTTAGTTGGATCCCTAAAGCTATCCAGGAGGAGAGAGTATGATTATAGGCTAAGGTTGTGGCAGGCATAAACAGCAGAAACAAGATCCAAGCTGGAGGTCAGGGCAGGCAACAGACAGTAATGATGAGATCCAAGCCAGGGTCAGTACCAGGGAGTCAAGCAAAAGGGGAACAGGAAGAAAGAGGACAGGTTAAATGAGACAAGGGCTAGGACACAAACAAGACAAAGGCAAGGAACGGACCAAGCAAAGAACAAGACAAGGAACAAGGACAAAGTAAGGGACATGACACAGAAAGCAACACACTCTGGGACACAAGGATACCAGAAGACCTTTTGCTGAAACATTGAGGCACTGTCTGGGCCATACTTACGTAGACAGGAGCATGTGCCATCATCTAAGGGTGCCATGGGAACTTTATTGCCACCACCCAGTTAAGAAGCAGCATTAGTAGCATGTGCATGCCTTAGGAAGTCCTGAGGAACATCAGCACAGTGGCAGGAATGGGAGGACCATGCTGAGATTGTCGGAGGAAAGGAAGAACCATAGAACAGGTTTTGGGCTCTGGTAATGAAAGCTGTGACTTTTTCCGACTTCTTTCAAATGTTTGCTTTGGGGACAAAACACCCCAGTATAACAAATCAAGAAGAGATCTGTTAGAATTTGTGGGTTTCGTGGCCCCTTGGCCCAAGGCGAGGGTTGTTACCACCTGTGGGGAGGAGTCCCACAGGTCCTCACCATTGGGAGGCGAGGTCAGCTGCAGCAGGTGATAGTAGTAGTGGTAGAATAATAGAACATCCTGAGTCACAGCCATGTGATCACAGGAGCTTGTAGAGAGAGTACTGTGGGGGATCCCGAGGAGCGGGGTAAGAGACACAGTTCGGAAGGGAACCCACAGTATTTAGAAAGAGCTGGAGATGCAGGTGCAAGAGCAGGAACCTTCGACAGAGAAGCTCTAGGCAGGCCCCAAGGAGCGGGGAGCGTGAGACAGGAACTTCTGGAGGAATGCAGCAGAGATTATCCCAAGGGGCGGGGCTGCATAGCGAGAGAGGCTCCGGTGTGATGACTTAGGCAGTCCCGTGGAACGGGGAAGCCCAAGTCGAATCTCTGAAGTAGTGACGTAAGCAACCCCAAGAAGCGGGGCTGCGCACGAGGGAATCTCTGATAGAGAAACAGAGGCATTACCCCGAGGAGAGGGGAGATGCAGGTACAGTCACAGGTGTAGAACATAGGCACTGCTCCGAAGAGTGGGGAAGCGTAGGTACAGTCACTGATGTTGAATGGAGGCACTTCCCCGAGGAGCGGGGAAGCTCAGGTACACTCACTGATGTAGGTACTGCCCTGAGGAGCGAGGAAGCGCCGAGTCAAGTCTTACAAGCAGTAAGGCAGTTTGAGGGACAACCCCGAGGAACAGGGAGTCCGGCAGGCAGGACCCCTGGAAGGTGCAGGGCTAGCCCGAGGAGCGGGAGAAGCCTGGAGCAGGGTTTCCAATTGGAGCGCAAGCAGGCCCGAGGAGCGGGTACTCAAGCTAGAGTCCAGAGTCGCAGGAAGGTCCGATACAGGAACCACGATCTGCAGAGACAGGAGCAGCACCAGTAGTGAAGGAACTCATTGCCAAGTCAGTTTGCAAGGGGCGAAGGGGGTGCTTAAGAATCCCAACCTTTTGATGTCATTAATCGGGGATGCCCCTGAGGTTCCCACCATTGGACCTTCAAAGGGAGGCCCGGTGGCGTGCATGCACGCCTAGGAAGGCCTGGAGTCAACGTGGATGGCGGCAGCATCTTGGCCGCCATAAGGAACCCAGAGAACCCAGATGTATGCGGTGATAGTGGCTAGCCCCAGCCACAAGTAGACCCGAAGAGGAGAGTAGGGCTGCACATGACGTGAGTTGAATCAGTTGCAGCCATCTGCGACCGACGGTCATAACAAGATCAAGTTTGGGAAGAACACCCAAGGCTCCAAAAGAGCTTACCAACACAGTGCATTGAACCCTTTATGGCATTTCATGTGGCAAACTGGCACTGAAAGTGGCACAGATGAAACATGCAGGTAATAACACCTGAGTGTGAATCTATGCAGACCTATATATGCTCGTACAAGGGGCTGCACACCATTTTTTGAAAGTTATCCTCCCTAAGTGCTGTTTTCTAGCAAAAAATGATCTGCAGAAAAATTAGGTGCAATGTCTGTGAATCCATGGTACCTCTGGGCAATTTTAAAAGTGAAAGTGATCATGCACTTTCCCCTTGAAAGGTACAAGATCCATGGATATAAAGTATTTCCAAATTTTGGTCGTCAGTGGACTGTTTGAAAATTGTCCCTTAATGGATATAAATGAGAACAAAGGAGCATCAAGCAATGTGCCAATTGTTTGCTATTTCAAAAGGTGAAAGTAATTATTTAAAATGATTTAGTACCCACAATCTTCCTAGGGGAATTGACATGCATTGTATGCTTTAATTTAAAAATGCTCCATTTTTCTCTGGTGGCTAAGGGGTGTTCCTTGCATAATATGACAGGAATTAACCTCACTCAAAAGCCAGGTTATGTTAAAATCTTACACACACAAATTCTGTTTCTCTCTCACCTGTACACAGACACACACTCTTTATCTCCCACATATGCTCACATGCAAACATTCTCTCACTCTCTCCCCTACCCTTCCCTCCCAGTCACTCATCTTCCTTCCTTACCTCTTCACTCACTCACATCCCTTTCCCCTTACTTTTTATTCACCCCCCTATCCTTGCCTTCCTTTTGACTCCCCCACTCCCTGGCCTTTATTTCTTTTCTACCAGAAGGTTAGCATCAGGTGCAGCCCATGGGTGATCTTACTGATGGGGGGAGAGGGAATTCCACCTGCATGTCATTTTTAGGTGCAGCCACCATCAAGCAGGTAGTCTTCTTGCTGACAGGAAGTGGGAACCATGCCAGCACATCATTTTTAGACACCATTGCACAGGTCTAGCTTTTCATCAAGCACTGGAATGCCAAAGTTAAGGAGATCACTGCAGAGGTATTTTGGGGGGCATTTTCTATGACTCCAAACTTTTGCTGCCTGAAACAACCTCACCCTACCTCATTATAGAATTGCCCCTGCCCAGAAAAAATAAAATACTCTTTGAAGAATAAGGATATGGTTAGGTTCGTGTTTACTGGAAAAATTAACTGTATTCAGTTAAAACAATTCAGGTAAAGATGGATCAACAAGAGTAAATCTCACAAAAAACACTGAAAAGAGCAAAAAATCTGGAGAAAAAATACATAATGTCTAGAATGTAATGGCCTATAGCCATTAGGAAGAAAACTGCAAATTTAGACCATAACTTTGAAGGAGGAAGAGATGCCTCAGATCAATATGGCCATGTGAGATTTGATGAGATGCATAAAAAATTTGCTTTTCTTGCTATCAATTGGCTGGTGAAATTCCCAGTTAAAAATGGATTGTGAGGGAGATACCTCAACAATTATGATTACTCACAGGAAAACAGCAGAAACAAAAGTTTTCTTGTGAGCTAGTGAGATGGCCTCTAAGCTGGAGATCAGTGACTGCACTGTCCAAGAAAGAGTTTCCTCATGCTCGGAGGATGAAAGCAAAGAGAGGAGCAAGATGACCTCAGGGGCGAAGGATATATCATGCGCCAAACTCACAGCATGGTTCAGGGACCTGAAAAGGATTTGGCCTCAGTTAAATTGGAAAGTCTGGAGATGATTTCAGAGCTGAGGGGAGAGGGGACTAAGATTGGAACCAGCATTTATGAGGTGGAACAAAGAGCAGAAGAGCACACAGAGCAGATAGTGGAGGTACAGAAGTCAGCAAAGGAGATGGAGTTTGCTACTTCTGAGATCAGAGATAAATTGGAGGACCTAGAGAACAGATTATGGGGAAATAATATAAGAATTTTGGTTTTTGGCTAGGGAGGATAATACTGGTCAAGATGAATGTGCTGCCCCATTTATGTTATTACCAACCAAATTTCCAAAATAAATGTTGACTAGAGTTCAGAAGAAACTTTTGGATTGGAATCAGAGTCCTCCAAGGATTAGGAATTAAGTTTTGTGTTGGATTAAAGGATTGGGGAGCTTGAAGTGCCCAATGTAGGAAAGTACTACAAGGCTACACAGCTTCAAGCTAGTGTAGATTGGCAGATTTAAAATGTGACTAAACAATGGGTGAGAACAGAACATTTTTTATGGGATAAACTTCACTCAATTATTGCCCATGGCTAGTGAAAGGGGTGTAAATGTATAAGGGCTGTTCAGCTTCGAGACTTTGGTTAATGGCGGAATATGACGACACATCCGGTTATGTAAATTGTTTTAAAATTGAGCCATTGGAGTAGAGTCCTTGACCTAATGGTGCAGCGCCGTAAGCGAGCACTCCCGTGTTCAGCGTTCAGCGTTCAGGGGAAAGTGGTCAAGTCTACCGAGTTGTAAATGGATGCAACGTGTGCTTTCTGAACATAATTGTATACATTTCCGATCAGTGTGTATTCACGAGCGGTTCTCTGCTTGTGTTATAAAAGTAACAGATTGGATTCTGTGTTATCTTGTATCTACATGAGTGAATGGACATGGAAGTGAAACAGCTTTGACAATATCCAGTCCCTGAGGAAGCCTTCTTGGAAGGTAAAACGAAGATATCTTTTGTTGGACCCATGTTGAGAAATAGTTCAGCTTTTGGACCTAGGACCCATGTTTAGAAAAAATTGAAATATTTGAAATCATATGCACAAGTTTATTAACTGGATTCACATTTCTAATTAATGGGGATTTGCAGTTTAAATTTGAAAACATAAGGTTTGTGAATTATTGCAATTTATGTATTGTTACTTGAAGTGCAATATGTTTTTTTAAAAAGGTGTGGATGAATGGTGTGGATGCATTAGCTTAGCTTTTAGAGTGTTTATATAGGTGTATATGTATTGTCAAAATAAACGTTATACACATTGTTTATGTGTTATCTCTCTATTCTGTGTGTTGCATTCAGCTTGGAGAAGAGACAGCTGAGGGGGAATATGATAGAGGTCTTTAAGATCATGCGAGGTCTTGAATGAGTAGATGTAAAAAAATCTTGTGTTTAATCACCTAAGGTATTAACCCCTGTCAAAGATGTGACAGATAAGTATGTAGTTACAAGGATTTATTTCAGATCAATGTCTCAAAGTCCACTCTACTGAATTTCTTTTGCACCAAATTGAGGCAAGATACTGAAAAAAAAATTCAGAGGAAAGAGAAATAATTTTGGATTCATTTTTTTATATATCTTTAGAGCCACTTATAACATTAAGAAGACAATTTGAGGATTTTGCCAGAATAATATTATTTATAACCAACAAATCTATGGTTTTGAACCTAGTCCATTATTTATAACCAACAAATCTATGGTTTTGAACCTAGTCCATCAAAATATTTTCCCATAGACACAAAATAGAATAAAGTTTTAATGGAAACTGATCTTTAAGTTACTGTTAATAATGAGAGTCATATAAGGATAGATTGTCAAAGTGATCTAATTGCTAACTACAGAATTAAATGGCTAAGTGAGTCCCTTTTAAAATCTAGCCTCTCCAAGCAGCTGGCCTCCGAATTTCACTAAACTGTAATATTTAGCCACTTGAATTCTAAACATTCCAGAATGTGTGCTCAGACTGAGGGTGGGAAGGGGAGAGGAGAGGAAGGAGGAATTGAAGACTTAGCCAACTTGTGTTGAATCTAGGCACACAGCTAAGTTTCTATCAACTAGTTTTAGAAAATCTTCAGCCATGACCCAACTAACTACTAGGTTGTAGGGATGTGAATCATTTTTCAACGATTAAAATTATCGTCCGATAATGTTAATATCGTCTTAAATCGTTATAGAACACAATACAATAGAAATTCTAATGATTTATCGTTAAAAATCGTTAAATCGTGTTAGTGCACACTAACGGGAGTTAGCGCACTAACTCCCGTTAGTGCACACTAACAGAAAATGATACAAATTGACACTTTCCAGGTCACTGAAGGTCAGTTAGGAATGAATATGTATTCCTATTGGCTGGCTGCCCTCTTATCTATTGATGTTACCAAGGTTCCCACTGAGGTGATGGTTGGGGGGATGTGAAATGGAAACAGTTGGAAGCTTGACAAAAAAAGTAATGTGATGATCATCACTCATGTACTAGAACTTGTTTGTTTATTATTTTTGTTAGCAGGCATGTGAAATGCTAGTGCATGTTGAATTTGCCAATCACTGTGCATTTTAGAAAGGTGGTCCTGGCTGGAACTACACAGTTCAAATATATGTGGTAATTGATTGTTGGTAAGTGTATTTTTTAAGTAGCCACACTGGCCACCAGATCACGGATCATGGAGAGCTGCATCCCTGCTCCCAGCCAGTCTGGGGCTGCCTGTCCCAGTCATCCATGGAGGGCTGCAGCCCTGCTCCCAGCCAGTCTGGGGCTGCCTGTCCCTGTAATCCATGCAGAGCTGCATCCCTGCTCCCAGCCAGTCTGGGGCTGCCTGTCCCAGTAATCCATGCAGAGCTGCTTCCCTGCTCCCAGCCAGTCTGGGGCTGCCTGTCCCAGTCATCCATGCAGAGCTGTATCCCTGCTCCCAGCCAGTCTGGGGCTGTCTGTCCCTGTAATCCATGCAGAGCTGCATCCCTGCTCCCAGCCAGTCTGGGGCTGCCTGTCCCAGTAATCCATGCAGAGCTGCATCCCTGCTCCCAGCCAGTCTGGAGATCACAACACTCCTGGTATTAATAGGGATAGGGCACTGTGTGCAGGAAGATCACAACACTCCTGGTATTGATAGGGATAGGGCACTGTGTGCAGGAAGATCACAACACCCATGGTATCAGGGTTAGGGCACTGTGTGCAGGAAGATCACAACACTCCTGGTATTAATAGGGATAGGGCACTGTGTGCAGGAAGATCACAACACCCCTGGTGTCAGGGTTAGGGCACTGTGTGCAGGAAGATCACAACACTCCTGGTATTTATAGGGATAGGGCACTGTGTGCAGGAAGATCACAACACCCCTGGTGTCAGGATTAGGGCACTGTGTGCAGGAAGATCACAACACTCCTGGTATTAATAGGGATAGGGCACTGAGTGCAGGAAGATCATAACACCCCTGGTATCAGGGTTAGGGCACTGTGTGCAGGAAGATCACAACACTCCTGGTATTAATAGGGATAGGGCACTGTGTGCAGGAAGATCACAACACCCCTGGTGTCAGGGTTAGGGCACTGTGTACAGGAAGATCACAACACTCCTGGTATTGATAGGGATATGGCACTGGGTGCAGGAAGATCACAACACCCCTGGTGTCAGGGTTAGGGCACTGTGTGCAGGAAGATCACAACACTCCTGGTATTAATTAATAGGGATAGGGCACTGAGTGCAGGAAGATCATAACACCCCTGGTATCAGGGTTAGGGCACTGTGTGCAGGAAGATCACAACACTCCTGGTATTAATTAATAGGGATAGGGCACTGTGTGCAGGAAGATCACAACACTCCTGGTATTGATAGGGATAGGGCACTGTGTGCAGGAAGATCACAACACCCCTGGTATCAGGGTTAGGGCACTGTGTGCAGGAAGATCACAACACTCCTGGTATTAATAGGGTTAGGGCACTGTGTGCAGGGAGATCACAACACCCCTGGTGCCAGGGTTAGGGCACTGTGTGCAGGAAGATCACAACACCCCTGGTATCAGGGTTAGGGCACAAGTTCTAGTCACATTGACTGATCACATTACTTTTTTTGTCAAGCTACCAACTGTTTCCATTTCCCATCCCCCATATACTGTCAGTGGGAACCTTGGTAACATGAATAAATAAGAGGGCAGCCAATAAGAATACATATTCATTCCTAAACTGACCTTAACTGACCTCAAAAGTGTCAAATTGTATCATTTTCTGTTAGTGCGCACTAACTCGAGTTAGTGCGCACTAATCGGAAAAAACGATTTTTAACGATTTTTAAACTAAAAAACCGTGCCAAACACGATTTTCTTCTCCTGCCAGACGATTTCAATCGTTAAGACGATAGGGCACACGATTCACATCCCTACTAGGTTGTGGCTAAAAATGCATTCAAACCCAGCTGTCTACAACTTAAGCTGTAATTCACAGCTTCAAGCATTTTGTTAGCATGACAAAGCATAATTGTCTCTCGTTATTTCACTATCTTAGATTATTTTCAGCCCATTCTGGGGGACTTGAGATATTTCTACTGATAGGATTTTATGTCTGGTTATCTAATACTCTTAACATGCCTACAATAATAATGGAATAGATTATCATAGTCTATGTTTTACTAAAAAAATATAAAAAATAAGTTTAAAAAACATTGCTATGAAGGTCCATGACCCCAGAGACTGCTTATATTTAATCTTGCATGGAGTGCTGTATTATATATATTTTTTTGAGTTATCATACTGTTTGTTTATGCTATAAGGTCTAAACCTAATTCCTTATAGCACTATGACTAAACAAAGCTTTATATTTTAATTTCATTCTAGACGAAAGGTGTTTAGTGTTCCTCTGGCTTTTCGTTTGTATTATAATGCATGTGCATATTAAAGTGGCAAGGAAATCATTGAGACTGTGAATCATCTGGTCAGACTCTTTCTTCCGGACTCAAACAGAAACCTGGATTTATTTTGTTAAAATTTGTAACATGCAAAGTTAACGGCTTTTCCAGTGTCTATAAAATAAGTGGCATTCATGTGAAGTTCTTTGCTTCCTGCACGCTCGTATATCACACCTTTCTCTAAACCTGGAGATTTTCAGTTCAAGCATGATGAAGTTGCAGCCCTGATAGTTTCCTTAGCTTGAGCAGATTAAAACTCAGTTGGAGCTAATAAAAGCAGAGCACTCTGCACTGATGGAACAGGTGTTCACAGACGTGTTTAAAAACAAAACTGAAGGAGTAGATGCAAGCAGGCACAGCAGATCACTGCCCAGATTAGCAAGGGCCAGTAGGAACAAGCTTGTTTACCTCAGGCAGAACATTGTTAATGTTTTTCACAGTCACATCCCTGCACAGAATGGATCCTTCAGACTTTGAACCATAGCTAATCGGTTTTATTTCAGAATTCATGTGCTAGATTCATAGACTGTGCACCTCTAGGACTTAACCAAATATATTTTTTTAACTTTGTTATCCCTATTTCTTAAGTAAAATGTAATTATCATATGCATCTTACTAGAATATATTTGTTTCCCTCCTGAATGAACTATTTTTCATCCTTTATTGAATAGCATGGGATATCATCTTGTATCTGTCCCACATAACTTCTTGTCTCCCTTTCACTGGATAAATCAATGACTACATGAGCAATGGGGGATATTTCTATGACCGGATTTTAAACTTTTATCCCAAAGCAGTAAGAGACTTGAATAGTACCATTTCTATTAAAACCAAACTTTAGCACTACAAACATTATTCCATTCTATTCTGGTAATCTTAGAAATGGGACACTAAGGTCAGATTTTAAAAGCCCGGTGCACGTAAAAATTGCCACTTGCACGTGTAGCCGGGCCCTGCGCACACCGGGGGTAATTTTCATAAGGATTTACACGTATAAATGTAACTGCTATTGTAGCAATTTTCAAAAACCCACTTACACGAGTAAAGTGCATTTACTCGAGTAAAATCCAGTTTTAAGTGAGTAAATGCTTTTTAAAATCAAGCCCACCACGTGCATTTTCAAAAGGGCCCGGCCACACGCTTAAGTGGCAATAAGTGCCGGGCCCTGAAAAAGGGGTGGGCTGGGGGTGTGGTGTGGACAGGGAGGGGCGGGGTGGGACGGAGGCCAGCTGGACATTGGCCATTAGCCACTGTCCCGGGGAAGCACGTGCTGGCAGCTGGCCGGTGCGTGTAACTTACGTCTGCTCCTGAGGAGCAGTAAGTAAGAAAATGTATAAAATGGTGAAAGGCAGGTTAAGTTTAGGGGGTGGATAGGAGAGAGAAAGGGGAAGGAAGGTTAGGCAGGGGGTTAGGGAAGTTCCCTCCCAGTCCACTCCTTAATTGGAGTGGACTGGGAGGAAACTGGGGACGGCCCCATTGTGTCGCCACGTGAAAATTGCAAAAATTCAACCCCCCCCCCCCCGAGTGCGCATGATTTTATAACATGCGCACGCCGGCGTGTCCATGAAGTAAAATCGGTACATTCATGAACGTGTGCAAGGAACCGTGCGTACGTATATTTTGAAATCTACCCCTTATTGTAATACTAGTTTTATAGGAAACTTCATATATATGATATCATCCACTACAAGTAATTATCTCTATCATCATTTCCAAGAGATGTACCTATGAATATAGCATTTCTGTACAGCACAGTATAGGCCCCACTCTGAATCTGTGATCTAACATTTCATGTTTATGAATGGGATGTAGCACACATGTTCAGCACCCAAACTAACTTTGCACAACCTCATAGCCAAGTGCCTTAGTGAAAATGCCTGGGACCTTATGTGTAATCTCATTCTTTTCAATGGAACGGCCCTCCTTTCATGTTCTGCTGATCCTCAGCCATCTAGATTCTTACAAGGCTCCTGTAACTGATCATGTCACCATTATGCCCTGAGTATATTCCTAGATTCAGAAAGCAGTTTAGTGTAAGTAAGAGAAAGGGGAGAAACCATTCAGTGCATCCTCTCTCTTTGAGGGTGCTGGGATGGCCAACTTCCTGAGAGTTAACAGAAGCATTGAGCTCTAGGGTTAGTTAGGAGGTAGTGAGGAGATTTTCCTGCATTGTAATTTTCAGGCCCAGTCAGAGGAGCCAGGCAAACCCTGCCTGGGGAGACTGACTAGGGTCTGGAGGAGAAATCTTTTTCCAGTCCACTCACTGGCTAGTTAGGATTTTCCCCTCTGGGTTGTTTCTTGAGTTAGAATATTTTTCTTCATAGGAGCTTTTTGAGAGCCTGTGCACCATCTGGGCTCAGGACACAGGGAACCCTGTGTCTGGGACTGCTCAGGTTAAGGAAGACCTACCCTTCCAAACCTAAATGAGAACAGAGGAGATGGTGACCCAATACTCTGGTGTTAATATCAGTTTTTGGGATAAAAAGACGTTTGTTAGAAGATCTTGGAGGAAGATTTTGGAAGCCCCTTCTTCCTCCCCTGATAAAGGAACACTGAAAGCTGTGAGTTCCAGAGAATCCCTTTCCAATGTGAGATTTGTGAAAAGTGAGTGAGATTGAGAGGATCTAAGGAAAACTGCAAGACCTAATTTGATTTACATCAGAGGATCCCCATTTGGAGTCTTTGCCCCTGGGAAGAGAGATAATTGGGAATACTATACAGAGACTGTGTGATAGATTTTTTGCCAGCTGGGAGGGGGTTTTTCATCCCAACAGGGATATCCCTGCCTACTTGGGAATCTCATTAATTCAAACCCTGGATGATGATGTTTCCCTTCTTTCTGGACCAACAGGAAAATACCTTCCACAGATAGAAAGAGAAATAACTGTAACTACCATCTGTGGAAACTAAAGGAATTAAGTTGAATTGTGCTGTTTTCCCATCTGATTACAGAGCAGTAAAAACTTTAATTTTTTGATACTCAACCAGAGTCTCCTGTATTTTAATTCTGGCACTTACAGAATCCACAGTGTTGAGAAAATTATATCCCTCCCAAGGAATACAAATAAGAAACACCCCTGTCACATTGGGCCCTCCCACCGATAAAGGATCCAGCCCTGGGAGTAAGAGAGATAGTGATAAACTTAGTTTGAAGAGTGGTTCCAGTCCCAAAGAGAATTAAAATCTTTTATGGCCCCCATCATAATAATCATAAGACATGCCATACTGGGTCTGACTAAGGGTGCACCAAGCCCAGCATCCTGTGTCTAACAGTGCCAATCCAAATCTCAAGTTCCTGGCAAGTACCCAAACATTAAACATCAGGTAGCAGTCTGAACCTGGGGATGGGGGTTACATAAAATAGCACCCGGGAATGTGTGGCTAGGAGATGTGCAGGGAGTGAATTGTGAAAATTTGGACTGGAAAACTGCTGTTTTACAGCTGTTCCAACTTGGGCTGCATTTGGGAGAAAAAATAAAGTTCCAAAACATGGCCACATTTCTCACTGAAACTGTAAGAGATAGAAAAAAGCACACCAACTACTTGCATGAGGAAGGTAGTGAGTTGGCGCATGACATCATCAAGTGGCATATGATACCACATATGCAAGACGTCACCACGCTGTTAAAAACCACACATGTGGAGCGGCCTGTGAGGAGCAAGGAGTGAGATCCGAAAGTGCTACAAGCAGAGCCACGATTGACAGCAAGCACCACCAACATCAAATTCCTTTACCTACTGTGGAGGGAAACAATTAAAAACAGTATGGCAAAGTCTGGGAGGCAGCCCTTCACTGCCACACCCAGAAGGTGCAAGACCAAGTCCTTCATCTGGGTCCGAGGTACAGCATGGCCAAACTACCAGCCAAGGGTCCTCATCTCAGAGGAGTGAGGCCACCAAATATTTTGAGCCACACAGGCAGATGCATCTGTCTTTGAGAAGTAGTCAAATGATAGGTGCATTGGAGTGTGCAAATTGTTTAACATTACAACATCCAAACCAGTAAGCCTCCAGTGCTGCAGCTGCTTATTCCTCCTAAACAAGAAGACCAAGACCAGCTGCACCTGAACCAAACACATTTCTAGCCACCAGCTTGCAGCAGCATTGCATCAAGTGGCCCAATGAGAGCAATTGTGTTGTCTTCAGATACCTCACATGGCAATGGGGATAACAGCATCAAATCAGCAGGCAATACCATCAAGAAGCTATATATTTTCCCAGTACAGGTAATGTGATGATTTCAATCTAAGAACTGTTAAAGATTTTGCCAATCAAGCCTTCAGATACTAATGTGTCAGTGCGAGAGATTCAGCCGCCAGTGAAGGAAGAAGAAGTAAAACCAGGTAGCCAGGTAACTGAGAGAAAGGCCCAAGAAAAGGTTTCTGTCCCCACCTGGGGTAATATCGAAGAAACAGAGGAGAGAGCTTTATCCATGGAGGGAGCCAAACAACAAGAAAGAGATACAGAACATCTTTGGCCTAGAGAACGGGAGGCAGAAAGTTCCAGTGACCCAGGAAGACCTGCATTAAAAAGGTTTTTGACCAGGGTCATGCCTAGGAGAGGTACATCCTGCAAAGCTTATGGTTCTCCCAGGAGAGGCAAAGGAAGATCTGATTTTCTGTCTTCTTGTTCAGATTATTCCAGTTCCCCATCTTTCCAGCGAGGGAACTGGTGTTCAAAGTGAAAATATTGGAATGTGGCTGTCATTACAAATGTAGCCCAGCAGAGGTTTTCCATTGTATAGCCAGATGTAAACATCTATGCCTGGAAGCCTGCCACATACAGAGAGTACATTGAACAGGCTATGATGGGCTACATAATAAAGCCCAGCTCTGGATTTTTATCTGTGGTTGCATCTCCCATCTCAAGTATTTCAATTTTACCAGTAGCCAGCAAAATTTCCTTGTCCTCTTCAGCTACAGGGGTGTTGCCCAGAAGAGATGTACTGGAACAGCCAATATATCCTGACAGAAATAACCAGTCCTGGGTGGTTCCCAGCAAAGTTCTTGATGTGAAAAGTTTTCTGAGAGCTTCTCAAGCTGAACATGTCATGTGGAGGCAGGTACAGGCTGATTTTGGGCCTGTGTTATCCACATGTACTTGTCTACATAATGAACTACGTATGTAGAAGAACACCATGAGGAGTGGTTCAGGGAAGAAGTCGACGTAAGACTCATCAAAAATTCAAACCCAGAGCTCATGAGAAGCCACCCAGATTATCCCAAAGAGTTGGAGAATAGATTGAGAGAGACGGGCCTAGGAAAGAATATCAGAAAACATGCAGTGATCTACAATCATGTTTTTGGCCCACCCACCAAATATCAAATAAATTGCCTGTTACCAAATGGGGTGACCATACACAAACCCTATCCTGACCTCTATGAACAAGAACCCATTAAGCCACCCTGAGTAATGTGTTCTGGGTTCTTACTATAAGAAAATTCTGTTGTGCTAATGTGTGCAGATTTGCTTCTTATCTATGTGAGAAAGGATTTAATATATTGGTTTACAAAAAGTTATTTATTGTCCTTCTATGGAGGATATGTATTTTTTCTTTCATCATTTGGACTGGTACTCTTTGCCATCTGTGATCTTCAAGCAACAAGATGACCTGGCCGAGGAAGAGGCAAAGAATAACTGAAGAAACCATCCTCTGTGGGTCATTATTTTGCCTCAATAATGATTTATGACAAAGAATTTTCATTGCTGTATTTACTTTGAGTATGTTGTCGGTTTTGTAACATTATGAAAATATATTGTTCTGAAGAAATGTGTTTTATAAAAACAAGAAAATACTTACTATTATAAAAATTGAAAAAAAATATTCTTAAAAACAATTGAATCTTTGGTGGTATTTTCAAGTAAACTATTTAAAATACCATATTCTTTGTAGATTGAGCCTATGTCTGGAAGCTCATCCAGTGCCTTATAATTATTTATTGCAGGATGAAGCCTTAAGGTATGAAGATCAATTGTCTAACTGTATTAGCTCTTCCCAGGTTTGGGTGATTCTATTAATTTTCTCCTGGAGGTTAGGGAACTAAAGGGGATGTGAAGTCATCTGTTCTCCCACTTGGAGAACATCAAAGGTATTGTACAAGAACATAAGAACATAAGAAAATGCCATACTGTAGGGATGTGCAGAGCAAAATTTTATGTTCATATTTTTTATGTCCGAAAGGGGGTCCCACTTGCGGCCAATATGGACATAAAAAAAATCCAATGAGTTGGGTATATGTACATATGTGCAAAAAAAAAATTTAAACCCCCTCACCCTCCTTAATCCCCCCCCCAGACTTACCACAACTCCCTGGTGATCGAGCGAGGAGTGAGGACGTCATTTCTGCAATCCTTGGCGAGAAGCATGTGACGTCGGTGGCACGTCGAGTGACGCGGCGTCACGTGATTCCCGGCTCGTTCGCGCCGGACGGCTCGTTCGGCCCAAAAAGAACTTTTGGCCAGCTTGGGGGGGTCCCCCCCCAAGCTGGCCAAAAGTTCTTTTTGGGCCGAACGAGCCGTCCGGCGCGAACGAGCCGGGAATCACGTGACGCCGACGTCACGTGATTCCCGGCAAGTTCGCGCCGGACGGCTCGTTCGGCCCAAAAAGAACTTTTGGCCAGCTTGGGGGGGCCTCCTGACCCCCTCAAGCTGGCCAAAAGTTCTTTTTGGGCCGAACGAGCCGTCCGGCGCGAACTTGCCGGGAATCACGTGACGTCGCGTCTGAGTGACGCGGCGCCACGTGATTCCCGGTGAGTTCGCGCCGGACGGCTCGTTCGGCCCAAAAAGAACTTTTGGCCAGCTTGGGGGGGTCAGGAGGCCCCCCCAAGCTGGCCAAAAGTTCTTTTTGGGCCGAACGAGCCGTCCGGCGCGAACGAGCCGGGAATCACGTGACGCCGGTGTCACTCGACGTGCCGCCGACGTCACATGCTTCTCGCCAAGGATTGCAGAAATGGCGTCCTCACTCCTCGCTCCATCACCAGGGAGTTGTGGTAAGTCGGGGGGGGGGGATTAAGGAGGGTGAGGGGGTTTATATTTTTATTTTGGCTCAACAATCGCGATTTCCCACATATCGAACATATCTATGTTCGATATGTGGGAAATCCGATCGTTTATGTCGAATCAATTTTTTAAGTAAAAAAAAAATATGAGTTGCGTTTTACTAATGCGGTCAATCCGAATGCACACCCCTACCATACTGGGTCAGACCAAGGGTCCATCAAGCCCAGCATCCTGTTTCTAACAGTGGCCAATCCAGGCCATAAGAACCTGGCAAGCACCCAAAAACTAAGTCTATTCCATGTTACCATTGCTAATGGCAGTGGCTATTCTCTAAGTGAACTTAATAGCAGGTAATGGACTTCTCCTCCAAGAGCTTACCCAATCCTTTTTTAAACCCAGCTACACTAACTGCACTAACCACATCCCCAGGGCTGGCGCGTCCATGTAAAATTTGTATGTGTGTTTTATCTCTCTAGGATGGTGGAAGCATCCAAAATCACTTTAAGGGTTATGGCAGAACTCTCCATAGCCTGCAGTGGCAGGGCTGGTCTATTTATAGCCATTTCAATTTCACAATTTACAGCATGTTCTGGTGCAATTGATTGTATGCTGATTAACCTTTTCCAATGAAGGATGGAGCAGCTTGCCGTGTGTATATGAATGCCTGCACCAGGTGCAGCACCTAACTGACAGTGGAAGCCTCACCCAGCAAGGAATGGAAGTTTTTCTCTCTGGAGAAATGTGTTATTGGTGTCAGTACTGAAATTTTCATGTTGTGTATATTGCAATGCAATTTGTTTATTATTTAACAGTGTTTTGTAAAATGTGTGCATGAGCTTCACATGTATACAAATTTTGAAAAAGTGTGGGGAGAGTGTGTGATGGACCATTCAGTCACCATTAAGCCCTGGGTATTCCTAGATTCAGAAAGCAGTTTAGCGTAGGAAATAGAAAGGGGAGGAATCATTCGGTATAAAGCTTCCCTTTGACGGTAAGGAGATGGCCAACCTCTTGAGAGTTCACAAAAGCAGCTAGGAACAGTAAGCTCTGGGAGCAGTGCAACTTTGAGTTGGAGTTAGGAGGTAAGTAATTTTTCCTGCATTGCAATTTTCAGGCCCAGTCAGAGAAGCCAGGCAAACCCTGCCCAGGAAGACTGACTAGGGTTGGGAGGGTATTTCTTTTGCAATCCACTTACTGGCTGGTTAGGATTTTTCCCTCTGGCTTGTTTTACGAGTTTTGATATTTTTCTTGGTAGGAATCTGTGCACCACCTAGGCTCAGAGCACAAGGAACCCTGTGTCTGGGGCTGCTCAGGGTTAGAGACGACCTGCCCTTCCAAACCCTCAATGAGTACAGAGGAGCTGGTAATCCAATAAAAGGAACAACTTCGGTGTTAATATCCGTTCTGCGATAAAATGGACATTTGTGTTAGAAGATCTGGGAGGAAGATTTTGGCAGCCCCTTCTTCCTCGCCTTATAAAGGAACACTGAAAGCTGTGAGTTCCAGAGGATCCTTTTACAACAGGTACTCATGAAATGTCAGTGAGATCGAGAGTAAGACCTAATTTGAGTTACATCAGAGGACCCCACTTGGAGTCTTTACACCCCTGAGAAGAGAGATAATTGGAAATACTGTGCAGAGACTGTGTGATAGATTTTTGGCTAGCCGAAAGGGGATTTTCCGTCCCAACAGGGATATCCCTGACCACTTGGGAACACCTCATAATTCAAACCTTGAATGGTGAGAGTTTCCCTTGTCCCTGGACCAAATTAAAGAGATCCTTGCACAGATAGAAAGAGAAAGAACTATAACAGCCACCAGTGGAAACTAAAGGAATTAAGTTGATTTGTATCATTTTTTCATCTGATTACTCATCAGTAAAATATTAGATTTTTTGGACACTAAATTAGTCTCCTGTGTATTCTTTCTGTCACTTACAGTAGTGGTCCCCAACCCTGTCCTGGGGGCCTACCAGCCAGTCGGGTTTTCAGGATATCCACAATGAATATGCATGAGAGAAAATGTACATGTTATGGAGGCAGTGCATGCAAATTTTCTCTCATGCATATTCATTGTGGATATCTTGAAAACCCGACTGTCTGGTGGGCCCCCAGGACAGGGTTGGGGAATGGGGACCACTGACTTACAACATCCACAATGTTGAGAAAAGTGTATTCCTCACAAGAAATACAAATAAGAGTCATCCCTATCACGTTGAACCCAATGTGACGGGGCGACTAGTTTCATCCACCTACAATGGATCCAGTACTAGGAGAAAAAAAGAGTTAGTGATAGAGTTATCTGGAGAGTAGATTAAGCCCCAAAGAGACTTACACTCTTTTATAGCCCCATTGGGTAGCAGTCCACACCCAAGTATGTGATTACACTGTTTATTGCACTTCCTGCCCAAAGCATCTATTAGTTACAGATGTTATAGAATGCTGCAGATCGCATCATTTCTGACTTTTCACATAAGGAAAGGATTCATCTATTTTACATTAAATTTAAAGCATTTTCAATCCTTGAAAGGAGTTGCCCCATTGTATTTACAAAGTTATTCACTGTATTGTGCTCTGGTTCTAGCTTTTAACTTAGCTAGTGAAGCAAAATTATGTGCACCTTTTTCAAAAGATGCTGAACTAGCCTAAACACGAAATAGAGATTGTATGTATTTATTTACAGGGATGTGCAGAGATAAAATATTCATTTTCATTTTTCAGTTCATTTTTGGGAGTTTTTTCCCCACAAATTTCATTTCATGGAATGTTTGCTTCATTTCATTTGTGTGAAAAAAAATGAATTAAACATTAAACAAAAGAACCAAAGTCATCCTGTCTCCACTATCCATCCTTTCCACAGAAAAATGCTGGAGCCAGGAGACCTCCGGCACCAACTTACTTGGTCTCTTGGGGATCTTCTGGCATGGCCTAAGTCCAGAACAAAGCCTCAACCTTGCACAGTCCAAGGCATGTTGTGATGACCTCAGTCTCTACAAGGCCAAAGACTCAGCCTTGGCCTAGGTCAGAGGAAGGGCCCTGACATGATGCCATGGCCTGGCCCAGAGAATGGTCTTAACACCAAGGCCTAGCCTAAGCCAGAGACTGATGCTGCGGCCCATCACGGAGGCTAGTTCCCAACACTGTTTTATTCAAATCCAGTTTTCTCCCAGCAATGCAATCATTAATTTGGCTAAATTCAGAGTCTCCAATACTTTATGACCTTGGCCATGTCACACCTCAATCAATCAACCTTGAAGAGTGAGTGTCCAGGAAGGGAGACTTGACTGGCTTTGATTCAGTCCTAGTGGAAAAGTTTAGAGACTGGAGAAAAGTTTCCACCATTAGTTGTCTCCTTGCATATAACTCCTGAAGAGTTGAAAAGCCCATTCAGTGGTTAGCAAGAATTTCTCACACTCAGAATATTTCCTTTCTATATCTGTTTAAGCTTGCTGGCATATGCCAAGAGTCTCCAGTTGGTATCAGGTTTCTAGTACAAGACAACGCCCATGCACTCAGGAGTAAAGGCTAACTCTAGGGTGAACTCCTTGCTGCTCTCTGAATAAGCAAGATGGTTCCTCTTAAAAGTCCCTTAACTCAACCGCTGCTGCTTGCTGCTCAGCATCAGTTTATGAACTAACTGGAGTACCTGTAAATTCCCAGGAAAGAAAGTAGCTCATTCAAAGTAGTGGGTTTTTATTTTCAGCAAGGCTTCTAGTCTCTTCTTTTGGGGACATAGTCCCTCAGCTGACTTCATATCCTAACTATTGCATGCCTTCTTACATTACTGACCTTTAGAGAGGTACCGTTTGGCGTTTAACCCCCACTACATATAGTTGGGCGAAACACATTCAGTTTCTCTTAAATATTATCAGAAAGTGATACTTTTAATTAATATATACTCCAGGTACCCCAAGGCGCCTCAAGCATCTATGCCTATTCAGATTTATTTATATATTTAAAAGATTTTATATACCAATGTTCATGTTTACATCACAACAATGTACAAAGACCTTAAAGCATTCATCGAAATACATCGCAAGGAACAGTAATTAGTACACTTTAAAAGAGTCATAAAACAATTTAACATTAAAAGAAATATACATTGTGACAAATCAGGAATGGTTAATTCTCAAATTAATGATTATTCACCATTTCCTCAAATCCCAGGATGGGTTCATTTAGAGTTACCTCCACTTACTCTTCTATCTCTTCTGAGATGGAATGAGATGGAACTGCCTAAACAGTTCTGAAATTGTCAGCCCGGACTTTGTACATTTCACTTTCACCAATCTTCCTTGATGATAGGAGACAATGGTTTTCCAGTTGCACTGGAGAAGCCTGATCATCATAAGGCCAGCAAATTGTGATCAGGACTTTGTGCAGGTTTTGCAACACTTAGCTGGGACTTCCCCAGAATATACCTCTGAGTTGGGGGAATTTATCTCCAAGTCAGGGAATGATTCACCCTCAAAGTGACCTAAGGGTTCTTTCCTCCCTTAGTATGATCCTCTCTGAACCAGTATTAGCTATCCACAGGGACAGTTCTGTGTCAGACATATCCCCACAAGGTATGGCACCTATTAGACAATCCAGAATCATGATGTTGCGCTGGAGGTGGACCCTTGGCCCGAGGTGGGGTTGACATTACCCGCAGGGCAAGCCCTAAGGGTCCCCACCGTTGGAAGGTGGAGCTGGATGAACAACAGAGGCCAGCAGGAGCTTCGCCAATACCAGCCCTCATTCCCCGCAGGTTGAGCCCTTGGGTGCCGGGTACGGCTGGCCTTAGAGGGGCCTCTGTCCTCGGACAGAGGGCGATGGTAGGTCCAGCCAGAGGCCAGCAGAGATAGCAGGCAGACAAGGACGAGTCCAGCCTAGGCAGAGATCTGGAGACCCAGTCGCCAATGGAATACAGGAGACAGGACAGGTGGCACCCGAGTAAACAAGGCTGAAGCCTGTAGAGCCAAGTCCAGAGTAGAACCAGAGGAAGTGTTGAAGAGCAGGCTGTGGTCAGGATAGGTGGTGGACGAGAACCGGTGGTCAGACGAGCAATGGTCAAACTAGGAGACAGTCCGAAAATGGTCAGGCAAAGCAGAGATCAAACCAGAAGTCAATTTAAGACTTGGTCAGGCAAAGTAGGGGTCAAGCCAGAAGTCAATCCGAGACGTGATCAGGCAAAGCAGGGGTCAAGCCAGAAGTCAATCCGAGACGTGGTCAGGAAAAGAAGGGATCAAGCCAGAAGTAAATCTGAGACATGGAAGCAAGGATCGGGTACAGGAACAGGAACCAGGAATGAGGACTGGAGCAGGAACCAGGAACAGAGACAGGATCCAGAACTAGGAATGTAGACAGGATCAGGAACTAGCAACGAGCACACGAGGAACGTGGAGACCTGTTGCCAAGGCAAGGAAGCACTGGCTGGGCCCGGCCTTATATACCAGGACCCAGTGATGTCATCACCCGAGGCCGCAGGGTAGATTCCCGCTGCGGCCCCTTTAAAAGCCAAAGAGGTGCGTGTGCACGTGCCTAGGGGGTGGCATTGTGTCGGACGACGGCATCTCCCCGTAGACCATGCGGGGAGGCCCAGCGAGGAACCGAGGAGTCCGCAGAGGAGCTGGAGATGACAGAGGGAGCTTGGGAGTGCAGGAGGCTGCCCACAGCCTCGAAGGAAGTTGAACCAGAGGCAGGAGCTGGCAGTCAATGGTGAATGAGCCCAGGTGCGGGCCTGCCGCAGGTAACACACGTAACACATGAAATCTGGTTAGGGTGAATAAAGCCAATTTGTCTAACATTTTTTGTCTTCCCCCTGCTGCAATTTACTTACCCTCCCTCCCCCTGTTCCTAGACCACTTACCTTTATTGATAGCAATTTTGTATATAGCTCTTATTTAGTGTTATTGATAGATTATACATAGTTTTGCTTTTTTTAGATGGTATATATCTTTTTCCTTTTGAACTTATAATCTGCAATGGTTGACTTTAATTGCCTTGTTGAAAGTATATTTTTGCAATATTATATATATTATTTTTTTGGTTGTTCCTCCACCTCTGTACCTTGCTCTCCATCAGGCACTGTTCCTATTTTTTTCTCTCTGTCTTGTTTTTCTCCCTCACTGCGCTCGCTTCTTTTATCTTCCTTGCTGCTCCCCTCCCCCCCCCCCTTGGTGTTTTTTGTATTTTTCCACCTTTCGGTTCTTCTGTAAACCGGCATGATGTACCCACGAATGTTGGTATTAAAAAAAGCTAATAAATAAATAAATAGATTTGGTTGACCCTTGTCTATTCTAGCCTTGAGGGGGTAATTATGCACTCTGTCAGAGATAGGCACTTCTTCAGTGCACAACACCTCTCATACCTGTAGGGCCAGTTGGTGGGAGTCAAGAAACTTATCTATTAGGAATACCTACAGGATTGCCTTCTAGTCGACTCCAGAGGACATCATTCACAAGGTCCACATAGGCGCCCTGTCTTTTGAGACAGACTGTGCCCAAATACAGATGTGAATCTAGACACTTGATGATGGAGAATTCATTTAAAATTTTCTCCCACCTTAAATCCAAGGTTGCAAGCTCCAACTAATAGTTCAGTTTCTGGTTCCAGTATCTCTACCAGTGTATTACTGTATTTTACTACATCCAGTTCCTTTTACCTTTTATTTTGCGAAAGAAAGATTTGCTAATAAGGGAGTTTTTCAGTACTGAGCATCGGGGTACTTGTATGTTCTGTATGTCTGTTAGCTGGACATACACATTAGTGGCATCTCAATTTTGGTAGATGTCAATCAGCATCTTGGGTGTGACAGGTGTGCACCTGGGATAACAGTGAACGTACCTCCTATTCTCCTGGACCCACTCTGCTCTGGTCAGATGGAGGCAGAGGCGAGTTGTAGCAGATCTCTAGTCAGTCCAATAGTAGCCCAACATGGCCGCGTTTCAGATCCCGAAGGATCTTTCTTCAGGGGATATTTGCTCCTTCACGATGTTGGTATATTAGCACCACTCTTAATCCACAAAATTTTCATGCGGCTGTCAGCTTGGTGGATTAAGAGTGGATGCTGATTTACCGACATCGTGAAGGAGCAAATATCCCCTGAAGAAAGATCCTTCGGGATCTGAAACGCAGCCATGTTGGATTAGTATTGGAATCAGATAAGTCGGTTGATTCATTTACTTGCTTGTCTAAACCGTGACACTCATAGCTATTTGCTACAGTGTGATATATTGGAAGTGTTAAAGCGCATTAGTTTGACAGCATCAACTTTGTAAAATATCATAATTGGTAAAGATCGGGACATCTGCAGCTGTCTTGTTGAAGTGATTTTTAGAACACAATTTTGTATTGGCTTTGCTGACAATTATTTAAAAACAATTTTTTTCATGCAATATATAAAAAAATATTTAAAAAATGGTTGGAGGTGGAATGTTAATGATTACACTATAGTGGAACACCCAGTGTTGGGGATATAAGATCATAAGTATGAAACTTTCCCTTCCTTCCTTAAATTTTTCTTTTTTGTGTTGATATTTGTTTGAATTATTACTATCAAGATATTGAATGAATGGTTAATCCATGTTTGGATATTACAATATTGGAGTGATATATTTAGAAATAAGACTGAAGATAATTTTCCAAGAGGTAATAGTTTTTGGATGAATGTTGTTTAACAATTAATAGATCCCTCGAATTGATGTGATAAGTGCATATATATTTTGGTATAATACATGATTGGTTTCATTACATTATACATGATGCTGGTATCCCTTTTCATGCATGCAAAGTTGCTTTTCTGTTGCCAGTAAGATCTGCTCTCACTTCAATATCTGCTCAGCCTCATTTACATATGCTCTGAAATCCTTATATGCCCTGGTCCTATGGAAAACAATGGGGGGAAAACACAGCAATAGAAATGTGTCCCCATAGTTTTCAGAAAAGGGACAGAAAAATGACAAATTTGCTCCCAATGGGAGCTGTGAAGCTAAGGTAGGGACCTTCTGCCCTGTGTAGGAGTAAATCTATTCAGGATTTTGGGTTCAGGTCAACCAATAAAAATGGTGTATGTGTGTAGGTGAATAAGACATTGTAGGTTGGCTAAGATTAGAGCAGAGAGCATTATTTATTCTAGCTCTGCCTCTTGTGCATCCTATATTTTTTTGAACTAGTGTGCCAAATAATTTTTTTCAACGCCAAAAATCTCCCAAATAGCATATTTTATTGTTATTTGGCAAAATCTGATTTTTGGACACATTCTCTTTCCAAAGCTCCAAAAGACCAGGGTATATCAAATCTAAAATAATTTAAAACAAAACCACTAGTCACTGAGTATCAAAATACTTTTAGTTTCAGTTTCCTACCCACCAGTTTTTCTCTCCATGCCTTTAAAACTATTGATAGCTGAATTTTCTTGAGGCTATTAAAAGTGTGCTAGTTACTTGTGTTTTTTTCATATTTCTTCAAATATGTGATGCATTGCCATGTAAACTATTTCAACATATAATACAGAAAGAAATCTTATTTAAACATATCCATGAGGATTCTAATTATAAAAAATGGCTTGCATGATTGAATTGCAAAAGTGTTTTTCTTATGAGTTAAGAAGTGCATATTGCATATTTACACTTCATTAAACAAAATGGCACTTAAAGAGAGGTGCTTTGCTGTGCTGAAAGGTATGATCAAAGTGAGGACTTTTACATAATTATTAAGTATCAAGAAAAGAACAAACCTTTTCTGTTAATTTATATGCCATAAAAAGAACTGCAATTTAACTACACAAGGGAATGCAATTACTATGCTATATGTATTAAGCTGAGATAAGAAATGCCAGTGAAACTATGAGATCCATATTCAGCGTAATTTGTCCAGTTAAGATCAGACTTAGCCAGACAAATGGTGTGATTTGAATATAACTGACCCCAAGATACTTGTTTGTTCACGTTTTTTAACTCGACTGCCCTTTTCCCTAAGCCAGTGAACAAAGTAGAGAAGCACCTCTGTCTCTCACTCACAATCAGGCCGATACAGTAAAGCACGGCCGCCATTGTCCGTTTTTTAACCCGCTTTGGACGCACATTTTGAGCGCGTAAGACGGACCCACGATTCAGTATCGGCTTTTACAGTACACGTCCTTAGCACTTGCCGAAAAATACCCGTATCCATTTCCGCCCGCCGCATGTATATGATATGTTAATGATTGGATTAGCTATTCCCCCCAATACAGTAACGTGCGCCCAAATTATCACATTTTTAACCAGCTTATTTACCGCGTCTTTAACCTCAATATTTACCACCTACCCTGACCCTGGCGTTAGTGTGGTGTTCAGTTAGATAAAATCAACCAAACAGAAGAGGAGCACATGGAATACAAAGGGAAATCACCCAAACAGAAGAGGAGCACACGGAATACAAAGGGAAAATCTACCAGACAGAAGCACAGACGTCCGTACAGGGAGCGGGGCATTTCAGTCATGGACATCCGGAAAGAGGCAGGAACGTCCATGAACGGAAGCCGTGACACCTTGGATGTCCAGCCGGGCGCTCAAGGCAGCGGCCTTGGATTTATTTTTATTTATTTTATTTAAGGTTTTTATATACCGGCAATCATGAGAACATATCTTGCTGGTTTACATGAAATGGGAGTGCATTAAATACATCAAACTAGAACTCAGGTGACTGAAAGTACAGTTACAATTAATAAGGGTGGCAGAACTTGGTGAAGAGGAAGAAGAAGGAAAGAATAAATGGTTAAACGATATACAAGTCACATTACAAGTTATGTACAAATGGCATGATTAATGGCTGAATGTTTTGAGGAGTCCTTGGGTTGTGTCCTTGAATTGTGTCATTAAATTGTGTCTTGGAAAGCTTGCTTGAATAACCAAGTCTTAAGTCTTTTCCTAAAAGTTGGGAGGCAAGGTTCCAGTCTGAGATCTGTGGGTAATGAATTCCACAGAAGGGGGCCAGCTGTGGAGGTGGCGCGATCTCTTAGGGTAATGTGTCTAGTCGTTTTTGCATGGGGGAACTTGGAGTGTGCCTCTATAAACATCTCTGGTAGGTCTTGTCGAGTTGTATACTTGGAGAGGAAATTGAAGATCGAGGGAAGTGCATTGATGTATAGTTTTGAAAATGATACATATGGTTTTGTACATGATACGGAAGTATACGGGTAGCCAATGTAGCTCTTTCAGGATGGGAGATATGTGGTCTCTTTTTCTTGTGCCTGTTAGTAGTCGGGCTGCTGAATTTTGCACCATCTGTAATGGTTTGGAATAGGAAGAAGGCAGACCTAGCAATAGGGAGTTGCAATAGTCTAATTTTGAAAAAATGACTGCCTGGATGATCGTTCTGAAGTCTTGAGCATGGAAGAGAGGTCTTATCCTTTTCAAAACCTGGAGTTTATAGAAGCAGTCTTTGGTTGTTTTGTTGATGTGTGCCTTGAAGTTTAGCCGGTTGTCCAATAACACTCCTAAGTCTCTAACTTGTGCAGTAGGTAGGTTGGTGGGAAGAGTAATGTTAGGTGTATTGTTCTCGGGAGAGATGAGTAGGATTTCTGTCTTGGAGGAATTTAAGATGAGGTGAAGGCTGTTGAGAAGTTGTTTGATTTTTTGGTGGCATGATTCCAGTAGTCAAGAGTTTTAGAGTATGTGTCTTTGACGGGGATGATGATTTGAATATCATCTGCGTATAGGAAGTACTTTAGATTGAGGTCAGTGAGAAGTTGGCAAAGAGGAAGCAGGTAAATATTGAATAGAGTCGGAGATAATGAAGAACCTTGTGGGACTCCTATGGCAGAGTCAAATCTTGAGGATTCCTTGTTTTGGAGTTTAACTTTGTAACCTCTGTTGTTGAGAAAGGTTTTGAACCAAGATAGGACGGTGCCGCAGATTCCTATGGACGATAACTGGTTTAAGAGGATGGTGTGGTTGACCGTGTCGAACGCTGCTGATAGGTCTAACAAGATCAATAGAAAAGAGTTTCCTTTGTCGAGGCCCAGTAAGATATGGTCTGTCAACGAAGTGAGGAGGGATTCTGTGCCTCGATTTTTACGGAAGCCGTGTTGTGGGATGAAGAGAAGATTGTTGTCTTCGATGAAATCTGAGAGTTGAGAGTTCACTAGTTTTTCCATGATCTTGGCGATGAATGGGAGGTTAGCTATGGGGCGGAAGTTGTTAGGGTCCTTCGGGTCTAGGTTGGGTTTCTTTAGGAACGGTGAGATTGAGGCCATTTTAAGATCATCTGGGAAGGTTCCTTGGGCTAGAGAGCAGTTGATGATATTTTTCAATGAAGTGGCTATTGTGTCTGGAATAGATAGAAGAAGTTTGGAGGGGATGTGGTCTGCAGGATGAGACGAAGGTTTCATTCTTCTCAGGATGGTTTGTATCTCCGTGGAAGAGACGGGTTCAAAGGTGTTTAAGCTGACGTTTTTGTGGGCAGGTTGTTGATATGTCTGGAGGTCGGCTGTATTGGAAGGCAGTTGTGTTAAGAGATTGGTGATTTTATTTTGGAAAAACTGAGCGAGTTCTTACGCTTTGGGTTGTGCCATGTTGCCTGGGATTTCTCGCGGAATGGTTTGAGTGAGGCTGGAGACATAAGCGAAGAGGGCTTTGGCGTCAAAAACCAGGTTGTGAATCTTAGATGCATAATAGTCTTTTTTTGATTTTGAGGTGAGAGATTTGTACTGGTAAAGTGTGGATTTGTATGAAAAAATGGTGATGTCACAAGGGGTTTTGCGCCAAGTCGCTTCTTTTTTTCTTAAACTTTGTTTTAGTTTTCTGAGTTCATTAGTGAACCACGGTTGTCTGTTGGATGCATTGGTGTGAGATCTTTTTGTAGTTGAAGGACAGAGCTTGTTGGCTATGTTTTCTGTTATGTTGTTCCAGGAGCGAATGGCAGTGTTCGGGTCGGTGAGGTCTAATAGGGGTAGCTGTGCGACCAATTGGTTGTTAAGGTCTTCTGGTGAGCATCGCCTTTTGTAGTGGAATGAAGGAGAGGGGGAGTAGGGAGTGTTGGGTTTTTTCAGCGTGAATGAGGTAGAGATGAGAGTGTGGTCTGACCATGGAACCTTTTTGTTCTTCAAATTGGATGTAGTCGTAATGCCCTTGTTGACGAAAATCAAGTCCAGAGTGTGACCCGCTTTGTGTGTGGGTTCATTGACTAGTTGTTGGAATCCCATAGCAGACAGGGCTGTGATGAGTGTTACGCAGCTGTTAGATGGTGAGGGATTGTCTATGTGCAGATTGAAATCTCCTAAAATGATTGCTGGAGTATCCAGGTTGATGAGCATGGTGGTGATTTCAAGGAGAGTTGGATGTTGAAAGGCAGCGAGGCCTCCAATCATGGGTGCCCGGAAAGAGGCGGGAATGTCCATGAACGAAAGCCGCGACCTTGGACGACCGGCCGGGCGCTCAAGGCAGCGGCCATGGATGTTGGAAGGCAGAGGGGCCTCTGATCATGGGCGCCCGGATAGAGGCGGGAACGTCCATGAATGGAAGCCGCAACCTTTGACGTCCAGCCAGGCGCCCAGACATGGAAGGTTGGGGGTGGCCTCCGAACAAGAGGACGTCCGGATGCTCAGGGCAGCGGCCCCCGGTCTCCATGTGGGGTCTGTAGAAAAGAACCATCCACTTACCTGGTGGAATGACATTTGAAATGACATTTGAAATGACAGGTACCAGAGCACCCTGGATACTGTATAGGCGCTGTATACTGCTCTATACAGTAAAATGGATTGTGAACGCCTACCACTTCATAGACGTGCTTTGGACGCTCGTTTGCCGCTGCTTGGATTTGCGTCTAATTTGAATACTGAAACGAACGGCTTGTGAATCAAAATGTGTGCACGTCAAATGCGTGGGTGCCCGGCACTGCCGCACTTTTTCTTATGCGTCCATACTGTATCGGCCTGAATGAGAGCAGTATGCTGCGATTACAGCAGTTAGGATAACAAAAGCTCTTTGCCAATGCTAAAATTCTTCTCTCCTTTCTTTTCATGAATCTTTGCTTTGACTCTAAGTGAGCTTTTGAAAAGACAAGTTTATGCTCAGATCTTTCAGTGGGAGAACATCAGCATCACTTGATCCAGATGCCAGCTATAGGCTAGATAAAAAAAAATAGCTTCACATTGATTGGTCCTCCATCCTGTCTACTTGCATAGTTCTCCAGCTTTGGCTCTGACCTGGCTGCTATCTCACATAGACATTGTTTGGTTGTTATATTTACCAGTCTCACAGCATCACTTTTCAATAGGCCATAGACTTCAACGGGAAACAAACAAAAGAGACAACATTTTTTATTTAAATTCATGAACACCATTGCAGGACCATGAATGAAATGAAAATGGTCTCATTTGTTTTGTTTTACCCATTTATTTCAATAAATGCATATCCCTAATGTACATAACTATATCTATAGCTAATGGGGCAGATTTTCAAAGGCTACGTGCATAACATACGCGCGTAACCCGAGAAAATCTGCCCCTGTGCACGCCGAGCCTATTTTGCATAGGCTTGGCAGCACGTGCAAGCCCCGGGACAAGTGTATGTCCCGGGGCTTGCAAAAATGGGTGGATCGGGGCGGGGCTGGAGGGGCATGGCGGTGGTATGGGGGCGGGGCCGGGGCATGGCGGTGGTATGGGGTGGGCCAGGGGCGTGGTTGGGGGCGGTTCCAAGTCCTCCTGCACAGTGGCCGTTCCAGAGGTTCGCGCGCTGGCAGCCGGCTGGCGCACGTAACTCCATCAAATAAGGTGGGGGGGATTTAGGTAGGGCTGGGGGGTGGGTTAGATAGGGGAAGAGAGGGAAAGGCAGGGGGATCCAAAAAAAAGTTCCAAGACCGCTCCAATTTTAGAGCACCCTTGAGGGAATGGGGAAAGCCATCGGGGCTTGGCGCGCGCAAGATGCACAAATGTGCACCCCCTTGCGCGCGCTGACCCCGGATTTTATAACATGCGTGCGGCTGCGCGCGCATGTTGTAAAATCGGGCATAGATTTGTGCGTGCCATGTTGCACGCACAAATCTACGCCCGCGCATAAGTTTTAAAATCTGGCCCAATGAGGGTACATGTGAATTTAAGACAATGAATTTGAGTACATCTGAAAACAGACAATGGAAATGGAAAGGGGCCAAAAAATATTCATTGAGGTAATGTTTGAATAAGGAAAGGTAAATTAGCAGCATATAAGAAAATGTAGGGGTACAGTATTTGAATTGACAAAGCACAGGTATCAAGTAGTCATTCTAAGAATCAGGAAGCACAGTTTGTCAGGTAGGTCATATTTCAGCTTCTAGTCGAAAACCACTTCAAAGATCCATACTTTTAGCAATTTTCTAGAGACTAGCAGGCTAGGAGCAAGTCTGATGTTAGGTAATAGGGATTTCCACCAGGCTAGAAATGATCCTAAGAAAAATCTTTCTCTGCTACTTGTGAGCCACAGTTTATTAGGCATCATGAGGTCAATAACCAGATAACTCTAAACAAAACTGGCTATCTTTTGAATATTGCTGGTCAAATCTAAAGTTATCACATCCCTGGAGGCTGGATAACTTCAGCCTTAACCGTATATATTCAAAAGAATATAGCTGGTTAAGTGCCAATCTGCAGTTTAAAAAAAAAAAGTTATGGGCCTTGTGGACTTATCATTGTCTCTACCTGAGCTAGAAATACATAGCACTGCTGAGCTGCATCTGCAGTTCCCTCCACAAACCCCTGAAAGTAATCTCAAAACAGCATATAGTAAAGGACTAGTGCCAGCCTCTACCTCCCCCGTCTCCTTCCTGATCCTACCAATATAACTCCTATCTCTGGGCCCCCTCCCTTCCCCTCACACCCTAATTCTAACCCTCACATCCATCTGGTAACTTTACCCTGTTTCTCTTCTGCCTAGATCATGGTAGCAGCCTCAGCCTACCACAATTCAGGCCCAGCACTTCCTGAATTGTTAGGGAACTCATGCTGAAAGCATAAGCTACAACAAAGCTTACACCTCCAGAGTGACTCCCCTAGCAATGCTGGAAGTGCTTGGCCCAGATCACGGTTGGCTGCTACCATGATCCAAGCTGAAAAGAAACAGTGTAATGGTACCAGGAAAGTGGCAGGGTCAGGATTGGGGTGGAGTATAGGGGGCAGGGAAGTCAATTGGGGGAATATTTGATAGGATCCAGAAATGGGTGGGGGAGGCAGGAGAGGAAGTCAGCACTGACCCTTTATCATAGGCTGTTTTGAGAATACTTTGAAAGTTTGGGAAGAGGAAGCTGCAGATGCAGCCCAGCAGGGCTTTACAATTCTAGCTCAGTGGGGACAGTGATTGGACTGCAAGGCCTGCGACTTATTTTTAAAACCTGCTGCTTGGCACTTAACCAGCTATATTGTTTTGAATATAACTGGTTAAGGCTAACGTTATCCAGCCCCATGGAGCAAGATAATTTTAGACTTGCTCTCAGACAAATATTGGAGTTAATCAGATAAGTTATTCAGCTATCTTAAACCTGCCCTGGAAGGTCCCCAACAAGCTCCTTTCATATTTGGCTAAATCCTACACAGATAACGTATGCTTCCAGTGCTTAATACCTGGGTAATGCTAGAAGCATCTGGGATCGTGATGAATTCTGATTCTGAGTTTGACTAGGACTGGGTGAGAAAGAGGTCTTCAGAGGGAGGGTGGCAACATAGGGATTTATGAGATAGCAAGGAGGCAATAATATTTTTTGTATTTAGCAGTGAGGGAGTGGGAAGGGCTGGAGTTCCAGCACCAATATTTGCATTTGTCTATAAATATGGAAAGGTTGGGGGTTCCTTGCAACCTGGGAGTTTGACATTTATGTTGTGGAGGGTAGGAATTGAGCCAAGAGGCTGGAAAGCATGGTTTTTGTTTTGTTTTTTACAAAGCAGTGTCATATAACTAGATATCTTTTGAAGGTATCTGGTAAAGTAGCTACTTATCCAGTTACACAAGACCAGATATATTTAGACCTGCTTTGAACCAGATCTAAACATATCCAGCTAACTTAGCCAGATACAGTTAGCCAAATAACTTATCTCCTCTCTGAAATGCACCTAGAAAATGTATTTTTTTATCCAGCTAAATTATAGGATGATAATGACTTAAATGGATATAATTTAGTCAGATAAGTGGATTAATTTTCCAAAACTTGTCATTTAGATGGATAACTTGTGAGTTATCTCTGTTAATGGCTTTAAATATTGACCTCTTAATAAATAAATAGCACATTTTTTTCTTAAATCAGGGTCATATTTACTTTGATGCACTTCTTTTATATCAACTTGTCCCAAATTGATTAATAAATGTATTTAAAACCCATCCTACTAAGGGAGAGGGGGTAAAGAGTATGCTACCATTTAAGTGAACTGCAGCAGAGAAAACAAAAAGGACAATGCAGCTATGTAACATGAGCTACCAGCCCAGAAAACCCAGAATGAGATTGAAAAGGTTGCCAGATCTCCTACTGAAAAGGTGCTTAACTAACCATTCAATAGATGAGTCAGAGACTCAGGTAGGGCAATTTGCATATCACAGTCCTCTGGACTACTATTGGTAACTTGTAGTGAAATATCACTTTAAATCATACAGAACTATGACTGGAAAAGTCCTGCATTGAAGAAATCTGAATGAGAGAGGGATTTGTGAGAAAATGTACTGAAAATCAGTCCTAGGATGCAAACAGATTCTCACTCTGACTAACAAGAGGAGTCAGACCCTTGGGTATCCAGTTCTCAGACAACAGAAAAGAAAAAAAAAAGCTAGGCAGGATGGAAGAGTGTGCATACATTCTCATTCCATGGTTCTGCCTGGGTCTTGGTCTTTTGGCTGAGAGAAGGTGAGCCATCCAGGCTGGGTAAAGTGAATGATTGGCCATGAGCTAAGACTGTGCAGGGCCTTAATCACTGAATGCTAAATAAGCCATAGTAGAGCTGTAAACTCAAGCCAGGAAAAGCCCTCCTACCAAGGGAGAGGAACTGCAGATATGGAGGTGGAACAATCTCTTTTGAGCAAGGGTCCCCAGTGGCAGATCAGGTGATCCCTCAGGATGTGGTGGACCCCAATGGCAGATTGAGTGGTCCCCTCTGAGCAAGGAACACCAGTGGCAGATTGAGTGGTCCCATAAACTGAAGGGGACACCAGTGGCAGATCAAGGGGTCTCCCAGGAGAGCATGGACCCCAGTGGCAGATCCACAGTTGCAGTCATGCTCCACAGGATGGTGTGGACCACAGTAGCTTTCTAGGATACAGTCAGGACCCCAGGAGGGCATGGACCCCAATGTTCACATGGACCTTACAGTGGAGCAGAAGCAGCACCAAGAAGATGGCAGCGGTTTACATACAATAGAACCCCAGGCCAACACTGCCCACCATCCAGTTTCATATTTTCATATGGATGAGACTTGTCAAAAAAAAGGAGGCACCGGCCATCCATCGCTCCTACCATGTGACAGAGGCCAGCCAATGGCACCGATAGCCCTTTCACACGGTAAGGGCAAAGGGCCATTGGCACCATTTTGATTAGTGGCAGCCAACAGCCCGAGAGGGGGAGATCGCTCCTGGGAAAGTCGCTGGATCACCAGGGACTTTCGGTAAGTCTTGGGGGGGGGGGTTGGGCAAGTCTTGGGGGGTAAGGAGGGTTGCAATTAATTAAATTTGAAGGGTTGAGGTGGGTTTCAGGGGGGTTGTTTTTTTTTTTTTAATCTGAAAGGTTGAGCCGTGTTTCGGGGGCAGACAAAATAAAATCGGCTCGAACCAGGGGAAAACAAAATTTTCCATGACGGGCTGAATCACATCTCTATTAGTCACTATGGGTGGTAAAGTGTCTATTCCCCTTAACCCCAGTGGGATAGTGGATTTTCTATCCCAGCATCCTTGTAATTGGCAAAATAAATTACATGCCCTATTAAAAAGTAAAGGAAAAACTCTGCAGGAGGTAGCAGGGATTCTGCCCCAGGCAGGCCAGCTAGCCCATTTCCCTGATATTCTGATTGGTACCATGGGGAAGGTGTTAGCGAAGTGCCTGCAGCTGCAATATGATACCAGATCATGCAAGAAGTTGAAAGTATTCTCTTTGTTTGAGCCCACCCCACCAGTAGAGGAGGAAGTTGACCATTGGATAGTCTTGGCCCTTCAGATGCTACAAGATTGGCAATGCACTGAGTTGGAGAAAAAGAAGAGGATGAAGGAGAGTTTGTGTGCCCCTGCCATTGATTCAGTAATGTCTCCGACCCTTTCCAAGCCTGATGTTACTGTCCAGGATTGCTTGTACATTTTAGAAGGCATGTATGGTAGTATAGAAGACATAGAGAATTGCTTTATAACTTCAAAACTTTCGGATAACAGAAGGACTAGGAGGCACTCCATGAAGTTAACATATAGCTAATTGGAGAAAGTTCTTTTTCACTCAACGCACAATTAAACTCTGGAATTTGTTGCCAGGGGATGTGGTTAGTGTAATTAATGAAGTTGGGTTTAAAAAAGATTTGGATAAGTTCTTAGAGGAGAAGTCCATTACCTGCTATTAATCAAGTTGACTTAGAAAATAGCCACTGCTATTACTAACATCAGTAGCGTGGGATATACTTAGTTTTTGGGTACTTGCCAGGTACTTATAACCTGGATTGGCCACTGTCAGAAACAGGATGCTGGACTTGATAGACTCTTGGACTGACCCAGTATGGCATGTTCTTATGTTCTTAAACTACCATGCAGTGGCCTAGGGAAATGTTCTTTCAATATGCATCCTGTCTCGAGTATATCCTACTCAAAGCCATGAGGAAGGGAGCAATCATGACATAGGACATGGACAGGGCTCGAATTGAACAGATAGTCATGGGGCCCTTATATTCCGATGTGACTGTGATAAAATTGATTTAGCAGAAAAGAAGAGGGACCTGCCACTCTTAGTTATTGTAATGAGGGGGGTCAGGGAAGAGGAAGACTGAGAGGCAATGAGGAGCTGTCTAAGTAACTGCAACAGAGAGGGACCCCTCAAAATATAAGGGAGAATAGTACCAGAGGTTAATATCCACCAGAAACATCCAAAAACCCCTGCTATGGTTCAGAATCCACAGGAACAAAGGATTGGGAGAGGGCACCATGAAATCACCTCAACGCTAGAGAAGGAATACCAGGCTAGAATCCATGAGTTGGAGTTAAGACTGGAGGCCGTTCAGACCAGACTTGGCTCTCCAATGAGGACTGCTTCCCCCCAGAGAAGCTGGAGAAAGGAAGAATTTCCCAGACAATCCAGAAATAGTGCGCTCATATCAGGAGGTGGGAACCTCCCAAAATCAGAGGAGCAATGGAGGATCCAGAGAGGGAGAGCACACAGGAGTCCTATATGTTGTTAGCAGTCACTCCAGAACCCATTCAATTGGGCAGGAGGCCCTATGCCAGAGGGGTTAGTGGGGCCCAAAACAACTGTCCCAATCTAAATTGAAGGTGTGGCCACCCATGCCTTATTGGATAGTGGGTCCCAAGTCTCCCTTGTATACCGGAGCTTCTATGATGTTAGGTTGTTGCACAACCCACTCCAACCATAGCAGGGACTGGAGCTGAGGGGCGTAAATAACCATAGTTGTCCCTATGAGGGCTACATTGTGGTGACAGTGGAGTTTCCCCAACACCTTACTGGGGGAGCCCAGCAGCTAGAAGTTTTGATTCAGGTGTCCAGAAACCCAGTTTGGAATCTATATCCCAGTACTATTAGGTACCAATCTGCATGTTTGGTCGGTTGGCGTAGGCATGCCATGAGGCTATGAGCGGCCAAGAGTTGCATTCCTTCCCAGATGTAATGCTGTTACAAGTGTACTTTGTAGGGGGACAGCACAGAAATGAGGGGCTGGATTTAGTATGTGAGATATGGCAAAGGTGCAAAACCCCTATAGAAATACCCCCAGGAGGTGTGAAGGAGTTAAATAACCGCTTGACAGTTGATGCCAACTTTACACACAGCACAGTGATAATTGAGACCCTAGTAGAGGATCAATTGCCTGCAGAATGATGTACTAACTTTAGATGGGGGACAAGCCCTGAAAGTGTTTGTTAGGCTGAAGAATGGGTCTAACCATCCTGTCTAGTTACCCCAGGGATCATAGTGGCCACAGTGAGCCAAATGAAGGCTGTGCAGATAGCAGAACCTAAATAGAGATGTACCAGCCTATTAATCCAAATGTTTTCCAGTTTGGGGACTCCCCATTTTCCCCATCTTGGAAGGCCAGACTACAGCAAAAATTAGCACAACATTCTAGTTTGTTCTCGTGTTCTGAGTAGGATAGGGGATGTGCAAATGGTGTAGTTCACCACATACACCTTACAGATGACACCCCATTCTGGGAAAGACCAAGGAGAATAGCGCCAGGTGACTTAGCTGATGTGAGAAGACATCTGGAGGAGCTCAGGCAGGCAGGGATTATCGCTAAATCACATAGTCCTTTTGCCTCCTCCACTGTAGTTGTTAGGAAAAAGGATGGAACGGTATCACTGTGTGTTGATTACCGTAGCCTAAATTCCAGGACCACACCTGTCCAATATACTACACCATGATTTGAGCTTGCCCTTGACTCTGACTGGAAGTCAATGGTTCTTTGATTTGGACATATGCAGTGGGTATTACCAAATACCCATGAGCGATGCTGTCAAGGAGAAAACAACTTTTATATGTCCACTAGGGTTTTACCAATTTAACCGACTCTCCCAGGAGGGGTCTCTGGTGCCCCAGCTATGTTTCAAAGGAGAAGACTATGGAGGACATGAATCTATTAGAAGTGCTAGTATACTTGGATGACCTGGATAGTCTTCAGAAAAACCCTAGAGGAGCATGAAGAAACACTAATTAAGGTACTTGATTGGTTGGTATAGTGAGGCCTAAAATTATCGTTGCACACGCCGCCTACACATATATGTATGGATTGTAAAATACGGCTCACATGTGCATGCACCCATTGGATTTTATAACATGTGTGTGCTGGTGCTTGCTGGTGCTTGCATGTTATAAAATTGGCATGTCCATTTGAAAATCTACCCCATTGTTTCTAAGGAGGAAGTAGCCACAGAACCTGATAGGATAGCTACCCTTACCATCTGGCCCTGTATAGCCAACCTCAGAGAGTTATGTTCCTTTCTTGGATTTAGTGGTTATTATAGATGGTTTGTGAAAGATTATTCAAAGATTGTAAATCCATTGTTGGGGCTGATGCATGGTTATCTATCCATGAACAAGAAGCAGAAGCATAGGGTGACTGACAAGAGAGAATATTACAAGATATCAGAGTCCTTTTGTGTAAGATGGACTCAAGAATGTTTGATTGCCTTTAGAAAGAACATACAGTGTCTGTGTAATGCACCAGTACTTGCATTTGCTGACCCAAGCAAACTCTATGAACTGCATATAGATTCTTGTCTGGAAGGCAGTTCTATATCAGTAACATCCAGAAGGAATAAGAGCTGTGGCTTATGCAAGCCACATCTGAGTAAAACTGAGAGAAACTACCCTGCTGATATACAGGAGTTCTTAGTACTTAAGTGGATAGTTGTGGACAAGGTCAGGGATTACCTATACAGCATTTATTTTAAGGTGAAAACCGACAATAATTCACTAGCTTATATTTTAACAACTACAATGGTGGATGAAACTGGGCACCGGTGGCTGGCAGGATTATCCCTTTACAAATTCAGTTTGCAGTACCATTCTGGAAGTGCAAAAAGAGATGTGGATGCACTTTCACAGCAGCCCCACTGGAGTTGACACTACCCAGGGGAATTGGTACAGTTTATCAGAGACTGGAGTGGCAGTAGTATGTAACCAGTTGGGGAGTGGGAGTGAAGGTGATACTAAGAACTTATGTACCGCTGCAGACAACTTGTGGATTCCACCCCCCCCCCCCCCATCCCCAAAAGCATTCCTCCTGCCTACTGTGATATTGTGTCTCTGGTCTCCACTAACATGCCAAGAATGACTTTGCAGGACATTCGACAAGCACAACAGACTGATCCCTTAATTGTTGATGTGCTCAGTCATGGAGAGAAATCTGGGGGCATAAGCTGTCCATCAGAGCCACCCAGACACTAATCAGAGAGTGGGATCATCTATTTTTGTGGAATCAGACACTGTACAGAGAAAGGAAAGATACCAATTCAATAGGGATGTGAATTGTTTTTATAACGAATTGAAATATCGTACGATATTTCTTAATTCGTTATATATCGGTTAAAACGCGAAACAAAAACTTTTCCCCCCGGACTTTCATGAAAATTGGTTTGTTTTTTTTGTTATTTTTTGTTATTTTTGTTAGCGCGAGCTAAGCCTAAAAACAATTTTTTACTAAAAAAAAAATGCGATTCACGGGAAAACGAGATTTTACCACGGCCAGACAAACTCAAAAGCGCAAATGATTGGGCACCCAATGCACATACCTACAATTCAGATCATCCCAAACAACTGTGTTTACCACTAAAATTCCACAGAACTGTGCTACAGTCTCCATGATGACATGGGACATATGGGGGTCAGGAGGGTCCTACAACTGGGAAAGGACAGGTTTTATTGGCCAAAACAAGCACAATCTGTTAAAAAAACATTGTAGACAATGTACTAGTTATATAAAAAGAAAGATCCTACCGCACAGAGCAGCAGAGATTAGGGATGTGCAGGCAAAAAGTTTATGTTGATAAGTCCATAAGCTGAAGGTGAGGGTCAATTTCAGTCAATATGGACATATGGAGAATTCCATAAGTTGAGGCTATGTCCATACGTTCACCGGTTCCCTAAATAAAAATTTAAACCCCCCACCCTCCTTAATCCCCCCCCAAGACTTACCAAAACTCCCTGGTGGTCCAGCGGGGAGTCAGGAAGCCATTCCTGTATTCCTTTGCGAGGAGCACGTGACGCCGACGTCACGTGCTCCTCGCAAAGGAATACAGGAATGGCTTCCTGACTCCCCGCTGGACCACCAGGGAGTTTTGGTAGGTCTTGGGGGGGTCAGGAGGGTGGGGTGTTTAAGTGTTTATTTAGGTTCGACGTATTCAACATAGCTATGTTGAATAAGTTGGAAATCGCGATCGTTGCGCCTCATCACTTTTTTAAGTTAAAAAAAAAAATAAGTTGCGTTTTACACATGCGTTCAAAACGAATGCACACCCCTAGCAGAGATGGTAAACATTACTAGTGAAGGCCCTATGGACTTGGTGTGTAAAGACTTCTTGACTTTAGAAATGGACTCCCAGTTTAAAGAGAATATTCTTTTTGTGACAGACCAATTCACTAGGTATGCACAGGTATACCCCACCAAAGACCAGAGAGCAGAGACTGTTGCCCAAGTATTAGGAGAGAAATTATTTGTTAACTATGGATTCCCAGCCTAGATGCACTCTGTCCAGGGGAGGGATTTTGAAAGCAGACTCATTAAACAGATGTTGCAGGTGGCTGGAGGTAGGAAATCACTCACTTCTTCCTATCATCCCAAGGGAGACCCCCAGCCTGAGAGGTTTAACAGGATACTTCTAAACATTTTCGGGACATTGAAGCCAACTCAAAAGAGGAACTGAAGCCAGTAATTGAGCTATTTGGTGCATGCTTTCAACTGCAGATATAATGATGCTACAGGGTTTTCACCCTATTTTCTGATGTTTGGGTGAGAGATCTGGTTGCCATTTGGTCTGTGTTTTGGGGTTTCAGTAGATGGATCATTGCCTCAGACTATTCAAAGCTATGTGAAGAGGCTAAGAGAACAGTTGGGGGTAGCTTATAGGTTGGCTGTGGAGTCTGCCTACAAACTGAACCAGAGAAAAAAGCACTGATATGACCAGAAAGTGAGGCAGAATGATTTGACGGCAGAGGACAGAGTACTCCTAGAGAACTGGGGACTGCCTGGGAGACACAAAATTGCTAATAGGTGGAGGTCTACCGTCTATGTTGTTGAGGAAAAATTAAACAAGCTGCCTGTTTACCAGGTAAGGCCAGAATGGGGTGAAGGACCAGTAAAAATGGTACACAGAAACCACTCCTGCCCATTGGACATTTGGTATTTCCCCTAGAAGAACCCCAGGCTATAGCTGAATCCCCTCCACCATGACCAAGAAGAAGGGGAACAGTAAGGCTTGAGACCCATCCTCATTGGGAGTTTGACAGTAATCCCCATCAGGAACTGGTAGGGACCCCTGAGAAACCACTGGAAGACAGACAGATGTAGATATGATAGTGAGTATTCAGTAGGAGAGTTAAGTGGGGGACATATGAGGTTTACCTGGGAGCCACATTTTAGAGACCATACGCCTAACCAACAGACAAATGATGGGGACTTAATAAGGCAGTTCCTGGGGATGGAAACGCAGGAGAGGGAAATCCAAGAAGCCTTTCAGAGTAATTATAGGACTGAGAGTGGTGCAGATCGCAAGAAAAGGATGGACAGCCTGGAAAAAGAAAGGGAAAGAGGTGCCACAGATGAGATTTACCCCCAGAGAGAATTAGAAACTACAGAGGTTGAGGGATTGGTTCTACTGCCACCCTGAGATCCCAGACAGATAGGTAGGTCTGTGAAGCCCACAATAAGGTTTACTAATGATAGCCCTGGAAACCCAGTAAATGTCCCCCTGACAGTAGCACACAAACAGGTAACTGCCTATTACCCAAAAGTAATGAAGGAATGTCTTGAGATTTTGGTTAGCAGGACAAACTGTGGTGATCGGTATAATCAGGGATTCTTTTATTGGTGTTAGCCCGACTCTGGCCGAGTTTCGCTCTCGCAGGAGCTGCCTCAGGGGCTACTGTACCAATGGTTGCTTGTATTATCTCATATGTATAATATGAGCATTTTGCATCATATCAATTGGAATAGTGATAGGTTGATTCAACATAGAAACAGTAACTTTGCAAATCAGAGTGTGATTGATGTTTTGAAAAAACAACACTCTTAATGCAGTATATATCTTAGTCACGTAATGTGATATGTGACTAAGATATATACCGCATTAAGACTGTTGTTTGATTACCCTTGAAACATTATAGACAGTAATAGTTGGGCTACACAACACTCATACTTCTAGTACTGAAAATGTAAATTCTTTAGTTAATGATCTTTCAATTTTCATATTCACACATATATTCAATGTGAAAATGAAATTCAAGAATTGTCAGGGTACAGTAATTTAAGGAGCTTCAGGAAAGTAATATGGTATTAATTAAAGATCAAAAATATGCCCATTATAGGTTGGAAAACTATGAGAATCATCTCAGGAAAGAAACTTAACTTGAGATTTATTAATTTTCCTTGATCTTCCTTAATTTCCCCCTTGGAGTTACATAGGAAATATTATTCAGAAGTGGTACAAATACCCCATTAGTCTTTTCCTCCCTTAACCAAATTGCATTAACTTCCTGTTGTGTTACTCTCTTTCAGAAAGAATATAAAGAAGGAGGAAGACTAGTTAGAAAATTTAGATTTGTCCACCTTTCTGCAAAATTCAAAGATAGATTCTAGAGTCCTTCTTTTAGTGTTTTATGCTTTAGAGTCTGATAGAGATTGGACATTTAAACATTTTTTTCATTCATAGAATAATAATTTTTTGGGCCATAGAGCAGCCGTATTTCCAGATATGTCAAGAGTAACCTAGCATAAAAGGAAAGCTTTTTTAACATTTAGAGATAGGGATATTGCTTTAGGTTCTTCTTGTAAGTGTTTGCTTAAGCCCAGAAACAATCATTTTTTTATCATTGACCCTAAGCTTGAAAAATGTCTTCAATCCAGAGCTCCTTCCCCAACTTCAAGTTCCAGAGAATCATCGAGCTAATTAGTTAATAGAACTGGATTTCTTTGACTGTTTTCCTTTTTGTTCCCAACACTTCCCTCGGTTATGGACTAATTATATAATATTCCTTTAGTTAAATTTATATACGTAGTTATGGAGTTTTGGAACTTATTTCTTATTTTCTTGAATCTAATTTTCTTTGATGTTTATTTGAAAACCAATATAGAGAGCTATAATACGAATTTCTGCAACAATCCTGTGCACCTGCATGAGATTAATGGTAGTTTTGCTATTGCCTTTCTAGACTATTGTAGATTAACTGAAATTTGCTTCCAAACTTGTGGGAAGAAATGATGTAATATGCAGGTAAATGACTTGTCTATTTGTAGTCTCTAGCTTCTAGCTAGAGACTGTATTGTACAAATCAACTCTTCTTTTTGGTACCTTTCATTGATTCAAATGATAGAAATTCATCAGTAATATCAAAATTTGCAGTTCCTCTGACTGTGTATGTAAAACCAACCACCAAAACCCACCCCCAAACCTGCCCTGACTTGAAAGTGTCATATGTCATATTGGCTCTATATAGAGGTGCTCTCTCTTGTATAAAGGCTCCAATATGTGCAGTGGGGATATTTTAAATGGTGCACATTTATGGCCACTCTTTTCAAAATGTACTTGTTAATAATCAACCTTATCTTTTGCTGCCACAAAAAAAAAGAAATGCCAGGAATTGAAGCAAGGAATAAAGGTGGTGAATCCACCTCTTGGTAATGCAATTATGGAGGAGGTAGGAAGGGAGACTCACACACAATGTAGGGAAATATTTCTTTAGGGAAAGGATGTTAGATGTATGGAATGCCCTCCCAAAAAAGGTGGTAAAGACAAAAAGTAGTGATGGAATTCAAAAGGGTATGGGATAAGCACGGATGATCCTTAACAGCTAGAAATAGAGTAACTTGTGATTACTTTGTATGTAACATTTCTGCATGGGGTTCTATACAGAACAGCAATTACTATCTTTAAGAGAAAGCATAAGAGGGTAACCTGCATGGAGTGGCAGTTACAAGTGTGACCTGACTTTGCCTGTCACTAAGTTTCTGCTTTATTTTTCTAGCACAGTAGGGGGTGGCAATTTTTGGGGACCTTCTCTTTGACTTATCCCAACTTTTTTGTGGAAAATCTTAAGGAGATTATAAAAATCCCATAAGCATGTGATTTGGGTCTTAGTCATCTCCCATGTGGACTCACCTGGAGGAGAGAGGTTTCTGTGCCTTGAAGTGGAGTTGACCTAGAGAATGGATTTTGGAGATGGGGATTTTTATACTTTTTTAGAGTTGGAGTGGAATCAATTCCTATAGAAGGGATTCCCCCAGGTATCTGAATGGACTGGATTGGATTTTATCACCTTTGCTGAAGGAGTAAAGCAAGAGGTGAAGAGAACTCAGATTTTTGTACATTCTAGGCGAGGCTGTAGTGGTTTTGACCTTGAAAGAGTAGTATTTGGATTAGCAGGATTTTTCCACCTTTTCCAAGCCTTTTTAAATGCTGGAGTTGCAATAGGGATATCCTATCCTAGGAGGGGAAGAGTATAGATGAAGGTGCAAGGGAGCAAAGAGCAACAAGAAGGAGAGGCATGGCAGAGCTGGGATTTGGGGTGGTGAGGAGGTGGATGCCCTAGGTATTAAGCCCAAGGGGACATCATCAGTAAGGCTGTTTTTACCTATGGGCATAAGCACACAAGACTCTACTCTGATGACTATTGGCCAGTGTCCAAAATCTCAGGTAGCAGAGATCACCCATCTGCTTCCTACTCCATTCCCTCTCAGGTAGCATGTAAGGAACTGGATGGTAATGGATGTGAGTCTGGAGTAGATAGAGCACAGTGCAAAGCAAAGAAGAACCCTCTATAATAAAGCCCCTTCTCTCTTGTTTCCCCTTCTCCTCAGAGAACAGAAAGTGAGGGGGACTGGAAAGGACAGCAGAACAAAAAAGAATTTCATTTTTATCTGCAGATTTCTATTTCTAATTTGTGATCTCTTATTCTGTATTTGGTGAGGGTCTGTGTTCTGTATGTGTGACAGAGGTGAAGAATTCTGCTTGCATGCAAATTCTGTACAAGGATCTGTAGCAGTCCAGCTTGTTCTGTTTACCCACTACAAGGTTGTGGCACCATGAGCAGTCTTGGGGTAGCCAGAGGACAGATACAGGATAGGCTCTGGCAGAAATCTTGCTTAAACTTCTTTATAAAAATAAAAGCAGCTCTGCTATTCTTCACAGTTCAACATGTATCTAGTATTACAATGTATAGATCAGCAGTATCCTCTTTCTCTAGGCTTCCTTCTTTCTCCTGGGCCTCCTTTTCCCGGCTAGTTATACACCTTCCCAGAGATTCTACCTGGACCAGGATTCCTTGTTGTCTTAGGTTTAAGGTGGACTAGGTCAGCTCTATTGATCCAGTCCTTTAAGGTGTTTTGGGGTTTTCTCCAGTATACTCCTTCACATAGCCTCTCCCTTATTTCAGACTTCTTAGGTTGAGCGCTTGCCTTGCTAGGGGTAGACTCCTAAGAAATCCACCATTCCTCTCTTCCTTCCCAGCCCTATGCTAAGGCTGTTTAACTCATCTAAATTTTTTCTTGTCCATCCTATTTGGGAAACCACTCAATGGTTTACAGGTTGCCTGCTGCTCCTTCAGATACCTGATAAACAAACTTCCTTTACTTTGTTTACCAGGTATCTGAAATACCCCAGTTCACTTTGGCAACAGTGCTATCAAGTTCTTGGTGTCAAGCCATCTGACCTGGCTTGATTAACCATAAGCTGACCCCACAGTTTTCTAAACTGGGGAGAATCATGCCCTAAAACCACTGGATATGGGAGCTCAGGAATCACTTCCACATCCATAATGATTGGCCTCAACGGAGTCATCAGAAGAACCCTACTAGTTGGGTACATCTTCTGGTCACCATGTACACAGGTGAGGGTCACCTTCCTCTTGTAAATAATCCATCCTCTCTGGGCTAAACCTTTATGTAGGGTGGGCCTGGGTGGGCACCTTAATCAGTTCCATTGAAATTACAAAGTCTGAAATTTCACCAGGTGGCCCATCTACCAAGTTAAATCTTTTCATTTTCACAAAGGTATTTGCCCATTCTTGCTCCCACTCTTCATTCTCTCATTGAGCTCAGTTCTTTCTAACATGCTCTTTCACTCCACAATGGGAGCATGCCTGTGAGATTTGTTCCACTTTGATTTTGACAGTGCACTCCCTTCCTTTGGGTGACTGTGTTCTCTCTTGCACTGCTTCACTAACTTGCGCTTCCATTATATATCCTCCAGCCATAGGCAGCTTTATCAACATGGTTGTCCATCTTACAGAAGGAACATGGCCGCAATGCTTGCTCAGTTTTAAGTTTACCCCTTCCTGCCAAGTGTTCTTCATTTTCTTCATTGTCATAAGGATAACACTCTTCCTCATGTCCATACCCGGCACAAAGTGAGCAAAAGCATAAGCAAGTTATAAGCAAGTTATAAGTTATATGTTCCGAGTTAAATTAATTCTACCATGTTTCAATGTACTATGTCATAATACGGCTTGCCCTATGACATCATGTTTTATGTAAACCGATGTGATATGCCAAATCGAATGTCAGTATAGAAAAGCAAATAAATAAATAAATAAATAAACAAAAGGAAAAAGTGTCCGGACCAATACTAGTCAGGTGGGCATGTACCTCCAATATTCCCTTTCTCCTCTGACTCTTTGATCATCTTTGTTTTGAAGACACTCTCTTGTCAATGCACATATTAGCCTCTGGTGTTGGCTGCATTACTAGGCCTCAGTTTCTTGGTATCAGCAGTCTCTGGCCAAATGTCCTCACTTCCCACAGTAAAAACAAGCAGAGTAACTCAATGGCTGTGCTTTAAGTATTGAGGCAGAGTTGTTCTGCTCTGAGAACGATTATTGGGGGTCCTGAGCTCTCACTGCCACGATAGGGAGCCTGTGCAGTTTGTCTCTCTACTCTTTGCACTACTTCAGGCATCAGCTAAACATGATGAAAGGCATCTGCCACTTCCAAGGCTTTCTCCAGGGTGAGCCCCGGGGGTCAACATATCCAATTCCACTGGGTAGTTCCAGCCCATCCAGGAACTGCTCCAAAAGCATTTGATTGGCTACCTCAAGGCTTGTCTTTGCCTCAAGCTGTAGCCACTTCAATCCAGCATCTTTTACCCAATAGAAAAGGCTTCTTGGGATTCCCCCCTGGCTGTAGGGTACTCCTTTGGAACTGCTGCCAATAGATCTCGGTCATGTAATCTGCTCTTTCCAGGATAACAGTTTTGTCCATGGAATAGCCAGATCTCCTATTGTGGTTGGATGCTTGGAAAGCTTTTTGACTATTGCTGGTGAGTAGGTATGCTACATATGTAGTCCAACTGGCCTCTGGCCAGCCTTTCAAGTGGGCAATTGTTTCAAAATTCTTTAAGAACACATCTGGGTCTTTCTCCACCTTCATCTTAAACAGAACAGGATGTGGAGAGTGAGCCTCTGTCATTGTAGTTTGCATTGCTTGTGGCAACTGGGTCAGTACCATTTGCTGGCTGTTCATCAATGCTACTTGCTGGGTCATTTGTTCAGTCAGGGGTGGGCTGACCCCCCCCCCCCCCTCCCCCAGGTTTTCTGTGCCATTCAACAAATGGCCTGCATGGCACAATTGCTTTCATCTTCTTTTGTCAACCCATCTCTGTCCTCCCTAGCAGAAGCAGCAGAGCTGGAGGGTATTGGCTGTATCTCCTTTCTCCTGCTCTTGGTAACCAGTAGTGGAAGTTCAATCCATGAAAAAAGGGAATCTGCTCAAAACTCACAGAAATTGGCCAGAGCTCTCAACATTCCTGTATATGTCATAAGCAGAGTCATTGGAGCTGTATATGTGTGTGCCCCTGAGAAACTCCATTTGCCCTTGGCCCACTAGTATATTGGGTTGACTGAGTATAAGTTGGCTGTTTTGAGGCCATTATCACTTGAGGAGCTCTCGGCTGGTCCCACCCCACTGCAGAGGATGTGACATAAGCTAATAAATTTAGTCTGTGATTTAGGTGGGATGGTGAGGAGCTGTCAAAGCCCAAGCCCACCTCTGGGAGGAGAAAAGTGAGTCAATTCTGGACCAGGAAGTCCCAAGGAACTCATCTCCTCTTTTAGAGGAAGGGGAGAACTGCTTTTCTGCTGAAATGAAGACACTAAGAGGCACAGAGAATGGTAAGAGAGACTGGGAGGACAATGTGAATGTGAGAGAGATGTTTGGAGAGAAGAAAGTTGAGGTAGAGAATGAGACTAGGATTAGAGAGATTGGTGGGAATGGAGGAGAAAGAGAGAGAGAGTCTGGTGAGAATGAAGGAGTTGAGAAAGGGAGAAACTGGTAGGGTAAAGAGGTTGGGAGAGGGAGAGGAGAGGGAGACTGATGGGGGATCAGATAGCTCAAAAAGAGAGACTATAGCGATGGAGGTTAAAAGAGACTGGTGAGGATGGGGGAGTTGAGAGGGAGAGAGAGACTGGTTGGTTGAGGGGTTTGAAAGGGAGAAATGAATCACAGGGACTGGGGGATTTGAGTGGGAGAGAAAGAGTATGAGGATAAGGGGGTTAAAGAGGGAGAGAGACTGGTGGGGATGAGGTGAGAGGGAAATTCTGGTGAGAATGGGAATTTAAAAGATATAGATTACTGGGAATTGGGTTTGAGAGGGAGATAGATTGGTGGAGATGGGGGTAAGAGAGCGAGAAACTGGAGAAGAACTGGGATGAGTGAGAGGAGAGAAAGTGTATGTATGTGTGTGTGTGTGTGTGTGGTCCTGGCTATGCCACTGCTGCTATCAGACTATTTTTCCTCAATTCACATTGCAAAATTGTTGATAAATTTATTATAAAGAATTGACTAATACTGAGCCCCAAGGTATCCAAAATTGAACCTTCATCAGAATGGACTCCATTGATTAGTCATTCATTACCTTGCTTTATCAGTTCATCAACTAGTTAACAACTTTCTGCCCTAGTCCTATACTGGCTAGTTTGTTTACCAGTTTTCCATGTGAAATAGTATCAAAAGCCTTACCAAAGACAGCCCACAACCACTGTTCCTCCCTCATCCACTCCTTTGTCATCTAATCAATGAATTCAATCAATTCTCCTTGACATGATCTCTCTTTGGTGAACTCATATTGTCTAGGGTCCTGTAATCTTTTGACTACAAGGTAGTCAACTATTCTTTTCTTTAGGGTTTCCAAAGCTTTGCACACTATTAATATTAGCTGACAGGTCTGCTGCAATTATCTACCTCCTCTATGATTCCACTTTTGTGGAGTGGGCCCAGTCTCTTGGAATTTCTCTTTCTAGCCATAGCCTGAACTCTTTTCTAAATGGCTTTGTGATCATTTCATAAGCATTTATACCTATGTATTCTGCCTCAAGCACCGCATCTTCACCTTCTCCTGTAAATACTGAGCAAAATAGCTTGTTTAAGGTTTTTGTCTCCTGCTGGCTCCCCTCCTCACCAATCAAACGTTCTACTTTTATCTGTACTATCTCCCCTTTGGGTTTTCATATCTCTTCTATAGATCTAAATACATTTCTCTCTCCTCCTTTTATTGATTGGACATTTTTCTCCTGTGTTTGAGCTTTTCCTTCCCTAACTCTGCCTTTCTTTGATCTTCCTTATATTCCTGCCTGCCTCTTGTGTCTCTCTGTATTTTCTAAAAGATAGTTTTTAAAATTTGGAGTCTACATGAGCTTTACTTCTTTTTCTTCAACAGTATTTCATCTGCAATGGCATCTTATTTGTTTTTAAAGAAAAATAAAAAATAGTTTGTGATTATGGAATGTCATTATTATTAAAGGAATGGTCAAGCACTTATACCCAATGTACCTTATATAAACAGGTTCATAGGAGCTTTGCAGAAAAAGTACATATAAATGAAATCAAGCAATGTGTTTTGATGTAACTACTAGAGAAGGGACTATTTCATTTGCATGTTTTTTTTCTGTTTTTGAGATCAAGATAGGCAGTAACTTTATTGCTTCCAAATATAGCACAAAGAAAACAATAGAAGAAATGCTATGTGGGACCCTCCATCATAAAAACATCCTGTTTTACACTTTTTCCTTGACTGCATATGCTCTCTTTTCAATATGACCTCTCTTGGAAGTGCTAAACATTTGGTACCAAAATTTTAAACAAGAAACACTTAAATGTTTTCATTGATGTATGTGTTAATCAATGCAGTATATCTGTAAACAGTCTATTATCACTTGTATAAATCTTTTCATCACTATACCCAGTTTATATGGTGCTCATGAATTAAAATGAGCCAAGTATTTTGGTTGCCATGTTAATTTGCTTGAATATGCAGAAATAAGGGTCAACAAACAAGTTATAATGACATCTTTTTATCATATAAAGTAGCATGGTTGCTGATTTAGTACACTTGAATACTAAGAAATAAAGGATAATAAATAAAAAAAAATAAAAACTCTCTCTCTCTATATATATATATATATACACATACACACAGTAAGGCTCCATCCCTTTGTACCTTGATTCACTCCTCAGCAGAACTTCCCAGGAGTAGATTCTCACTGATGTATCCTAGGACAAACTAACTTCACAGACAAAGTTCTGGTTCATAGTCACCACTTAGGTTGGAAATTAGGTTCCAATGGAATGTCCTCCTAACGGGTCTTGCCACCCTGGGTAGTGTGTAGCACCTGGTCTTTCACAGCCTTAATCTAGAGCTTAGTATAGCCCTACTACCTTCTCCAGTACACTGCTGGTGCTTACTTCTCCAGTTTAAGGCTGATTGCACAAGGCTTTATAACTCAGTTCACATTTGCCTTGTTGTCCTCCAGCTCAACTGCTCATTCATGCATTTCAATTTTAGCTTTATTTCACCAGCTTAAGGATGCCTACACAAGGCTTAGACTCAGTACACAGAAGCCTTGCTTTCACTTTTCCCAGCATAGCTGCTCAATTGTACAGATCAAAAGGGAAGCTTTAATTTCTTAAGCTCAAATGAACTTAACAAGGCTTAGACTCAGTTCTCTGAAGCCTTGCTTTCTCTTCCCCCAGCATAGGTGCTTACTGGGGTGGACTGTCAACATTCACTTGCAGGATAATCAAGTTGTAAGCTTCCTCTCTCTTTGCTTGCTCACTGCAGCCTCAGCCTGCTCCTGCTCCTGCACCTCCCCCTCCCCAAAGTCCTCTTTTCTCTCTTAGGCCTAGATTCATCATTTTGCTATAAATGTTGCATGAATGACAACCGCGATAAAAAAGCGGTGTGGTTAGGGAAATTTGCACTATTTTCCCTTCACAGCTTGAAAAGTGCCCAGACAAGAATTTCTACTTCAGAGAGAGAGAGAAACTCTTTAGAAGGTTCTCATATAAGTAAACTATTTATACCACTATAGGAGGGTCAACTAGTAACTTGAGTTGAGGTTTTGGGGGTAGTCTAGGGTTTGAGGGCAGTTTGAATTGCACAGTCAGAGGTACGAACAGCACAGTACACAGCAGTGAACATCTGATGTGATTTGGAATGAGGAAAGGTACACAAAGATAAGATTTGTGCAATATACTCTTGCCCTAGTTTGATGCACTCTCTACCTAGGTAGGGTAAGAGTACATTGCACAAATTTCATCTTTCTGTACCTTTCCTTATTCCAAATCACATCAAATGTTCATTAATGTGTACTGTGCTGGTGGTATTTCTGACTATGCATATAAAACTGCCCCCCAAACCCAAGATTATCACCCAAACCTCAACTCAAGTTACTAGTGTACCCTCCTACAGTGGTATAAATAAATGACAACTATGTGTGCCACCCAGAGACTCTCTTTCCCTCTCTCTCTACTCCACTCCACTCCACTTCTCTTTCTCTCCCCTCCTCCCTCTCCCCTCTCCAGCCTGAAACAGGATTTGCAATAAATATTATTGTGGGTGTTAGGGCCCTAATGGATTTTGATGAATGACCCTGTTAGTTAGGAAATCAACGACCAATTAAAAGCCTTTTACCTTATAGCTGGAGAACCATTGTTCAACTCCTCTCTCCTCACTCCACTGTCTGCCTTCACTAGTCTTCCCCCCTTCCTGTGGCTCCTCCTCCCTAATTAGGTCAGCATCTGATTCCAGACTCATGTGACTCCCTGGGCTCTGTGAAAGTTGTCATTTTCCACTTCCCCATTCCTCTTCATTCTCACTCATGATTCCTTTGGAGCCTTATTTACTCCTGTCGGGCTTAGAGAATGGAACATACTTCCCATTACAATATATATGTGATGAAATCTTTTCATTATGTTAACGTAATACATTTCTTGGCTAGTTTTCGAAAATTAATACTCCAATGTGATTAGTACTGAATGAATAAATACAGCGTGTTTAAAACAGAATCAGCTAAAAATACTTCATGTCTAGCTAACTCTGTACTGTTTAAACTAAGTGTAGCTGTGTTACTGTACTGCTGTCTCTTCACTGACCTGAAGAACAGATCATAGCTATTGAAAGCTAGGGATGTGCAGAGGAAGCCATACGTTGCATTCAGGATTCGTATTCATCGGGGGGCAGATACCTTGCATTCGGAAAGGGGGGCCCCCGATACGTTCATGCGTTAATTCTTATTCGTTTCCCAGCTAAAATTGAATTAACTACAACCCTCCACCCTCCTGCCCCCCCCCCAAAACTTACTAAAACTCCCTGGTGGTTCAGCGGGGGGTCTGGGAGCCATCTCCACTCACACCCTCGGCTGCCGGTATTCAAAATGGCGCCAATAGCCTTTGACCTTACTATGTCACAGGGGCTACTGGTGCCATTGGTCGGCCCCTGTCACATGGTAGGAGCAATGGATGGCCGGTGCCATCTTGTGCTCCTACCATGTGACAGGGGCTGACCAATGGCACTGGTAGCCCCTGTGACATAGTAAGGGCAAAGGCTTTCGGCGCCATTTTGATTACTGGCAGCCGATGGCCCGAGTGCAGGAGATCACTCCCGGACCCCTGCTGGACCACCAGGGACTTTTGGCAAGTCTTGTGGGGGTCAGGAGGGTCATCCATTGCTCCTACCATGTGACAGGGGTTGACCAATGGCACCGGTAGCCCCTGTGACATAGTAAGGTCAAAGGCTATCGGTGCCATTTTGAATACCAGCAGCTGAGGTCGTGAGTGCAGGAGATGGCTCCCGGACCCCCCGCTGGACCACCAGGGAGTTTTGGTAAGTCTGGGGGGGGGTCAGGAGGGTGGGGGGTTCATTTAAATTTGCTCCTTTAGACAGCCGTATAATTTGGCGAAGATTTGTTGTATTCGTAGGGAATTGTGATACGTTTTGCTTCCCCACGAATACAACGAATATGGCCCTATTAGTTGCGGATTACCAATACATAGGAAACGAATGCACACCCCTATTGAAAGCTATTAACAGATGTATTGAGCTCATCCAATAAAAAGGTATCGTCTACAACTTGTCTGTTGGCCCTTATTTCTATTTATTAACATTATTTTGGTAAGAAATGGGTGATCCAGTTTTCTTCACCATCATCACTATCACCATCATTTACTTATGACATACTTTTCCAGCCAGTAAGTTCAAAGCATGCACAGAAAGAAAGGTGTTAGAATATAGAACAGTAATTATGGAGCTGGCTGCACAATAAATAGAGGCACAGTAGTTTACAGTAATTAGATATCTCCAAAAGTAGTGTATTACAATCCAATTCTAAGGGCCTAATTAATTATTCTTTGTAGAATGATGAATCCCACAAAAAAGGGGGCGGGGGGCCGGGCCTGCGAAAGGCCGCAGCCGTTCGCACGAATAGCGACATCGTAAAAGGTGTTGTTATTCGCTGTGCTACTGATGGTGATAATGTTCCTCACATTATCGCCAACAGCGGTGCCGCAGCCAACTCCTCCCCCTCCCTGCCCCGACTCCTCCCCTCCCCGACTCCTCCCCTCCAGCTAATTTCCATCCTATCACACGCGAAAAGGCCCTTGCGATAAATCTTTAGTAAATAACCCCCTAAGTTATGCAAAGATGTTGTGAAAGTAGTATAATGTAATATGAGAATAGGTAGTACAATAACACTATCTATTGGTGATATGCATAACCTTGCCCCCACCCCCCTAAATATTGGCATGAATTAGCAGGAGAATGGGAACAGAATGAAATCATTCCCTCCCCCCAATTCACCCTCTCTCTCTCTCTCTCTCATACACACATACAAGCACACACTCACACTCTCTCTCCCTCCCTAGGCCCAACCCTACCAACCTCATCCCTCCCATCTATTCAATCTTCTATTCTTATATTCTTCTTTAATATTTCTTAATCATTTTTCAATATCTTTCTTATTTTCTTATTTTCAATACCTTTGACTTTTCTTTATTTCATTTTTCACATATCTCTCCCCCTTTCATTTCTGTTTCTTTCTTCTGTTACCCATCCTCAGCCTTCCTAGTAGAATTTCCCACAATACTGCTGTTTTTCTTTTATGTCATGCCTAGACTCATTTCTTTTACTTTCCTTTTTCCATTTGTTTCTCTTTATCCTACATATTCTCTTTCTTTTTCATCTCCCCTCTTTCTCTCTCACACACATCCCCTCGGAAACACATCCTTTGCTCCTCTTCTCCCCACACTCACCCTTCCCCATCTCTCACATACTCCTCTCCTCCTTCTCATATCATTCATCCCCTAACCTATTTCCCTCATCTCTCTTTTTCATACTTTCCTATCTCCCTCCTTTATCTCTCTTCTTCCCTCCTCTTTTCTACCCCTTTCCTCCCCAATATCCTCCCAACCACTCTCATTTCTCTCCTCCATCATCTACCACTTTTCTTTATCTTTCTCTCCCTCATTTCCTTTCTTCTGATTATTATTCTTTACATTTTTCTTTACTCCCCATCTCCTCTTGCCTCATCTCTCTCCTTCCTTCACTCCATCTCCCTCCTTCCCCCTTCCTCTCTCTCACTTCCTCACTTTGCATCTCTCTTTTCTCCACTTCACCCTCCACTTTTCCATCATTTTTCTCACTTTTTCTCTTCCCCTTCCAAACACTCCCCTCGCTTCCCTTCTCTCCATGCCATATAGGCAGCTGCAAAAACCATGAGGACTCAGAGCAAGTGCAGTGCTACCTGTCTCATGGCGCCCCCTCCTCCCTCTAATCATGCATTTCTGCATTGAAGAAGGAAGTGCACGATAAAGGAAGGGAATCCGTGGGGACTGGCAGCACTGTGAATGTTCTGAATCCCAGTGGCCTGTACTACTATGATCACTACTTTCTGATATACTAGAAAGTAGGAAGCAAGGAGCACTGTAGACTTGCCTGGCTGCTGGCTGCCTGCCTCCCACCATGCAAATGTACCAGCTGTTGCCTCCTCTATCTTCTAACCCATGTGAGCCTATTCAGCACTGCAGCATTTGGGGAGCATTGCCCTCTATAAACTCTCCCAAACTCCAACTGGTGATATTTCAGGTTAAATGAAAGGCTTTCATGTATTTTTACTTTGTTTTGTACAGTTATGTTGGATTTATTTGAATAGTTTTATTTTTAACTGTTTTAGTTTATATTTTTATTATGTATGCTTACTGTAAACTGCTGAGCTCTGTGGATCAGTGGACTACACATTTTATAAATAAATAAATACATACATAGAACTCCTTCTACTCCACGGGATCCACTCTGGATAATAACTGCATACAGCAGCTGGCGGTGCAGTGTCAAGGCATCCTATGGGACAGTGGTACCTATGGCCAAAGCTATATTTATCATTGGCTTATTATAGCTCTGGTAAAAGTAAAATAAATTTGCAATCACCACAACTGCCATTCCTCTTTGCAACTTTGAACTAATGATTGCTAAAATAACAACTTGCTTGAAGGAGCTAGAATTTGTGTTTTCTAGCACAGGGGTCTAGTCCAATTGATATCCTCCATTAGTAGAACTGATTTATAAGGCAGTAATTCCTTATCAGCCAGCCTGAAACCTTGGCTCTCCCCAGTAAAAATTCCTTAGATTATAGCCTCTTCTAAACAGAACATTTTGAGCAAACATGTGAGATGAGCTTTTCTTTTCTTGCTTCTCACTTTGGAATTTGTTGCCCTTAGATTTATATCAAGAAAGGGATTATTTGAAATATAGGAAACTACTGAAGGCATGGTTGTTTTCTAAGGTTTTCTGTTCTTAGTTATTTAAATACCTCAGATTTTTAAATTATTTAATATATATGTTTACTACTCTGTTTGGTTTATAGTCCATAAGTTTTTAATTTGCTTATATTTGTACTGTTATTTATCAGTTTCTTTTATTAAACTGGTGTTGTTTTTATACTTTATGTTTAATTTTTTTTTCTTATCTCTTATTTTGTTAATTTTAATTACCATTATTATAAGAATCAATTTTATACTCAAATTTTAATGAACATTGCATTATTTGTGAGAAATGTGATTAATCAAATTAATAAACCAAACTAAAGTAAACTAAATGTATCAAGCACTTTATTAAAACAAGTCTATGGTATGAGAAATCAAGCCCAAACTCCACCCAAATCAGAAGTAAACAAGTTACTATTCCTTTGAGAGCTCTTTCCAGAGCAACCAGGTCTGGGATGAGGAGTTGTGGGTTCTGGTGGTTTTCAGAATTTGTCTGGTGGGATTTCAATTTTTCTTTGTCTCTAATAAGGGTAGGGAATGGGGAATAGTTAGTGTTTGGGGGATAACATTCTATATTCCTTGTTTAATTTCCATGTAATATATGAACTAATACTTTTGTTTTCATTGATTATTATATGTTATTATGATTATGTAATTCACAGTAACACAGTTAATGTTCATAGAAGATGGTCTAATTGAGCTATCCAGTCTGCCCAGCAAGCCTTTCTTTTTCTCTTAAGGTTATTGTAATGTTTACCCATTTCTTCGTCTCTATCCTTTACCCGTTAGGAATCCTCTATCCACAATTAAGCTCTGGAATTTGTTGCTAAAGGATGTGGTTAGCTCAGTTAGTGTAGCTGGGTTCAAAAAAGGTTTGGATAAGTTCTTGGAGAAGAAGTCCATTAACTGCTATTAATCAAGTTTACTTAGAGAATAGCCACTGCTATTAATTGAATCAGGAGCATGGGATCTTCTTAGTGTTTGGGTAAATGCCAGGTTCTTGTGGCCTGGTTTGGCCTCTGTTGGAAACAGGATGCTGGGCTTGATGGACCCTTGGTCTGACCCAGCATGGCAATTTCTTATGTTCTTATGCTTATCTCATGCTCTTTTGAATTCAGTTACCATCTTTTTCCTCATTACCTCTGCTGGGAGGGCATTCCATGCATCCCCACCCTTTCCTTGAAGAAATGCTTCCTGATGTTAGTCCTGACTCAATCCTTTGGAGCTTCATATTATGACAGCTTGTTCTACAATCATTTTCCATTGAAAAGGTTTGCTTCCTGTGCATTATTAATACCTTTCAGGTATTTAAAAGTAGGCATCATATCACCTCTGTCTCTCCTCTCCTCCAGAGTTTATATATTTAGATCCTTCAATCACATCTCATAATTCTTTGGACATTTTGGGCACCTCTCTCTGGAATGCTTTGATCCTTTCTCTATCCTTTTTTAGAAACGGTCTCCAGAACTGAACACAGTACTCCATATGAGGCCTCGCCAACAACTTGTACAGAGGCATTATCATGTCCTTTTTCTTGCTGGTTACAACTCTCTCTATGCAGCCCAGCATCCCTCTGGCCTTAGCCACCGCCTTAACACATTGCTTTGCCATTTTCAGATTGTCAGATACTATTACCTCATGGTCTCTCTCCCAATCCATGCACATCAAACATTTGCCCTCTCCCCCACCCACCATATACAGTTCTTTTGGATTTCTGAATTCCAAATGCATGATTCTGAACTTCTTGGGCATTGAATCCCAGCTTCCAAACCTTCGACAACTCCACAACTTTTCTTAGATCTCCTTTTATTTTCTCTATTGCAGATCTCCTTTTATTTTCTCTATTTTATGTCCACTCTACTGCAGATCTTAGTGTTATCCACAAAAAGACAAACTTTTCCTTATAATTCTTCCACAATATTACTCACAAAGATATTGAACATAACCTGTTCTCAGAACCAATCCCTGAGGCTCTCCAGTCATCTTTCTTCCTTCCTCAGAGTAGGTTCCATTTATGACTACTCGCTATCATCTGTCATTCAACTAATTTCTGATCCGTTCCACCCCCATGGGACCCATTTCCAGACTTTTCAATGTGTTTATCTGCATCCTATGCCAGCCCATATCAAAAACTAGGGATGTGAATCGTGTCCTCGATCGTCTTAACGATCAATTTCGGCTGGGAGGGGGAGGGGAATCGTATTGTTGCCGTTTGGGGGGGTAAAATATCGTGAAAAATCGTGAAAAATCGTGAAAAATCTAAAAATCGCAAAACCGGCACATTAAAACCCCCTAAAACCCACCCCCGACCCTTTAAATTAAATCCCCCACCCTCCCGAACCCCCCCCAAATGAGTTAAATAACCTGCGGGTCCAGCGGCGGTCCGGAACGGCAGCGGTCCGGAACGGGCTCCTGCTCCTGAATCTTGTTGTCTTCAGCCGGCGCCATTTTCCAAAATGGCGCCGAAAAATGGCGGCGGCCATAGACGAACACAATTGGACGGCAGGAGGTCCTTCCGGACCCCCGCTGGACTTTTGGCAAGTCTCGTGGGGGTCAGGAGGCCCCCCACAAGCTGGCCAAAATTTCCTGGAGGTCCAGCGGGGGCCAGGGAGCGATTTCCCGCCGCGAATCGTTTTCGTACGGAAAATGGCGCCGGCAGGAGATCGACTGCAGGAGGTCGTTCAGCGAGGGTTCCGGCGCCTCGCTGAACGACCTCCTGCAGTCGATCTCCTGCCGGCACCATTTTCCGTACGAAAACGATTCGCGGCGGGAAATCGCTCCCTGACCCCCGCTGGACCTCCAGGAACTTTTGGCCAGCTTGTGGGGGGCCTCCTGACCCCCACGAGACTTGCCAAAAGTCCAGCGGGGGTCCGGAAGGACCTCCTGCCGTCCAATCGTGTTCGTCTATGGCCGCCGCCATTTTTCGGCGCCATTTTGGAAAATGGCGCCGGCTGAAGACAACAAGATTCAGGAGCAGGAGCCCGTTCCGGACCGCTGCCGTTCCGGACCGCCGCTGGACCCGCAGGTTATTTAACTCATTTGGGGGGGGTTCGGGAGGGTGGGGGATTTAATTTAAAGGGTCGGGGGTAGGTTTTAGGGGGTTTTAGTGTGCCGGCTCACGATTCTAACGATTTATAACGATAAATCGTTAGAATCTCTATTGTATTGTGTTCCATAACGGTTTAAGACGATATTAAAATTATCGGACGATAATTTTAATCGTCCTAAAACGATTCACATCCCTATCAAAAACTTTGCTGAAATCTAAATAAATCACATCAAGTGCTCTTCCTTTATCTAATTCTCTAGTCACCAATTTAAAAAAGATAATCAGATTTGTATGACATGATTTTCCTTTGATAAAACCATATTAATTGGAGACCAAGATGGCTGCTGTGTAGTCAACATGCAAACTTCTGAGCTCCGTGGCTGCCTTTGAATTTGCCTTATTCTTGGAGTTTCTAATTTCTAACATTTCTAATAGGGATGTGCAGGCAAAAAGTTTTCGTTGCGTACGCGATACGTATTCGTGGGGGGTCAATTCCGTTTCATGCGGAAGTATGGAGAATTCAATAAGTTGTCGATCTGTAAATACGTTACTACTAAATTAACTACAACCCCCCACCCTCCTGACCCCCCCAAGACTTACCAAAACTCCCTGGTGGTCCAGCGGTGGGGTCCGGGAACTCACTCAGACCCTCGGTGGTAGTTTCATTATGGCGCCGATAGCCTTTGTCACAGGGGCTACCGGTGCCATTGGTCAGCCCCTATCACATGGCCATCGGCACCATCTTGTGCTCCTACCATGTGACAGGGGCTGACCAATGGCACCGGTAGCCCCTGTGACATAGTATGGGCAAAGGCTATCAGCGCCATTTTGAGTCCTGGCGTCAGACGGCAGGTCGCTCCGGGACCCCCGTTGGACCCACAGGGAATTTTGGCCAGCTTGGGGGGGCCTCCTGACCCCCACAAGACTTGCCAAAACTCCAGCGGGGGTCCGGGAGCAACCTCCTTGCACGCTGGCCATCCGATCCCAATACTCAAAATGGCGCCGATCGCCTTTGCCCTCACTATGACGGCGATCGGCGCCATTTTGAGTATTGGTGGGATGGCAATTTTGAGTCTCAAAATGGCGCCAATTGTCGTCTCTCTCTCTCTCTCTCCCTCCCCCTTCAAATCGTCTGAAATGAGCCTTTCGGGACACATCACAAATGGTGATGAAACCTCACCGCATGGTCATGGCCACTATCGCACAGCCTAACGCATTTTGAAAGAGGTGTAGTTAAAATATGCATTATGGCTGTGCGATAGCTCTTCACAGACAGGCTAGCCCAGCCCTAACTCCTCCTAATTTGCAACACACCATACAATATGGTGCGATCGCATGCGGTAAACACATTTTCGCATGCGATAAGCCCTTAATGCATGCAAAAACGCCTTACTGCATTTTGAAAAATGACCCCCTTAGATTGTAAGCCCTCTGGGGATAAGGAAATATTGTACAGTACCTAAATATAATCCAGTTTGAAGTGCTGTGAAAAGTGGAATATAAAAAAATCTAAATAACTTAACTTCCATTCTTGAAAGGTCTCATGAAGTAGAAGATAGAGCTACATTAGTGGTTTAATTTGCCTTTACCTCGGAAAGAGATATAGTCTTGAGGACTTTCTTTCATTATCAACCACAGAATTTCTATGGACATCAGATTAGGATATTTTCCGATATATCAAGGAGTACACAAATCAGAAGGAAGAAATTCATTTAAATGAGGGAAGAGGTTATCTCGAGGGGGGCTAGATTTATATTATGGTTTCCATGCAAATGCATCATTATCTATCAAGAATCTAAATATATTTTCATTGAACCAGAGCAACTACATTCTTATCTTGACTCCCACTCCTAATTAAAGTCATGGGGGAGGTCAGATTAAAAAAAAATAGGCATAGGTTAACTATACTTTAATAGAATTTTTTAAATTTTCTTTTTCCTATTATGTCTGCTTCATTAACATTTTGTTCTCTGTTTTACCTATAATAATGGGCAGGTACTACTACGATAAGTAGTTACTTTAGTTCTCTCTTGTTCTTATGCTTTCAAATGTTGTAATATGATGTCTGATAATTCTGTAAACCTTTTTAAGTTGTATAAGTAAAAATCAATAAAAAATTTAAACAAAATTTTTAAAAACCATATTACTTTGGATCAGGCAACCCACTGCATTACAGATGGATTCTCTGACATCAGCAGTAATGGACATTGGCCTATGCTACTCTGTGGACAAGCAGAGCTTAGGAATTTTCCCAGACCTGCTGTGTACATGCCTAACTGTCAGATTTACTGAGTTATACCAGCCATAAGAGGTATCTTGTGATCAGGGAAAGATAAGAGGACAATTGGTACTGTGTGAACATGTGAGGCAGAACCCAATGGGCTTCTTTATTTATAACTTTGGGGGCAATCTATGAAGGAAAGATTATCAGTTACCTGTCAATTGCTAACAACTGGTAAACTTCAAAATGCCCCAGATTTGAACTATAAAACAGAGACAAAGAATTAAGAGAAAGGCATGATCAGAGAGCCTATCACACTCTGACTTGTATCTCCTCATTACTATGTATGAAGACAATGAATTATTCATAGATGGGCCCTTTAAAAGTAGTAGGGAACAAGCACTGGGAGTCAGTTGTCATCAGAAGTCACCGTCCATTCTGAAGAAGAGATGACCCATCCAAGTGCTGCCTTGCCTCCCTGCACCCTGGGCTGAAGAAACTTACAGAGGCAAAGGGCACGACAGAGCTGGTCGCACACACTATAGGTGTTTGAGGCTGGAGAGTTGATCAAACCCTGTTGCTTCAGTGACAGAGGTTGCCCTCTCTAGCTCTGTGCAAAAGACCGAGAAGGGCCGAGACCTCCAGACCATGGACACAGAGATTGTGCATCGCTGCATGTCCTGCATTGGTGAGATACTGTGGACTCCAATCCCGTTTTAGTGGGTTATGAAGTTAAGGCTCTTTAGCCCTTTACATATGCAAGTCCAGGCTACAGGATTATGATGCCAGGGTTTATTCTATAACTTGATAAGCACCAGATGTTATGCATGCTTTTGTACCTATTGTTTTCTTATTTTTGTTTCCCTAATGATACATATTATCTCTGTATTAGTGTATTGGTAGCTCCAGAATAAATACGATTTTACTCAGAAAAATGGTTCATATGTGTATTTCACAGTAATTAGAGGGATTGCTGGAAAAAAGAAGCAGTGAGGAAGGAGGTAAGACCCCCTCTACAGGCCCATCAGCATCTCTCTGAGCTCCTTCAGTATCCTGGGTTGTATCTCATCTGGTCCCATGGCTTTGTCAACTTTCAGTTTTGCTTCATTTTGGTGGTTACCAAAGAAGACCCTGGAGAATGATCACCCCTGGCCAGTAAAAGCAAGAATGGGAGTGGGATAGCTACCATTACCATTAGCTCTGAATGGTATGAGCATGAATGTGAATGATAACTATCCCACTCCCATTCGTGCTCCCACCAATCAGCAATGGTCCCTTCCCAAGGCCTTCCCCACTGAACACCAATATGAAGTGATTAATATTTCTGCTTTTTCATCATCTTTCTCCATGCAATGACCCTTGTCTTCTTTCAATTTTACAATACCATCTCTAGCCTTCCTCCTTTCTCTGCTATATCTGAAAAAATGTTTTGTCACCTTGCTTTACCTTTTTGGTGATACTTTCTTCCTCTCAAGCTTTTACCATCCTGATTTCTTTTCTCATCTCTTTCAGCTTCACTAGCTTCCCGTGTGCCTCTTTTTGTGTTCCTTTCTATTTATTGAATACTAATTTTTTTGCCTTTATTTTTTCAGCCACCTCTTTAGAGAACCAAATTAGTTTCTTTTTCCTCTTACTTTTATTTACATAAAGATTTGTTGCCTTTATTATAGGTCTTTTTAATTTATGCCCACTGTTGTTCCACATCTTGCATTTTTCCCAGTCTTCTAGATCCTCCTCAATGTACTTCCTTATTTTTTTTTCTTTATTAATATCTCAGTTATAAACAAGAACATTACAGGCAAATTTATTATTCAGTTCAATCCTTAAGGAAATAAATAAACACATATAATTACTGGATAATATGGGGGGTAATAAAGTAAATAAACCTTATAAATAGAATCTAGGAGAGAGGAGAAAATATATTCTTTGGTTCTAAATCTATCTAGTTGCCGATGGACTCTCATTTACACTACTTTTATCTATCAAAAAAGTCTCAAGATGCAACGGATCAGAAAACATGAATTTTTTTTCCCCTGAAAAGTAATGAAGCATCTGCTCAGGAATTTAAAAAAGAAAGCTGCTCCAATACCTAATTCTCTACTTTTCAAGGTCAGGAAATGCCTCCTTTGGACCTGAGTGGGTCTGGAGACATCAGGGAAAACAAAAATGTTCTGGCCGCAAAATAGTACACCTTTGTTCTTGAAAACCTATCAATTACCAATTCCTTATCTCTTTCTAAAGAAAAGGATACAAATAAAGCAGCCCTCTTATTTATAATATCTACTGACTATTCTAAAAAAGAAGAGATTCCTGGACTATTTTCATTTTCTTCTCCTAAGATTTAATGCACTTTACCAGATTCATTAGAAAAATAAAAGATCCTAGAAATACAGGGGATATTATCATCTTCTTATACCAATATTTCTTTGAGAAATGTTTTAAACATTTCATACTCAGACAACAATCTCATAAATGGAAAATTAACAAAGCGTAGATTTTTTAATCTCATCAAATTTTCAATATTTTCAACCTCAGCATGCAATGCTAGACTATGTCTAATATGCATATTGTCTACATTTTGTAGACCCTGTGCTTTGGTTGACAATACAGTAATAGATGTTTCTAATTCAGTAATCTTTTTACTTTGTTCTTCAATAGATATCTTATTAGCATTCACAAGGGAAGAGAGATGTGTATTGATTTGAGTAATATTTGAGTCCAGTTTCACTATCATCCACCACAAATAACCCAGTGTGACATTAGCAGGTTACTCAATATTTATTTGAGGACTTCTAATGACGGAAGAAGACTCCCCACTGATAACCTCAAATGGCCGAGAAGTAGCTATTTGAGGAGCCCCAATTGAAGACTCATTCTTTTTACCATTGGGATTTGATGCAACATAAACAGAGGGAGTCTCTACACATGAAATCCCTGGGGGTTGTGGAGGTATTAAGCCATTGCCAGGACTCAAGGGTTACACGCATAAGTTATGTGCGTAACCCTTTCAAAACCCCCCTGTGCGCACGAGCCTATTTTGCATAGGCTCGGCAGTGTGCGCAAGCCCTGGGATGCGCGTATGTCCCGGGGCTTTCCTGGGGGAGCGTGTCGGGGGGGCATGTCGTGGCAGTGCATCATTCAGGGGCGTGGCTGAGGGCGTGGTTCCAGCCCGAGGGTGTTTCATGGGCGTGGCCGAGGCCTCTGAAATCGCTCCCGGGCTAGGGAATCGCGCGGCGGCGGCCAGCCAGCGCGCGAGAGTTACGCCTGCCTGGGGCAGGCGTAACTTTCGCGATAAAGGTAGGGGGGTGTAGATAGGGCTGGGGGGGTGGGTTAGGTAGAGGAAGGGAGGGGAAGGTGGGGGAGGTGGGGGAGGCCAAATGAAAGTTCCCTCTGAGGCCGCTCCGATTTTGGAGCGGCCTCGGAGGGAACGGGCCTCAGAGGGAACGGGCAGTGCGTGCAGGGCTCAGCACGCGCAAGGTGCACAAATGTGCACCCCCTTGTGCGCTCCAACCCCGGATTTTATAAGATACGCGCGGCTACGTGCGTATCTTATAAAATCCGGCGTACTTTTGTTTGCGCCTGGTGTGCGAACAAAAGTACGCGCGGGCGTACTTTTCTAAAATCTATCCCTTAATGTGCCCCCAATGCAGTCTTCTTGTGGCAATAAAGTCAGTCTGCGGACATGAGCATCCATAAGGCCGGGAGTACCTTGAGCAGAAGAAGGTGTAACAATTTTTGCTTTTCTTTTCTTACCCATTATGTTAAAACTCCAGGGTTTGATGACAAAAGTTCAGTCTCAGCCAAACAGACAAATCAGACAAAGCCGCATTCCCCATTGGCATGCATGGCTTAGGCAATGAGCCAGCAGAGGCAGTGGTGCACCACTCCGCCGCTCAATTTAAAGGGCCCATGGTTGCCCTGATGACATAGGCAGGCCACCCATCCCCATTGGAACAGGAAGGCAATCTGCTGAAAACACCGCCCAAACAATTATGGTGGCAATAGAGCCCCTCAGCGTGGCAGAGGGACGGGAGACCTCGCAGCACCTCTTTTCTCCTCACTGGCACCCCACCGGTACTTCCTTATTTTAACAAATTCTGTATTTATGAAATCCATGATTTTGATCTTTGTGTGTCTTCTCACCATCTTAGCTGCTATTTCAAAACCATATCATCTGATAATTACTGGCACTCACATGGGCAGTGGGCACCTACCCAGACCTTAGAGATACTATTTCTATTTGTGAGTTCCAAGTCCAATACTGCACCTTTCCTGATGTATTCTATCATCATTTGTCTAAGCAGAGCCCCTTGATGTTGTTTTCATTGTTGCAAGCCATTCTTGGTCCTTTTATAGAAAAGGGCAGGGTATAAATCCAAATACAATACACATTTATTATGAATACCACAGAAACCGTGATGTACTACTCTGGTGCTGGTATGTTCATTAGCTTCATACCTATGAATTAGAGACTTCATCAAAACAATCTCTGCTTGTGGTCCCTGCACATATTCCAGAAATGACAAAACAGGTAGTGATTTTCTATAAAAAAAAGAAAAAAAAAAGAATTGGTTTGGGGCCAGTTGGGTCCTCCAATTTCCACTCTGTCTATAGTGGGGAAATGCAAGCAATTTGCCACAGTTCTAAAACATTCCAGGTTAGCAATCTGATATGATCTAGGAATTTGCATTTGTTTGCAATGAAATAGGAAATAAAGACAATATTTCCTATATCGTTGCATTTCGGGAGGCCTGATGAAATGAAAGGAAAACCCATGAAATTTTGTGTGGTTTTCCTTTCATTTTTTTGGGGGGGGGAGAAAGGGCACATTAAAAAAAAAAACAAAGCCCAAACCCATCCCAACCCTTCAAATTAAATTAAGTACAAACCCCCACCCTCCCGATCACCCCAAGACTGAACGAAAGTCCCTGGAAGTGATATTCCCCTCTCGGGCCGTTGGCTGCCACTAATCAAAATGGCGCCGGTGGCCCTTTGCCCATACCATGTGACAGGGGCTACCGGTGCCATTGGTCGGCCCCTGTCACATGGTAGGAGCAATGGATGGCCCGCGCCATCTTAAAAAATGGCAGCTGACAGCCCAAGAGGGGAAGATCGTTCCCGGGACATTCGGTCAGTCTTGCGGGGGTGGATTATAGGGATGTGCGAAGCGGATTTTCCCAAAATTTTGGGAAAATTCATTTTCGGGGGGGGGGCTGAAATAAAATAAGCCCGAACAGCAAAAACAAAATTTTCCGTGGCAGGCTGATAACAAAGTCCAAACCAAAAGGTTCAGCTGAATCACATCTCTAATATGATCTGCCAGGGATTGGTATGCCCAGTCCTGACTTCCTAACTATAACTTTGCTTATTACACATTTCTTGTTACACATTAAGGGGCGGATTTTAAATGCCCTGCGCGTGCCGGCGCGCCTATTTTGCATAGGCCGCCAGTAAAAGGCCTATGTAAAAGGGGCGGGGCTGGGGTGGGGCAGGGGCGTGCCCGGAGCGATGCAGCATTTTGGGGGCATGTCGTAGCATTTCGGGGGCGGCAACGCGGGCGTGGTTTCGACCCAGGGGTGTTCCGGGGGCGTGGCCGCGGTCTCCGGACCAGCTCCCGGGACCGGAACACGGAGTGGGGCTGCCGGCCGGCGCACGCAAAGTTACGCCTGCTGAAAGGGGGGGTTTAGATAGGGCCGGGGGTGGGTGGGTTAGGTAGGGGAAGGGAAGGGAAGGTGTGGGGGAGAGCGAAGGAAAGTTCCCTCCGAGGCCGCTCTGATTTCGGAGCGGCCTCGGAGGGAACAGGCAGCACGCGCTGGGCTCGGCGCGCACAGGTTGCACAAATGTGCACCCCCTTGCGCGCGCCGACCCCGGATTTTATAAGATATGTGCGGCTATGCACGTATCTTATAAAATCCAGCGTACTTTTGTTCGCGCCTGGTGCGCGAACAAAAGTACGCGATCGCGCAAATTTTTAAAATCTACCCCTAAGGCTAAAAATTTGTAGCAGTCCATATAAGAAAGTCAACAATAACACACATAAGTTGCACCAGTTTCTAAAGCTGTCAAGTATGTTAATTTGAATATTACCCCACAAAAACATCCCCAAACAATTACACCTGATAATTCTACACAGAAATTTTTCATGAAATTTTATGTGCATACAGCTGTGTGTAAAAGTGTAGGGAAATTATGTTTCAATGAACCTCTAAGTGAATAGAAGCTGACACAAACTCTACATGACTTAAACCTAACATTTTTCTGCAAATTTAAATGCATAATTACTGTTTATCTGAATTTTTTTTTACAGATTCAAAATAAGAGACGTGTGAATATAGCAAGTACAAAAGAATGTGCACACTTGTAGTCAGTGCTTTGTAACACCTTCTTTGGCAGAATTAACAGCTTCCAAATATTTCCTGTAGCCAGGGGTCTTTCTCTTCTTATTTTTGAATTTCTTTCCCATTCTTTCTTTCAGAACTCTTCCAGCTCAGAAATATTCTTAGATCTCCTTGCATGCACTACATGTTTGAGATCTCCCCATAAATGCTTACATTTATTTACAGTTTCTTTTATACCATCTATATGAAAAGACATTCCAAGCTGTGTACAACTTACAAACATATCAATTAAAACAGCAGACATTAAAAATGAACAAATAAAAATTATTTTAAAAAAGGCATCATGTAACAAGAAATCCTTAACTTTTTTACAAAACAACTTAAAGTCTGTCTTAGTCTAGAGACTGTCAAGTCTGGCAACTGTGAAGGCCAAAAATCTTCATCTTTCTTACCTGTAAGTGCTTCATGTGTTGATTTTGAGGTTGATTTTTGTTCCTTGTTTTGCTGAAATATTCAAACTCTTTTAAACTTCAGTGTTTTCACTGACTGTGGGAGTTGTATCTTCTAGGAATATGTTGATATTTAGTTGAAACTCAAAACAAAAAAAAGGAGAAAGGGAGAGACAAAGTCAAAAAAACATGCCATATTCTCATTGAAAAATACTGCTTTCACCTAAAAAGGAGGAAAAATATCTCAGCCTAAAGCAATGATAAACTACCAATCACATGCTTTCAATCAGTGGTCAGAAAAACTTCCAACTAACTTAAGAAGCTTTTTTTTCTGACTTATAATTGAAAGCATAGCAATTAGTGGTTTACCATTGCTTTAAGTTGACTTCCTTTTTAGGTGAAAGCAATATATTTCAGTATTTTTTAATATTTAGTTAAATCCATTCTTCCTTCCAGCTCCACAGCCTCTTTATAAGGCTCTCATATAAGTCAACTATGTATATCACTGTAGGAGAGTCAACTAGTAGCTCGAGGTGAGTTTTTGGAGTTGGTCTAGGGTTTTGGGGCCAATTTTACATTCACAATTGGGCCGATACAGTAAAATGCGCAGGAGAGCCGGCGCTCCGAGGCGATCATCCTTTCTCCCGACGCGTGCCCAGGCCACTCTCCTGGGTTCACAATTTAGTATTCAAATGAGGGCCCGCGGTAATAAGGAGGCGCTAGGGACACTAGCGCATCCCTAGCGCCTCCTTATTGGCAGAAGCGGCGGCTGTCAGCGGGTTTGACAGCCGACACTTAATTTTACCGGCGTCGGTTATTGAACCCGCTGACAGCCACGGGTCCATGGGTTCGTAAAATGGATGCTGGCAAAATTGAGCGTCTGTCTTCCAACCCGTAAGCCGCGGGCTGATTTTCTTTTTTGGGGGGGCCTCCGACTTAATATCGCTATGATATGAAGTCGGAGGGTGTACAGAAAAGCAGTTTTTTCTGTACACTTTCCTGGTGCCGACCAAAATTAACTCCTGTCTTTGGCAGGAATTAATTTCTGAGATTAAAATGTGCGAATCGGCTGCACATTTTACTTTCTGGATCACACGGGACTAAAAGGCTCATCAACATGCATTTGCATGTTGTGGGCGCTATTAGTTTTTGGGGGGTTGGCCGCGCGTTTTCCACGCGCTATTACCCCTTACTGTATAAGGGGTAAAAATAGCACGTCGAAAACGAGCGGCCAAATGGGGGCTAACAGCGCACCATATTGCATCAGTCCAAATGAGATGTATGAACAGCACATTACACATCAGTGAAGATTTAATGTGATTTGGAATGAGATTTCTACAATATACTCTCACCCTAGCTTGATGCACTAATTTCATTTTATATTTCTCCATGAGAAAGTAGAGTGAATCAATGATTAAAAGAGCAAGGAGGGGGAGGACAAAATGGCTGTGAGTCAGTAGACATCAGACTGCTGAGCTCTCTTTTCCTTTAAAGTTTTGAGCTTTAATCTGCTATGGCTCCGAAGAAAGAAGGGGAATATTAGAGTTTTTCCCACCGAACCCTTATTGTTACCTGGTCAGCAGTTGATTGTCTCCTTTGTGTCTTCTGTCAACCCTCAATTTTAGGCAGTGAGGTCCCCATTGAAGCAGCTGGTGAGGGAGCATCAATGAGGTTTCCCTCAGTCCACAAGAACAGGCTCATCCACTTGCTGAATGACGTATTTCCTCCGGTGACACCGCTGAGACACTGGCAAGTATAATGCCGCTGGCATCCGAGCAGGTGGGAGCTGAGGAGATTGTTGCATCTTTGCAACAACTTTGCAAGCTCCTGATGGATTGGCAGTGGCTGGAACTGCATTTTCTTCTTTGCCTTCTGAAAGCATGGGGCTGGTAAGAGGTCAGGTTAATTTTCCTTTTGGAGCTATTTCTTCTTTTGTGGTTCCAGTGTTGCAGGAGTCCTTTCAGATGCCCCCAAAGCTGATTATTATAACTCTGGAATCGTTATGGGAACTGATGGAGAATTTTGCCAAGATTTTGTCTTTATCTGTACTAAAAGTGGATCCTGTTATTACTAAATTGGATCCTTTGGTTACTCAACATGAAAGTTCCATTCAAGAGCATTCAAGGCAACTTGCAGTAGGTCATCAAAACATTATTAAAATGCATTCAGTCCAGTCTATGTCTATTCAGGATAATGGAGTTCTATCTCAAAGGCTTGAATTGCTGGAGAATTCTTCTCTTTGGCTTAATCTTAGGATTTTGAATTTTCCTAAGATTTTGGGTGAACTTCCTATGGTTATTTAAAAAAAAAAAATTTCCTCCACATTTTGGGTATCTCATCTGAAGAATTTCCCTCCATTAATAAGCTAACTTTTTTGCTGTCATCTTCTAAAGTTTCTGCAAGGGCCTCAGCTGAGAACCAATTTCCTTCGAGTCATCTGGTCTGGAAATTATAGAGAGGACCACCTTGCTTGTGTCTTTTGCCAATTCAGATCTCTCTAAAGTGTCTCTGTATTTTTGTAATTTAAATTCTCCTTTTTATGGCCAAAATCTGAAGATTTTTCCTGATATATCTAAGCTTACCCAGCAAAGAAGAAAAGGGTTTTTAGCTCTCATGAAAGATACTCTTGACTGTGCGGCTTCTTTTGTATTCTGTTACCTTTATAAATGCTTTGTGAAGTTAAGTTCAGATAATTTTGTATTTTTTGCACCTGAGTAGCTACAATCCTTTCTTAATGCTAGGAAAATCATTACTTCTTCTCCAGTTCTGACCGATTCTTAGTCATATGGGACCATTATTACTGTATGGGGTCTTACTTGCTACTGGCCTTTCCATTGAGTTCCTTATTTGTTATTCCTGGAAATGCTCTTCCCCTCTCTATTTCTCTTTGTTTTTTCTTTTATTTGGGGAAAATAATAACAATAATGTATATTTAGTTTCCTGTATGTACTATTGGATATAATTGTACATATAATTCATGTGATAATTGTTTTCCCTCCCCTTTTTTTCTTCTCTTTTTGTTATTATCCTCATGTCGCTCAAACAAAGATCTGTAATGCTTTGTTAATTTAAAATTGCATAAATAAAAAGTTTAAAAAAAAAAGAGCAAAGAAGACACAGTAATGTCAATAGGTCACCAGTTTCCTGAAGGAGAAAGGGCAGATCTCCCTTCCTTTCCATTAGATAGTGGGTTGCTTTCTCGATTGGAATGAGTTCCAGAAGGGATTCAGCTGCCAGCAGTGCTCTGGAAGGCACTTGCCCCAAGTCCCTGGGGTAAAGATGTCTGGAGGCTGAAGGCACCCACCAGCCATAGATTTACCAGAGTTTGTAGAAGAAAAGAATTTAGTTTGAACAGGTTTCTAAGGGAAAGAGGTCTAATAAGAGCAAGAAGATGTTCCAAATTTCCTGCCAACCATATTTAAGCAGCTTAAGGGACTATACTGTGCTCCTTTTGTCTAATGAATAATGTGGAAATTGTTTTTCTATATTTTGCACTGTACTGTATTTCTTACTTTTTATCATTTTACTGTCTATATTTTTGATCTGCTGTCACTGTTGCATCGGAGGTGGACCCTTGGGCCGAGGTGGGGTTGTCATGACCCGTAGGTAGGAGACTTAGGGTCCCCACCATCGGCAGGCGGAGTGGGCAGATAGACAGAGGCCAACTGGAGCTTCACCAATACCAGCCCTCGCTCCCGTGGGTTGAACCTTTGGGTGCCGGGGCCAGCTGGACTTAGGCGGGCCTCTGTAGGTGGTCGATGTAGAAGTCCGTTCATCCCAGAGACAGCAGATGAGAGATGGTACAGTCTTACCCTGGACAAGGTGGTGTCCTGCAGACTCGGGTGCCAAAGGAACGAAGGCAGACAGGGGGCGCCCGAGCAAGAACAGGCCAAAGCCTGATTAGACGAAGTCCAGGAAGTAATCTGAAGAGGCATCGAGAAACAGGCTGGAGTTGGGGCTGGCAGCAATCCAGAGGCAGTGGCAAGCAAGGCTAAGTTCTGATCACGGAGAAGGTCAAACGTAATATGCTGAAATCGGAGCAGCCTCGGAGGGAACAGGCAGAGCGCGCTGGGCTCGGCGTGCGCAGGTTGCACAAATGTGCACCCCCTTGCGCGTGCCGACCCCGGATTTTATAAGATACGCGCGGCTACGCGCGTATCTTATAAAATCCAGCGTACTTTTGTTCGCGCCTGGTGCGTGAACAAAAGTACATGATCGCGTATTTTTTAAAGATCTACCCCTTAGTGAAGTAGTTCATGACCAATTGTACCAAGGTACTTACACCGGTAGTTTTGTCACATATAGTATTATCGTTATGCTTTATTGTGGTGTGGAGTTCTATTCCAGTTTTTCTCATCTGTTAGCATAGCAAAGTAAGGGGGTCATTTACTAAAGGTTTTCTCCCATTTTATGTCTATGGGAAAAATGCTTAGTAAATGACCCCCTATAGTAGATATCTAACTTGTGTTAAAATAATAGGATAAGATATATGTTTCCCTATGTATTATTTGTTTCATATTTAAAACTGTAAATGAAATTTAAATCTCTTTTTGATAGATAGATAGATAGATAGATATGTAGGTAGGGCAGTGTCCACTTGTAATATTCCTCTACCCCATCTCCCTGAAGTAAACAATAGAAACTTTAGCTGTCTTGTATTTCATTCCCCAGCCATAGCTTTTCCATGTTTCTCCAGACTGGCACCAATTTGTCAGAAAAACACTATTACGTACCTCGAGAAATGTACCCTATGACTATCCTTTGCATTAGTGGCTCCTCTGCATCATTGTCATTTCCTGTTAGATTTTGTTTGAATTCAACAGTGAAAATGCATGTGTGAGTGTGTGCTTATCATTTGTCAGTTAAATGCCAATTAAAAAATAGAGCCAAATATTACACTGAAATATAAATCTAGAATTTGCTGTGAATTTTGAATCTGTTCCTATGGGCCTACACAAAACCTGTCAAACTCTCAAATAGTAGAGATGTGAATCGTGTGATCGATCGTCTTAACGATCGATTTTGGCTGGGGGGGGAGGGAATCTTATCATCGCGGTTTTGTTTTTTAAAATATCGTGTAAATCGTAAATCGGGGGAGGGCGGGAAAACCGGCACACTAAAACATCCCTAAAACCCACCCCGACCCTTTAAAATAAATCCCCCTCCCTCCCGAACCCCCCCAAAATGCCTTAAATTACCTGGGGTCCAGAAGGGAGGGTCCCGGTGTGATCTTTTACTCTCGGACCTCCGATGCGTTGTAGAAATGGCGCCGGCGCTACCTTTGCCCTGTCATATGACAACAGGGCAAAGGTAGCGCCGGCGCCATTTTGTTTTTTTGTCCCCCGATGTCAGGAGCGTAGGAGATCGCTCCCAGACCCCCGCTGGACCCCCAGGGACTTTTGGCCAGCTTGGGAGGGCCTTCTGACCCCCACAAGACTTGCCAAAAGTCCAGCGGGGGTCCGGCATGGTCGGCGCCATTTTGCTGTACGGCAAAACGATTCGAGTTTAGGAGGTCGTTCCTGGACCCCCGCTGGACTTTTGGCAAGTCTTGTGGGGGTCAGGAGGCCCCCCAAGCTGGCCAAAAGTCCGTGGGGGTCCAGCGGGGGTCCGGGAGCGATCTCCTGGTCACGTGACGTCGGGAGCTAGGAATCACCAGGGCTGGACTCAGCATTCCTGGTGAAATCCAGCTCAGCTTCTGTCAATGCTGTGCTGGAGGTGTAATCTACCAGTTACTCTGGGGAAAAGGGATTTGATTTAGGGTGGGGGACACAAGGCCTAATAGGGCAACTTTTATAAAAGATTGGGAAGACAAAAAAATTATTTCTTGAGGATTTTTTGGAGGCAAAAGAACTACTTAGCAGGATATCTTTTGAAGATATCCAGGTAAGTAGCAAGTTCTCTGGCCAATAACTTTAAGCAAGTATATTCAGCTGGACGTTCTTCCTGTCGATTATATGGGACAAGTTATCCGACTAACCTTAGCCGGATGACTTGTCCACTGGTCTACTGAATATAGGCTTCCATGCTGACATCAGACTGTGAGTAATAGTATACTCTTTGTGCTTTCTCCACTCTATTCTGTATGTGGCTAATGATGGCAAAGCAATTTTGCCTTTTCAAAAAGGGGATAATAAGCATTTTGCATGCTGGATTCCAAGGGCTGACCAAAGAAAAACCTCAACAAATAATTGGAAGTTTATTTGGAATTTCCAAGATGTTTAGAGTCACTCTGTAAGCTTTTTCCAAAGAATACTAATAAATATATTTGCCTGAGACAGCAAATAACTTCTAAGTCCTGAGAAAGAGCGACTCAAACCGTATGAGCTTATCAATTGTGCCTTGGAATGCTTATAAATATTCCTGAGATATATTTGCATGCATTAATTGGATTCTTAAGCCAAGCACATGCAAATACAGCTCATGCATATTCATTAGCATTATCCTGAAAACCAGGCTGGCTGGGGGGAGCCCAAGTACCACTGTAAGTGACACACTCTTAGAATAATTTAAATTTTCAGTCTCTAGAATGTATTGTTCTTTTTCTAAGCCATTATAGCATTGGACACATTGATCAACTGCTCAACCTCAGTCAAACTAAATGTCATATTTTGCAAATGATTAAACTGAAACTTCTGTGTTGAAAACTGCATTGTTCATTAATTTGCACATTTGCAAGATACAACAAATTGTGTGCTCACATTCACTATAGATGTAAGTAAATTGACTTCTTTAAGCCAAAAGTTGCTGTGAGTTATAATAATTTATTAATTTACTGTCACAGAACTGCTTAATACATAATTACCAATGTTAATTAGCAGAGGCACTCAGTGGAACCTCCTCTTCCAAAACACATTGAAAACATTAGGGCATTAATTACCAAGTTCTTTAGTTAGAACTCATCCTAGTTACAGCAATCTCAGGTTAGCAGGATTACAGGACCACATCATATTATCTTATGTGTTTTGTACCATAACTCAGAGTTTTATTGTGCATAAGATTGTTTGGATATTAAGGATATTTTAAAGAGAAAATCTCAGTACACTTTGAGTAACAATAACTAGGGACCATTAATGTATCTTTTTTAAGGACATTACTAACTCATTCAAATTATTTTGCAGCTACTGACCACAAAATGTCACTTAATCATATGTCACTTTTTTCTGTCATTAAGGATCAGGATTCTGACCTTTTCCCCAGACGGATTACAGTATGAAAACAGTTTTGTGTAATCCATGCAGAGAAGCAGTGCAGAGCCCAGATTATATCTTTCTTATGCATTCAGCTAGAGAAAACAATCTGTCCTTTATCACATCAAAGTTTAGGACCATTCTGGCCCTTGTGACAATATTATTCAAGTAAATAAGCTGCTGCTTATCTCTTTCAAATTTGTAATAATTATTTACTCTGCCCTTCATGACAGAACTCAGAGGGGGCTGAGCCACCATATCAATAAACGTCTGCATCCCATGCATAATTATTGTTATTATTAATTCAGTATATGCACTGCCTACTGTGATTAGCTGAAATGCATGTCTAGTTGCTTTGACATTATATTTCTCTTCCTGTAGTGTTTCTATTTTTAAAGCAAAATAATTGATTGAAAAATACCAACAGTCAAATGAAACAATACTGGCAAAGTCCATATAATATATAGAAAAGAAAAAGTCTACAATCTCTTTTTATCAATAAGAATATAAGCTTTATGTCCTTTGTATATCTAATAGTCCATCACAAAGGAATACATATTATGGTCAGAGCCCCAAATTTCCTGTAGCAGCTCAGGAATAGATTATTTTAGCCAATTAGGCCAAATCCTTTGCAGTGCTAGCATCTTGCTCCTACAATGGGTTTCCTTGCCCTTGTTCATGTGACTCTGAATCTATTTCCAGCCTGGATCCACACCTGTTCCTCTTCCTTTCAGACCCACTTCCTTTGATTTCTTGAGCTGGCTACCTGGTACTGATCTAGGCTTGTACATGACTCTGGTATCACCTACTGAACTGAACATGTAGCAGTGGTATTGCTGCCTCTTGGTTCCATCACTGGCTGCTTAAGTTTCAATTAAGGATATTCTAAGTGGTATATATATTTTTTTTTATATGCCACTTTTTCATAGTGTACATCAAAGTGGCTTACATTCAGGTACTGTACGTATTTTCCCTATCCCCACAGGGCTTACAATTTAATTTTATACCTAGGCAATGGAGGGTAAAGTGACTTGTCCAAGGTCACAAAGAGCAATAGCAGGATTTGAACGCTGGTTTCCTAGGTCAGAGCCTGCTGCGCTAACCTATAGACTACTCCTCCACTCTTACTATATTTTAATATTACTAATATATTAATTAACATCCATCCAAAAAAAATTGTATAAATCATTATACTTTGTAATGAATTTTTTTATAAAAACATTTTTAAAATTTGTTATAGAAAATAATCAATAGATCCAATTAAATGCAAGTAAAAGACACAACCTAATTTAAAAAAAAAACAAAGGAAACAAAAGAGAATAAAGGTCTCTTAGTATACATTCAAATGAAACAAAAATGTTTTATATCAACAAAAAATCAACTAAATATACTATTTCTGAGAAAAAGGGGTATTTTTTTAGTTCCAGTGGAGGCCACAAATTCCTCTCAATAAATTAACTTTTACAAAAAAGTTTTCCAATTGAAGCAGAAAAACCATGTGATAAATCTTGTAACCAAGCAAATCTTCAAATTTGTAACTGAAAAGTATTTTCAGTGTTGTTTTAATAGAATGTTTAGCTAGCTGAAGAGGATCACAACGGACATATCTTAAATCCCTGAAGGCATACTTGCAGCTGGCTGAAGATCTCAAAGAGCCTGTTCTTGATTCTCAAATATCAATGGGCATATTTAAAGTCCAAGAAGATACACTTTCAGCAGAAGGAAAGGAAATCTCAAAAAGCCTGTTTTTATCTCCCAGTAAAAGCTGGGTATCACCTATGATGGCTGACTCAGGAGAAAGTGTTTATTCTCTAGCCCTCTCCTGTGGATTAAATCAAGCAGCACACTGCATCTTATAAACCTTGTAAACAGCTGAAACAAAAGAGATTTCAATCACAAAACAGTCCATGACCCATGGTGCTGTGCAGCATTATTAGATAATTTTGTCAATAAGGTCCCATTTGCTTCAGCCATTGGCATTGTTAGTAAGAAAGAATGGATGTCAATGGAATAGTAAGAAAGCTTGGCAATTATAAAATTATAATTAATTTTTTTAGGTGATTATCAATAGAAAATGTGTGAGAAAGTACATATACTGGTGGTGGAAATCCTGGTGTGAGAGTCGACAGAGGAGCATTGATCTCTCCTGGGGAGGAGGTTTCACTCAGCCCCCACCTGCAAGCTTCTCTGCTGGCTCCCGGATATGATTCCTCTCTGACAATTGCCATGTTACAGAATGATTAAGGTCTGATGCCAGTGCGGGAAGGGGATGCTAAAGGCCTTGCATCCAGCTTTCCATCATCAGGAGAGCAAGACATGATTCCAAAGTTGGTTACATCCTCATCAGTTTCTTTGGAGAATCTTGGGGCAATTATGTACCTGCAGCCTCAGATCATGCTCTTTTCTGCTTCAACTATAGACGGAATGTTTTCCTCCTCCTGAGAAGCCAGCAGAGGTAACTTTGGATTCCCTATGGGAACTGATGTCTCAATTTGGCCAGGCCCTATCTAATTCTGGTATCATTCAATATATTCCATAATATTTCACTCATACAATAACTTCTGCCATATTAAATGCTGTGCTAAATCTCAGTACAGCAACTTTTAATTTACTTTAAATCGTTTCTATCGGCTATTTTACCTTGCAGGAACCCTCATACATCAGCATTCATACTCTCATTCACTCTCATTATTGTGATTGTTCTTTCACTGTTTTTAAAATGTCTTATGCTATTTACTAGGCCTTGGGTTCAGGTTCAGGGAACCTGCCCTCTTTCACTGCTGGCTCTCAACTGACTAATACTATAACTGTCTTTTCCTTTTCTTAGATCCTTTCTCCCACAAATGTAACTAACAGGCCTGGATTTATAAAAATGCGATAAGTATTGCATGCAATAGCAAAAGGGGTGTGGTTTATGCTAATATACAGTTTATCGCAATTTGCACTAATTACCTATGCAAAGAGCTAAGGTAGCACAAATTGCGATAACCTTTTCAGACTTTGCAATAAGTGCCAGACCTGATGTATTCAACCACTGGGGGTTTTTATTTATTCCCCTATTTATTTTCTTAATTCTATTTACACATGGTGTGCAGTCCTGCTGAAAGCAGCTTCTTCTCTTCAGCCATGTGGCTGAAGAGAAGAGGCCCCTGTCAGCTAGGCCGCAAGGCAGAACAGAGAAAGCTGCATGGCCTAAGTAACAGCGGCTTCTTCACCTCAACCATATGATTTCCTCTCCTCAGCTGCGTGGCCCGGCTGACAGTGGCCTCTTCCCCTCTCAGTCATGCAGCCCGGCTGACAGCAGCCTCTTCTTCTCAGCCGAGTGGCATGACTGACAGTGGCCTTTTCTCTTCAGCCATGGGTCCCAGCTGACAGTGGCCTCTTCTCTTCAACTGCACAACTTGGCTGACAGTTGTCTCTTCTCTTTTTGGCCATGGGGCCAGGCAGATAGCAGTCCTCTTTTCTGCCACACAAACCCAGGCTGCTGTGCTGGCCTGGCAGACATAGCAGCCTTCTCTTCTGTCCAGAGGGAGAAGGGACCTAGCAGAGAAAAGACTCCCTCAGAGGAATTGATGGAGCTAACCTGAGGCCTAAACATAGATAAGCGGAAGCTGTGGCTGAGACTCGGAGAACATGCCCTGACTACAGCAAGCCTGTACAAGTTAGCCCAGAAACCATGTGACTGACCTGACTGGCTCACTGGGCATGCCTGAAACCCAATTGGTCAGTCCACCCTGGTGACTCAGCCTCACCGTGCCATCAATGGACCTGGTGAGGATGGGCTCTTTGCACCACCCTTGCCATGAACTCCTTTGCAGGGGATCCGAAGGGGAAGGAACTGCTTCACCAGAACACCAGATGAGCCTGCCCACAAGGGCACTCCCTGTTCAAGTCTGAGATGCCAAATTGATCAGTGGGGTCAGGGTGTGTGAAGATGTTCTGAGGATCCAGCAGCACTCAGCTTGATTGCCTCCCTGCCTGCCTACCAGGGAAGAAGAAGATACAAAGAGAGACGTAAACAAATACAAAGTTAAGAATAAAAAAAAAAAGAGAGAGAGAGATGGAGAAAAACATATTTTAAAAAGGAGCATTTAGGAGATGGCTTCCGGTTAAGATGGCAGCATGAACCAGACACTTGGAAGATTGGAGCGAAAAATGTCTTACTATTTTCTCTGAAGAGAGTGAAATAAGCGTAAAGGAAAGGTGAGGGTATTACCGATGGAGCCGCTACTCTCACCTATTCAGCAAGAAATAGTTCGCTACCTGTCCACACCTACCCGTCCAGGAGCTGAGCAACCTTAAGAGAGTCATAGTTACTTCCACCATTTACCCATGCTTCACTGAATTTCTTAACTTTCACGTTCAGAGTACTGGGCAGAAATCAACACCCGCCGCTGGCCTTTGCATTGCTTTGTTTTAATTAAACAGTTGAATTCACCTAGTTCACAACAGTTCTAAGTCAACTTCTAGATGCCAACTGAGGTGGAATGCCAGCCCACCCCCACCTTCTGGGGAGGGGAGGGAGGCGAGATGCCTGCCACAGCTGGTGCAATCCATAGGAAGAGCCCAGCTTGTGTCCAGAGGTGCCACCACCCCTGGGGCGGGGCGGCATCTCGTCCAACCACACCACGTGCCCAGCACTTCACACCCCAGCTCAAGTGACCCAACCCTTAGAGCCAATCCTTATCCTGAAATTACAGACGTGACTTACCTACATCATTCTAACATGCTAGTGGCTGTTCATTTGGAGACCTAATGTGGATATACGCTCACTCCCTCAGATTTTCAAAGACCAGTGAGATTTTACTTGACACCGCTAGAACCAGATCTGCCCTCTCTCTCTGAGTGAAACCATTCCAGAGTGTCCTGACCTTCAAAAAGAAAAGATTGCTCCCACCAGGGCTTCCATCAGTTTCTCGGGGATCAGTTGCATTACCACATTGGACAGCTCACAGCACCCATCTCTGCCACTCTGGGTTCGGGAATGAAAACAACTCCTTTTTGATTGGCTGAGAGCAATAGAGGCAATTGCCTGTCCCTTCTGATCAGTGCTCGCCTATCTCTTAGGACTTACTGACCCATGTTCACATGGAACCTTTCTCCACTTTGACCTTCAAAGTTCTCATTTGAATATTTTCTGCTATCACCAGGATGTGTATCCATGGCAGCTCTACCTGGGCCATTGCCCCAGACCTCTGTACCCACCATGGAGGCCCTTCTTGTCACAGCTTAGACCTCATGGCTCTCATGGCTAGCATTGGCTGGGTATGGACCCAACACTCCAGCACCATCCATTTTCAGGGCTAGTTGATTAGGCAGATGAGTGTTACATACTCCTTAGCAGATTCCAACCTCCATGCCCAACATTTATTTACTTATTTCCTATACCAACATTCATGACACATCATATCGGTTTACATCGAACAGGGGTGATAATAAAACTATAAGCATTATTTTTAGCAAGGGTGCTACTGATAAAGATGAGAGAAGAGGACGAGATAAAGTTACATAGACTAGGGTTGCTGGAACTTGGTGGATGGGAAGTAAGAAAGGAGAGAGGAACAGTTGAGTAATCATATATATATAAAATAACGATGGTAAATGGAGCAGTTAGAGTAATTATATATATATAATTATATATATATATATATATATATATAATTATATATATATATAATTATATATATATAAAATGACGGTATGAGGAACAGTTAGATGATATATTATATAACAATTGTAACATAACATCCTGGTGTCTAAATCAACCAACACCTCTTCTGGGGTCTGATGAGTGTCAGCATCAAGCACCATAACCCAGCATTTGGTTCATCCCACAGTACCAGTTCAGGTTACCAAAAGTGGCCCACTAGGCATTTGCATTCCAAGCCCAGCTTCATGCTCATGAACTGGGCATCTTACCATTTAAAGTTAAAACAATAGATTGATATAATTTCAGCCCCAAGACCTCTAATCATTTACTTTACCAGACAAAACTAGGGGATGGCCAGAGTGCCAGCTGTCTTGAGGGAAACATCAGAGAGAACCAGCTACTAGATGGTTCGATTGATCTCTCACCCTATACCTAGGTCGGTCAGCCGATTTGAACGTCAGGACCACTATGGATCTCCACCAGAGTTTCCTCTGGCTCTTCCCTGCTCAGGCATAGTTCATCATCTTTCGGCTCCTATCACACATATTCATTCTCCACTTCCCCAACAACTTTCCTAAACAATCCAATAGGGATGTGCAGCAGGGACGGATTCGTCCCATTCAGTATTCGTATTCATCGGGACCCAAATCCATTGCATCCGTTCTCGGGGGACCCAATCCATTCATTAGTTATACATGTATTCGTTTCCCAAAAAAACCCCCATCCCAACCCTTTAAATTTAATTTACTACAACCCCCCCTGACACCCCCCCCCAAGACTTGCCAAAAGTCCCTGGTGGTCCAGCGGGGGTCCTGGAGTGATTTCCTGCACTCGGGCTGTCGGCTGCCGGTATTCAAAATGGCGCCAATAGCCTTTTCCCTTACTATGTCACAGGGGCTACCGGTGCCATTGGTCGGCCCCTGTCACATGGTAGGAGCAATGGATGGCCGGCACCATCTTGTGCCCTACAATCCAACTCTGAGAAGACCAAGTTACAGAGTGCCAGGTGCCACTATTAGCGAAACACCATCCATGAGCTGAGCCTTAATCAGGAGGACTTGGGCTCCTGAGTTGCACTATAGAGGCAGTCTTCTGTACACCATATTTCCTGTGCCTGCAGACAGGTGGGGATTTGGTGCTGGGCTCTTCTCTCTTCACTCACTAGTACTGAGGGAATCCTGGTTAGTTTCTTTTCCTATGTGATGCCTCCTGTCCATGGTTAGTCTACCCCTGAGGTGGGGTGGAGGGTAAGGCCCAAAAGGAGCAAAGGCAGGGAGGATGTCCCAGTGCAAAGATGCAGCAGCGCAAAGGGCCATGCAGCATGTGAATCACTACAGACAGCCACATGAAGGCACAAAGGCAGAATGACTGGACTCAACCAAGCGTTACCAGCAACCTGTCCCCAGTTAGGAGGGGGATTTAGGCATATATGGAAAAAGAGAGAAATAGTGTCGATCCTCCACTTAGTTCGAGCTCCCCGAGGCTGGCACCCCCATGGTCTGCGCTTCAGGGGATATTTGCGACTAAACCCCAGCTGCAAGCTGCAAGTGTTATAGAAATTAGGGATGTGAATCGTTTTTTGACGATTTAAAATATCGTCCGATATATTTTAAATCGTCAAAAATCGTTAGGGCCACGATACAATACCAATTCCCCCGATTTATTGTTAAAAAATCGTAAATCGGGGGAAGGGGGAGGGCAGGAAAACCGGCACACTAAAACCCCCTAAAACCCACCCCCGACCCTTTAAATTAAATCCCCCACCCTCCCGAACCCCCCCCCAAATGCTTTAAATTACCTGGGGATCCAGCGGTGGTCCAGAACGGCGGCGGTCCGGAACGGCCCCCTCAATTGAATCCTTTTGTCTTCAGCCGGCGCCATTTTGCAAAATGGCCGCCGCAAAATGGCGGCGGCCATAGACAAAAACGATTCGACGCAGGAGGTCGTTCCGGACCCCCGCTGGACTTTTGGCAAGTCTTGTGGGGGTCAGGAGGCCCCCCCAAGCTGGCCAAAAGTTTCTGGGAGTCCAGCGGGGTTCAGGAAGCGATTTCTTGCCGCGAATCGTTTTCCGTACGGAAAATGGCGCCGGCAGGAGATCGACTTCTTCTGTTCCTGTGCAGATAAGACTCTTAAATTTCTTCTGGGGGATAAAAGACTCTTAAATTTCTGGGGTGCTCTTCTGAGGGAAAAAAGAAAAAAACCAAAAAAAAAACCCTGCTTGTTTTCTTTCACTATTCTTCTAATTGCTTTGTGCTACACTAAAATCTGGGCTCTCTGAGCAGTAGAACTTCTGTGTTTTATACCTTTCTCTAGGTCTGTTATTATACAATAATTGTAACTGTTGCTTGCAAACTGTTATTTTTAAGATCCAGTATACCTGCTTTTCTATTATTGTATAGCTGTTCTTTAATAATCTGGTTAATATTGGCACAGAAGTGCTGAGGGGGTCCTTTAATAGCTAAAGGACTAATAAAGTTCCAGAAAGTGTCCTGCTTGTCCCAGGTTCAACTGTTTCCCTCCCATCCTACCCCTCTACCCACCCACCCCTGGGATTAGATTACTAATATAGACTGTCTAAATTAGCATTAGCAACAAGATCAATTAGTAAGTTAACAGCTAAGGACATACCAATCCAAAACTTAACCAATATGAGAACTATCCAATGCAACTGTTGTAGAGCCTTTATTCTGAGGGAAAGCATCTGGAGACTTGGAGCTTGCCCGATCTGTGCACAGCTCTCTTCTTTGAAAACGGAGCTGACTGAGGTTAAAGCTCAATTAGCTTCAATTAAAAGAATTACACCCATATTGCATTACTCAGAAAATAATTCCCCAACACCAAAGAATAACCAGGAGTCAAGAAAAAGAAATACAGTAGACTCAGGTAGGATAACACATGTGTCCCACAGTCACCCATTCTTGACAGATGGGAAGCCAACAAGTATACCCCCCCACTCAATCAGTTCATCAAGTAAATCATTAAAAAACAGGATCACAGTGGGCTCTGGTAGAATTAGACCTGTAACAAGGAGACACACACAGTATCAAATGCAACAAGAACATAAAGCCCTCCCTATATTAACTGAAGAAATTCTAGAGAAAAACATTGAGATGGATAACTCTGTCATCAATGGCACAACTGCAAAAGGAACAAGTAAAGTGAATAACAAATCTCAACTAAAGTCTCATAAGGAGTACAGGAAAAGCAATAACCGTAAAGAGAGTACCTGGAAAGCTATGACTACAAATGCTCATAGTTTGGGAAATAAAATCCCAGATCTGCAGGCCCTAATGACAGAGGCAGAACTGGACATCGTTGCTATCACAGAGACATGGTTCACAGAATCTCATGATTGGGATACGGCAATACCAGGCTATAATTTGTTAAGGAAGGACAGAGTGGATAGAAAAGGGGGAGGTGTGGCTCTTTATGTCAGAAATAATATCCAAGCATCTGAGCTGCAAGGAAGTTGGGGCAAGGAAGAAGCACTATGGGTAGACCTAAAAACAGATGATGGAGCATCCATTTATATTGGAGTGGTTTACAGGCCTCCAAACCAAAAGGAAGAGCTGGACAGAGATCTGGTTGAAGACATCCATAAGATAGGTAAGAAAGGGGAAGTGGTGATCATTGGTGACTTTAATATGCCAGATGTAGACTGGAAAATCCCATCTGCAGAATCTAAAAACAGTAGAGCAATACTGGATGCCATGCAAGTATCTTTGTTCAAACAAATGGTATTGGAACCCACGAGAGAAGGAACTATTCTCGACTTAGTGCTCAATAATGGAGAAATCGTCTCTGATGTCAAGGTGGGAGCCCACCTCAGCACCAGTGATCATCAAACGGTATGGTTTAATATCACTAAAAGAATATGGAAAAGGAGCACAAAGACCAGAGTTTTACAGTTCAAAAACACAGACTTTGAGGAAATGGGGAAGTACCTAGAGGAAGAACTAAATGGATGGGAAAATGAGAGAGATGTGGATCAACAGTGGACCAATCTAAAAGGAGCAATCACCAAGGCAACTGCTCTATATGTTAGAAATGTAAAGAAAAGCAAAAGAAAAATGAAACCTATCTGGTTCTCAAAGGAGGTGGCTGACAAAATTAAAGCTAAAAGAACTGCATACAAGAAATACAAAAGATCCCAAAGGAAGGAGCACAAAGAAGAATATTTGTATCAACTGAGGGAGACAAAGAAATTAATCAAGTTGGCAAAAAGTCAAGCAGAAGAGAGGATTGCCAAGGAGATAAAATATGGTGACAAAACATTTTTCAGATACATCAGCGAAAAGAGAAAGGTCCAAAGTGGTATAGTGAAATTGAAAGGTGGAAATGATCAATGTGTGGAGGGAGACGAAGAAATGGCAGAAATATTAAACGAATACTTCAGCTCTGTGTTCACTAAAGAAGACCCTGGAGAAGGACCATCTCTACACAACAAGAAACTGGAGGGAAGAGGAACAGAGGAAAATCCATTTACAGTAGATAATGTATGGGAAGAGCTAAAGAATCTGAAAGTGGACAAAGCCATGGGGCCTGATGGGATTCATCCAAGGATATTGAGGGAGCTCAGAGATGTGCTGGCGGGACCGCTGTGCGACCTGTTCAATAGATCCCTAGAAACGGGAGTGGTGCCGAGTGATTGGAGAAGAGCGGTGGTGGTCCCGCTTCACAAGAGTGGGAACAGAGAGGAGGCTGGTAACTACAGACCGGTTAGCCTCACTTCAGTGGTGGGAAAAGTAATGGAGTCACTGTTGAAAGAGAGAATAGTGAACTATCTACAGTCCGGAGAATTGATGGACCAGAGGCAGCATGGATTCACCAGAGGAAGATCCTGTCAGACAAATCTGATTGACTTTTTTGACTGGGTAACCAAGGAATTGGATAGAGGAAGAGCGCTCGATATCATATACTTGGATTTCAGCAAAGCTTTTGATACGGTTCCGCCCAGGAGAATGGTGAATAAAACGAGAAGCTTGGGAGTGAGTGCCGAGGTGGTGACCTGGATTGCAAATTGGTTGACGGACAGAAGACAATGTGTGATGGTAAATGGAACCTTCTCTGAAGAGAGAGCGGTTTTAAGTGGTGTACCGCAAGGATCGGTGTTGGGACCGGTCCTGTTCAATATCTTTGTGAGCGACATTGCGGACGGGATAGAAGGTAAGGTTTGTCTTTTTGCGGATGACACTAAGATCTGCAACAGAGTGGACACGCCGGAAGGAGTGGAGAGAATGAGACGGGATCTAAGGAAACTGGAAGAGTGGTCGAAGATATGGCAGCTGAGATTCAATGCCAAGAAGTGCAAAGTCATGCATATGGGGAGTGGAAATCCAAATGAACTGTATTTAATGGGGGGGGAAAGGCTGATGTGCACGGAGCAGGAGAGGGACCTTGGGGTGATGGTGTCTAATGATCTGAAGTCGGCGAAACAATGCGACAAGGCGATAGCTAAAGCCAGAAGAATGCTGGGCTGCATAGAGAGAGGAATATCGAGAAAGAAAAGGGAAGTGATTATTCCCTTGTACAGGTCCTTGGTGAGGCCTCACCTGGAGTACTGTGTTCAGTTCTGGAGACCGTACCTTCAAAAAGACAAAGACAAGATGGAGGCGGTACAGAGAAGGGCGACCAGGAAGGTGGAGGATCTTCATCGGATGACGTACGAGGAGAGATTGAAGAATCTAAATATGTACACCCTGGAGGAAAGGAGGAGCAGAGGTGATATGATACAGACTTTCAGATACTTGAAAGGTGTTAATGATCAAAAGACAACGACAAACCTTTTCCTAAGGAAAAAAATCAGCAGAACCAGGGGTCACGATTTGAAGCTCCAGGGAGGAAGATTCAGAACCAATGTCAGGAAGTATTTCTTCACGGAGAGCGTGGTGGATGCCTGGAATGCCCTTCCGGAGGATGTGGTGAAGACCAGAACTGTGAAGGACTTCAAAGGGGCGTGGGATAAACACTGTGGATCCATAAAGTCAAGAGGCTGCCAATGAAGAGTGGGTGACTCGCCAGAATGATGGCTACTGCCTGGAGTCAATACCCTTATTAAATAAACATACACAGGCTTGACTCCAACATCGCTCTAAGCTTCAACAGCAAGAGGAAATGTGGAAAAAAGGATTCACACTCACAAAGAGGGGAGTAGCTGGCTTGTTACGGCGGTTACTACCCCAAATCAAATAAGCCTGATACTTCACTTTCAATGCATATACAGCATAGTTCTCTGATTCAACGGCAGGGGAGAAGAAAAGAGGGTTCGCACTCACAAATCAGGGAGTAGCTGGCTTGTTACGGCGGTTACTACCCCAAACCAAATGGGCCTGATACTTCACTTTCGATGCACATCCAGCATGGCTTTCTGCTTCAACGGCATGGGAGAAGACTTATACGTCACGCATATCCAGCATAGCTCCCTGCTTCAACGGCAGGGGAGAAGAAAAACAACCAATAAGGGCTAATAACATAGTCTGGGTAAAACAAATAAGCATGGGTGCAGCTTGCTTATTGCGGCGGCTACTACCCCAAACTAATCAAGCTAGATATTTCACTTGGATGCAGCTCCATCACTGCTCTCTACATTAAAGGTGGGGATGGAAGGGAAATAGAACCAAGAGCTAAGAGAAACAGATAAGTATGAGAGAAAATATGTGTGAAGCTTGCTGGGCAGACTAGATGGGCCATTTGGTCTTCTTCTGCCATCATTTCTATGTTTCTATGTTTCTATGACTGCAGGAGGTCGTTCAGCGGGGGTTCCGGACCGCCGCTGAACGACCTCCTGCAGTCGATCTCCTGCCGGCGCCATTTTCCGTACGGAAAACGATTTGCGGCAAGAAATCGCTTCCTGAACCCCTCTGGACTCCCAGAAACTTTTGGCCAGCTTGGGGGGGCCTCCTGACCCCCACAAGACTTGCCAAAAGTCCAGCGGGGGTCCGGAACGACCTCCTGCGTCGAATCGTTTTTGTCTATGGCCGCCGCCATTTTTCGGCGCCATTTTGCAAAATGGCGCCGGCTGAAGACAACAAGATTCAGTAGCAGGAGCCCGTTCCGGACCGCTGCCGTTCCGGACCGCCGCTGGACCCGCAGGTTATTTAAGTCATTTGGGGGGGGTTCGGGAGGGTGGGGGATTTAATTTAAAGGGTCGGGGGTGGGTTTTAGGGGGTTTTAGTGTGCCGGCTCACGATTCTAACGATTTATAACGATAAATCGTTAGAATCTCTATTGTATTGTGTTCCATAACGGTTTAAGACGATATTAAAATTATCGGACGATAATTTTAATCATCCTAAAACGATTCACATCCCTAGTGGCCAATCCAGGCCATAAGAACCTGGCAAGTACCCATCACATAGTATGCTACCATCATGTTTGTGTGTATCACAGTCTCTCTTTAATAAAGAGCAAACAATGGTTGATTCAAAGCAAAATAATTGATCAAGCAGAATTATTGATTAAGATGTCAGATGGATGAACTGATATGTAAGGAAATCCTTTATTGAACATTGTTTGCAGCACTTTAATCAATACTCTTGAAAGCAATTGCTACCAAATCATCTCAGCATGCAGATGAATACATAGCCAAATTAATGATGGAAGCGTCTGATAATGCAGGTGTAATGGTGTTCTGCAGAGATTTTATGAAGAATTTATACCTGTAAAAAGTACATCTCTGAGTGGTGAGGTGGCAGAGAGTCAGTATAAAAGCAAGCCTCGTTGTTTCATTATTCTTAAGTGATGTATTGCATTTGTGCCTAGTATTGAATGCAGTATTTGCAAGACAAATAAATTATAGAAACGACATTTCTAGAAATACATAGTAAGAAGCTTGGTATTACTGTGGAAAAGTACTAAAAAGAATGCAAAAGTGTGGCAAAGTTCAGGGATGCAAGGATGCCTGTAGACTCATCTTATATAGTTGCATACAAAAGAAGAGAATTTGCATTAGCCACTTGTAGAAATGTTATTCATTAACAGCCACTTCAAGAAATGTTTTGCTTATTAATTAGCATAGTCATTGGTGTATAGATCAGAGATGTTAAACTATTTAACCCTTTGTATCAACATAGAATCTCTGCTGAGACTGCTTCTGTTCATCTTGCATGGTAACCATGTAGCAACTCTCCATAGCATCTTATCTGCTTTTCTGAATAAAAAAGACTACTCTCGTCTAGCTGTCCATTATTAACAGTTTGTTTCCTATCCCACATCACAGGCTCCTCCAACGTACAAGTCCTTGTAATTGATAATGAGACTAACATGAGAACTACATGCCAAATATTAAAGGTAACATATCTCTATTTAATATTTGATTGTCTTGCTCAAAGGTTCAATCTTCTAGTAAAGGACATTGCAAGTGTAAATGCAAACTGCTGAGCAATTATGAAGTTATTTAACAATCATTATGCTGCTAATCAGGTCTTGAAGAGATTATAGAAAGAAAGCAAGAGAAGGAAAGGAGAAATTACTACTTACCTGATAATTTTGCTTTCTTTAGTGTAGACATTTGGACTCAGGACCGATGGGTTATACTCGTCTGCCAGCAGATGGAGACAGAGTAAACTGACATCACTGTATATATACTCTTGCAGTGACATTAGCCTGTCAGTATTCCCTTCAAAAACAACTGTGGACAGACTAGCAAAAAACTTGATTAAAAACAATTAACCAACAAGAAATACTGAACTCAGACAATGAATATATGTATCCCAATCTTAGCAGTAATCCCCTACAACATGTAGCTCCACAGGAGGACCATTAACATAATCATTAAGCAGCCAAGGGTAAGACGATGAGGCCATCTGTCTGCACTAAGGAAAACTAAATTATCAGGTAAGTAGTAATTTCTCCTTTCCTAGCATGTAGACAGATGGGCTCAGGACCAGTGGGATGTACCCAAATAGGGTGGGAGGCTGCCCATGATCCATGGGGAGGAGACCCGTGGGGAGCCATAGTTCTGGGCTAGACTCAGGATGCACAAACACAGAATTTAGCTCTTTTATTATACAGCTTGATGTGTACCACCAGAGGTGGCAGTAGTGAGGTGATCCAGAGGTAGCAGTCCCGGGACCCTTGGCAGAGGGAACCTGTCTCACCACGTTGGTATAGCAGATTCCGGTGTAGATTTCCCAGGCAAGGCAATGCTGTAGATGAGACAGACTGAGAGTTAGATTACTCACTAGATGATAGCTGTAGGTTGGCGATTCCACCAGGCTGAAGTAGATGGTACTGGCACCAAGGCTGGGAGAGCAGGCCCTCGATGAGCGAGTACCTAATCCCAGTAAGGCACCTGAAATAAAGCAGAGGGCCCCCGAGGAGCGGGTACCCAGGTTAGTCAATACCCCGAAGGGCAGAGAGAGAGCTTCCAGTGGCAGCACGGAAGCGGCAGAGTAGCTTAGACTGGCCGAGACCAATCCTTGCTAACTTGATGAGCTAGCAAACAAGTACAGACTATGTACCCGGGTGGCGTGACGTCACTTGAGGGGGACGCCCCCGAGGTTCGTGCCATTGCTGGAATAAAGACATGGGTAGCGCGCACGCACACACCCTAGTAGGTCCTTGGGAGGAACATGGAGGGAGGCAACGCCATAGCCGTTCCGGGGATGCCCGAGAAGGTGGCTTGCAGATGCGGTGGTAGCCATTTTCCCAAGGTAAGCGGGAGGAGCTGAGAACAAGGTGAGGCATACGGGGTGAAACCGTCTGAGACCGACGGACGCAACACACATCCAGACGAAAATACCTGTAAGGATGACCATGTCGCAGCTCGGCAAATGTTGATGGGAGACAACAATCTAACCTTCGCCCATGACACTGCCTGAGTACTAGTGTAATGAACCCTAACCTGAGTAGGCAATGGTTTTACAGCATCCACCTATGTGTCCCTGCTTTCCTCCACCATGAAGGACAAACAGACGATCCATCTTTCGGAAAGGTTAAAAACCTTCAGATACTACAAAACATGTCGCTTGACATCCAAGAGACACAACACAGGTGATATTCTTCCATATCTCTTTCCTTATCTAAGGATGGCAAGGAAATGGACTGATTCAAGTGAAAATCCAAGACTACTTTTAGGCAAGAAAGAGGAAACAGTATGCAGCTCTATCGCTCCTGGAATCACACGAAGGAAAGGCTCCTGGCAAGACAAGGCCTGCTGCTTGGAAATTCTACATGCAAAACATATTGCCACCAGAAACACTGTTTTCAAGATCAATACCCATAAGGAAAGGTTACACATTGGTCTAATTTAGGGTCAGCCAAGAAATCCAACACAAGGTTAAGACTCCTCAAGGGAACTGGTAACCACAAAGGAGGACGGAGATGTTTCATTCCCTTTAAGAAACAGGCAACATCACAATAAGACTATAAGGATTTGCCATTCGCCTGGCCCCTGAAACAGGCAAGAGTCACAACCTGCACTTCAAGGAATTCAAAGCCAATCCTTTATTTAACCCATCCTGCAAAAATTCCAAAATGAGCAGGATCTTAACTGAATGAGGAAGAGCACCTCGATCCTCACACCAGGCTCAAACACTCACCAAACCTGCACATATGCTCAGGAAATGGAGAACTTTTGGACTTGAAGCAAGCTGGCAATTATCGCAGAAGAATAGCCATGCTTCAACAAGTGAGCCCTCTCAAGGGCTATACCATATGACAAAACCGAGTTATGTCTTCGTGAAGGACAGGTCCATGCTGCAACAGATTCTTGTATGGCAGATATTGATGGGGGATCTCTACCAGGAGTCTTTGCAGATCTGCATACCATGGTCTTCTGTGCCAATCCGGTGCCATCAGGAGCACCATCCCCTGTGGCCTTCAGTCCTGTAAACTATTCTGCCCAACAGGGGCCATGGGGAAAGGCATACAGCAGATTATCTTCCCTCCATGGAGATACTCAACTGCTTAGAAATAGCACAGACTAGGTCATCCACTTTTGGAAAATGAAGGTGCTCACTCATCACTGGATCCAGGGGGTACAGACTTTCCAATGTCTGACCCCCTTTGAAATTTGCCTCCAAAGCATCCCATTCAAGATCAACCAATACTTGAATGGCTTCCATAACAGGGAAAAAAAAAGACACTGTATGCAAGAAAACCAAAATCTGATTTTTTCTTTGGCTTAGACATGGAATCTCCCCCAGGCACTCCCAGCATCTTCAAGTCTTGGAATTCAGGGCCGGCAGCTCATCTCTATGAAAGAACTGCAGCATAGTCCTATATGGTTCTAGTCCCAGAGGAATTTCTCCATCTTCCAGAGAGTCAGGATCTGTTTCATCATCAGTGCCATTTGGATGCCTGTTAGGAATACCCGCAGCAAATTGAGGAGTGCTTCAGTGCTTAAACATAGTACCAGAAGAGGGAGGGGCCACCTTCTGAGAATCCAACCTGACATGATTGGGCAGGACTGTACTGTACCTGTAGATGAGGCTATTAGCTAATCCCCGCGATGTAAAAAAGTTCCCATGCAGTCAGTGCTCTCATTGCAACACAGCAAATTTTATGCCAGCCCAGGGCTGGTGGAAAGGTATGCCATGTTTAAAGGAGCACTGAAACAAAAAGAAAAATCCTAATTTCTGTGATTCCACCTAATAGTATTGTCTCAATGCTAAGTAGGTGGAACCAAAAGAAAACAGTTTTAGGTAAAAAAAAAAAAAAGCTTTTGGAAAAAAAAATCTGGATGCCCAATATTCACACACAAGATACACGCTTCAAACCTTGTATCTTGTAAGTGTATATGCCGTTAGTGGGAAAAAACGGATGCTCCTAGATTGAGTGTCCGTTTTCCCAGCCCGCACTAACAGCCATCTCTCTGTGTGCCTGATGCTGAGGAGGCACACAGCACCTCCTTTTTAGCATGATCCCTAATTTAAATATTGTATTGCATATCCAGGAGAGGTGACTGGGCACATGTTAGGAAAATGGGTGCGCAATACTGAGCGCCCGTTTTCTCTGCACAAAGGGGTGTATATTGGCATCCAGAATTTTTTTTTTCAGAAACTTTTTTTTACTTAAATCTGCTTTCTTTGGTTCCTCCTACTTTGTATCACAACAATACTATTAGGAAGAATCACAGAAAGCAGGATTTTTCTTTTTTTTCAATGCACCCTTGAGTGTGGCATACCTTTACGCCAGCTCTGGGCTGATGAAACTTTGCCACATTGCAATTGGTGCATTGACCACGTGGGAAATGTTTTGCATTGCAGAGATTAGCTAATTGCCTCATCTACATGGAATTTACATGTGATGAGCGCTGTTAGGTATGCAGTGATTTGGATGCACATTTTGGACGCACTAATCCCCATACTGCATTGGGGTTATTGACATGCGTCTAAAATGCACATCCAATCGCGTGTTAAGCCATGTTCTAGCTGCTGCATATGGGATTGCATGAGCCCCAAAATTGCATTGGCCTCATAGTTTGCTGTGCACAAAAAAAAAAGGTTTACAGAGTGCATCAGTAATTGGCACAGAAGTTCAGACTATACCTATGAATTTTCACAAGCAGATTTTTAAAAATGATGTGTCCTGGGTTTGTGTTCAAGAAGCATTCAGTTACTACCAATTTCAGTGGCTATCAGGAAACAAAACTCTTTAAAATATGCCAGAGATTTTCAGACAACTGAATGAAAATCTAATTGAGCTTTTGCCTTCTACATCTCTACCAAAAAAGGAAGAAGTAGTACAGCAGTTGTTTATTCAGAGATCTGAGTTTTGCTGTCAATCAGTTCATCTGGAAGTAAACCTTTTCTGAAATTGATGCTTCTACTGTATCTCACTTGCTCACTAAACTGAAAGTTTCAAATTCACCATACAATCTGTGTCCAGGCCAGCTTCTAAAGGACAGCTGAGATTTCCTATCACCATCCATAGCTCAACTAGTTAACTTATCCCTTAACATAGGAACATTCCCCAACAGTCTCAAACAAACCTCTGTTATACCTATACCTAAGAAAAAAACAACCGAACCTTTTGATCCTGAAAATCTTTGCCCAATAGCCTCATTGCCTACCCTTGCTAAAGTAATTGAATCAACTGTCCTTCACCAATTAACCTAATAACATCACAGATAATAACATCCTACATCCAACACAGTTTCCGTAAAGGGCATAGCACACAGACCCTGCTTCTGTCTACTTTTGACACAATTATTTGTGGCTTTGATGCCAACAGCAAATTTATCATAATTCCCCTTGACCTCACCACAGCTTTTGACACCTTAAATCATAACTTATTCCTTGCTAGTCTACAATTTATAGGACTTCAAGATACTGTCCTTCAATAGTTCAATACTTTCATATCCAATCATCCTCAACAAATTAACCTAGACTCTTACCACTCCAATTGGTATACCACCACAACTGGGGTCCCTCAAGGCTCTTGTCTATCTACAATGCTAGTCAACATTTACCTTCTTCCACTATGCCATATACTAACTGGTTTAGGCATAGATTTCAAGATCTATGCAGGCGACATACAACTATTCACTCCACATTCTTTTCCTGGAATCATACTTCCTCATTAATCACTCTTTATTATTTAAATACTATAAAAACTTGGCTGTCTCACAACAGATTAAAACTAAATGCTGCTAAAACTGAATAACTTACCTGTCTACTATTCCTAACTCACCATGTGGCCTCCCATCACATCTTACAGAATTTAGGTGTCATTATAGATTATAAACTATTCATGTTAGACAAAATATCTAAACTAGTAAAAACCTCATTTTGCAAACTGAACCTTCTGAAAAGACTCAAACCTCTTCTCTTTCAAGCAGATTTCAGAACTATGCTTCAAGCTCTCATTCTTTCAGGTTTAGACTATTGCAATCCTTTATGTATTAGACTTCCCAAATCAGCAAGCCACCTGCTTTTACTTTTTTTGCTGTCTGACACTGTATGGGTCACATTCTCTCAGCCAAAATACCAAGACCCAGGCAAACCCCCAGAAAGCTACCATATGCACACCCCTCCATTCATGCTGACTCTTTCCCTTCTTTTGTTTGGGAACTGGGTACCCAATGAATCTAACTACCCTTGTTAGTCAGGGTGAGAATCTGTTTCCTTCCCAGGATTGTTTTTCAGTACATTTCTCTCATAAATCCCTTTACCAGTCATTGTTCTGTAATTTAGGTGTCTGAATCCTCTTGTTTTTAATGAAATTTCACTGCAAAATTATACCAGCAGTAGTCCAGGGGTCTGTGACATGCAAATCCCCTACCTGAATCTCTGACTCACCTATTCAATGTCAGTTAAGTGCCTTCACATAAGGGGTCTGGTAATCTTTTCAATTTCCTGGGCTGGTGGCTCAAGTTACATAGCTGCATTGTCCTTTTTTTTTTCTCTGCTGCAGTTCACTTAAATGATAGCATGCTGAAACTTCCCTCCCCCTTGGGAGGGGGTTTTCACCCACATAAGTGCACCTTTCACTAATAAATGGCTTTGGAAAATTGCTACAATGGCAGTTACATTTACATGTGTAAATCCTTTTGAAAATTACCCCCATAGGATCCAATTCACCTCCATTTTTTTAATCTATGGAGGGTAAATGAATGGAGATATTCAGGTTTTAATGAATAGAAATTGTCTTAAAGAAAGACAGTCAGGGGATATTTGTCATGTTCAAAATAATATTTATACTAGCTCTATTCAGGGCAAGCAGAAAAAGAAGCAATCTTTGATACTCCATTAACACCCTTCAACCCACCCATGGACTGACGCAGAAAGGCATATTCACCTACACAAACAAATGACTTATATTTGTCACCCAAAATCCTCTGACATAAGAATATGTCTAGAATAAGGCTTCTCAAACTTGTCCTGGTGACCCCTCAGCCAATTGGGTTTTCAAAATGTCCACAACAAATATGCATACATTGGAAACTCAAGGTATGCACATTTATCTCATGCATATTCATTGTGGCTATCCTAAAATTCCAACTGGCTGAAGGATCACCAGAAGAGGTTTGAAAATCCCTGACTTATGCCAGCCCTGTATCAGTTGCATAGCTCCTATAATAATAGTCAAAGAGAGGAATTCTGTCAATATTGTTTCATTCCCATTTCTTATAAGTAGTAACATTAATCAGTAATATCTGTCTTGTCTTACTGCAATTTAAGCAAAAGTAGATGTTTTAACTTCTTCAGAAGTGTTAGCAATGTTCTGCATCCTAAAATAATAAGGCTCTGTGGGGATTTCCTTATAAATATTTGTCAGGATAGCATTAAATCAGCAATGGTACTCTTTTTTTTTTTCTTTTTTAGAAAACAACAAAGCATTGTATAAACCATCCTTATAGTTTCATGAACAATAACCTGAAAAAAAAAGGCAGTCTGCCCTTTTCACATAAAGAATATACATTCAAAACCTGAGCACACAGTGTTCAGTCTATAAAAAACACATTCATCTCTATCTCTATAACATTTTGACCTGCATACCTACCATACATCAAGGAGTAGAACTCTAAAGAGAAAATGTTTTACTGAAAACATTACTAGGCAACCAAGAAAGATTATGTTCATATTAGATAAAAGACCTTTGCACTCAGACACCAGAAAAAGCAGTTCACTGTCCATCTATTCATAACTCTTCAATACACACAAGGATGCAAAACAAAACAATTTAATGAGAGTAAGGAGAATAGCAACCCTCAGCATTTAAGAAGAAAAGTAGGATCCAGGAGATGACATAAATGGAAGAGGGATGCAGGGAAAATATAAGAACATAAGAACATGCCATACTGGGTCAGACAAAGGGTCCATCAAGCCCAGCATCCTGTTTCCAACAGTGGCCAATCCAGGTCATAAGAACCTGGCAAGTACCCAAAAACTAAGTCTATTCTTTGCTACTATTGCTAGTAATAGCAGTGGCTATTTTCTAAGTCAACTTAATTAATAGCAAATAATGGACTTCTCCTCCAAGAACTTATCCAATCCTTTTTTAAACACAGATACACTAACTGCACTGACCACATCCTCTGACAACAAATTCCAGAGTTTAATTGTGCGTTGAGTGAAAAAGAACTTTCTCCGATTAGTTTTAAATGTGCCACATGCTAATTTCATGGAGTGCCCCCTAGTCTTTCTATTATCCAAAAGAGTAAATAACTGATTCACATTAACCCGTTCTAGATCTCTCATGATCTTAAAAACCTCAATCATATCCCCCCTCGGCCGTCTCTTCTCCAAGCTGAGCAGTCCTAAACTCTTTAGTCTTTCCTCATAGGGGAGTTGTTCCATTCCCTTTATCATTTTGGTCGCCCTTCTCTGAACCTTCTCCATCGCAACTATATCTTTTTTACGATGCGGTGACCAGAACTGTACACAGTATTCAAGGTGCGGGCTCACCATGGAGTGATACAGAGGCATTATGACATTTTCCGTTTTATTCACCATTCCCTTTCTAATAATTCCCAACATTCTGTTTGCTTTTTTGACTACTAGACATACCGATGAGAGCATCTGCTCATCCCTAAACCACTTTGTGAAACTCTGCTAAAATCCTTGACGCTCAGGCAGGAAGTTCATGAGCATGGTAAATAGAGGAAAGATATAAACCCAGAAGAAGGCACAAGAAGAGCTATAACAGCTGCCTGATGTACCTCTGTCCCGATTATGAAATTCTGAAAGCTGGAATCCTCCCTGCTTATGATCCCACTTGATCCTGGGGCCTAACTCTGCTAGTGCTGACTCCATGCACATTTTTGCTTTCCAAAGAAAAACTGACTTTTGTTGTTTCCTGGGTCAAAACTTTGCTCATTTGCACATTTCTGTGGTATGTTTTTTACACATTTTTCTCTCATACTATTTAATTGGATAAATAGATCGGCCTTCCTAGTGAGCCATCCATGGCTGCAGTGCAGGTGTGCTGCTAAAAAAGCCTGATAGGACGGAATTTAGGCACAGCTGCAGTCTTCATTTTCTTTCCTTCACTGCCTGCAGATGTCCTTCTGCCAGAAGGGTTGATCAGAAAACAGTGCTTAGTTGTTGCTGCAGTTTTCCCGTCTGCTGGTTCTCCTCTGCAACAGAAATTGCGCAGGACCCTGTAGTCTTGTGAGACTTGCTGGCCCCCTGCTGTTCTGATTGCAGAAGGAAGCCAGCAGAAGAGGAAGCAGCAGCACCAAGTAAGTGCTGCTCGGACTCTTGGACATAGGAGAGAGCAGGTACAACTGAATGTGCCAAAGGGTGTGGGGGGAGGGAAAGTTGAATGTGCTATGAGGTATAGGGCAAGAGGGAAGGAAAAGTGATGATGCTGAGGGAAAGGTAAGAGGTGGGGATGATGCCTGGGCGGAGAGGGGAGGGAGAGGGAAGGGAAAAGAAGAGAGGAGAGAATGATGATGATGTGCCATGACGAAGTGAACGTTTTGCCGGGCATGCTGTGATACAAAAAGATTGGGAGTCATTGGAATAGATGCAGCAATTGCCTTTTGCAGCTCACCCATTGCATTCATCTTAGTCATACATTGAGGGACCAATGCAGTAAAGGGTACTCTGCCTAGCACACAGGTTCATGCACATTTGGACATGCTGGGCCCAGCGGCAGTGGCAAGGCCTCTGGCCACGCCCATGCTCTGCCCCTCCCGCCCACACCCTGCCCATTTTTTCAAGCCCCGGGACATACGTGCATCCCGGGGTTTGTGCACGTCGCCAACCCTATGCAAAATAGGCTTGGAGCGCACAGGAGGAGTTTTGAAGGGTTACGCGCGTATATTACGCGCGTAACCCTTTTAAAATCCGCCTCTTAGGGAATAATTTTCAATTACACACATGAAACTGCCCAGAGATTGTTAACATATAAGTGCACTTTACTCGCATAAATGGCTTTTGAAAATTACTACAATAGTATTCTACATTTACACAGTAGTATGTTACATTTACATGTATAATTCCTTTGAAAATTACCTTCTTTGAGGATAATTTTCAAAATGATTTACATGCTTAAAACTGGGTTGCGCACATAAAAATGCATTTTAGCCATGTAGGTGGGCTTTCAAAAATTGCTACAATACATGTCATTGAATTATAAGAACATAAGAACATGCCATACCCAGTCAGACCAAGAGTCCATAAAACCTAGCATCCTGTTTCCAACAGTGGCCAATCCAGGCTATAAGAACCTGGCAAGTACCCAAAAACTAAGTCTATCCCATGCTACTGATGCTAGTAATAGCAGGGGCTATAGTATTTTCTAAGTCAACTTGATAAATAGCAGGTAATGGACTTCTCCTCCAAGAACTTATCCAAACCTTTTTTAAACCCAGCTACACTAACTGCACTAACCACATCCCCTGGCAACAAATTCCAGAGTTTAATTGTGTGTTGAGTGAAAAAGAGCTTTGTTCGATTAGTTTTAAATGTGCTATATGCTAATTTCATGGAGTGCCCCTTAGTCTTTCTATTATCCGAAAGAGTAAATAACCAGCTCACATTTACCCGTTCTAGACCTCTCATGGTTGTAAACACCTCTATCATATCCCCACTCAGCTGTCTCTTCTCCAAGCTAAACAGTCCTAACCTCTTTAGTCTTTCCTTATAGGGGAGCTGTTCCATCCCCTTTATCATTTTGGTCGCCCTTCTCTGTACCTTTTTCATCGCAACTATATTTTTTTTTTAGATGCGGCGAACAGAATTGTACACAGTATTCAAGATGTGGGCTCACCATGGAGTGATACAGAGGCATTATGACATTTTCCGTTTTATTCACCATTCCCTTTCTAATAATTCCCAACATTCTGTTTGCTTTTTTGACTGCCGCAGCACACTGAGCCGACGATTTCAATGTATTATCCACTATGACACTTAGATCTCTTTCCTGGGTGGAGCTCCTAATGTAGCATGGGTTATTTTTCCCTATATGCATTACCATGCACTTATCCACATTAAATTTCATCTGCCATTTCAATGCCCAATTTTCCAGTCTCACAAGGTCCTCTTGCAATTTATCACAATCCACTTGTGTTTTAACTACTCTGAATAATTTTGTATCATCTGCAAATTTTATTGCCTCACTCGTCATATTCCTTTCCAGATCATTTATAAATATATTGAAAAGTAAGGGACCCAGTACAGATCTCTGAGGCACTCCACTGCCTACTCCCTTCCACTGAGAAAACTGACCATTTAATCCTACTCTCTGTTTCCTGTCTTTTAGCCAGTTTGTAATCCACGAAAGGACATCGCCACCTATACCATGACTTTTTACTTTTCCTAGAAGCCTCTCATGAGGAACTTTGTCAATTGCCTTCTGAAAATCCAAATACACTACATCTACCGGTTCACCTTTATCCACATGTTTATTAACTCCTTCAAAAAGGTGAAGCAGATTTGTGAGGCAAGACTTGCCCTGGGTAAAGCCATGCTGACTTTGTTCCATTAAACCATGTCTTTCTATATGTTCTATGATTTTGATCTTTAGAAGAATTTACACTATTTTTCCTGGCTAACCGGTCTGTAGTTAGTTACCCAGATCGCCCCTGGAACCTTTTTAAATATTGGGGTTACATTAGCCACCCTCCAGTCTTCAGGTACAATGGATGATTTTAATGCTAGAATTTACCCACATTAAGTGCAGTTAGGCAGGTAAATAGCTTTTGAAAATTGTTATAATAGTATGTTACATTTACATGCATAACTCCTTGGAAAAAGCACCTGTATATGAGCACATGAGCAGCAGTAGAAGCATATGTCTGTGCATGTGTATACATCTGACTGGGGTTTCTGTTGTCTTTTTTCTTTTATTTTCCAAAAAAAAAAAAAAAAAGCATCTACCTATATAAGTAAATTGATATGTGTAGTATAAGATTTAGATAAATGTTTTACTGTATGCACTTCATCCTGTGCTGAGGGGAACAGCCAACTTGCCCTTGTTCTGGGAAGAGCATCTTGTGTTTGTTCTCTGCTACTTTCCCTTCTCCAAGTCTCTCCTCTGAAGTAGAAGAGCAACTTGTCCTGCTGTCGCCAGGGCAACGGACGGGAGTGGAACACGAACCAAACAGGTGGTTGTTGGAGGACTTCCTGCAAGAGCAAGTTAATAATCAAGGCAGTCTGTTGAGCTGGGTGCCAGGAAAAGAAATAATAACCCCCAACCGCAGGCTTTTTCGGATGAGACTGGAGAGGAAGTAGGAGTGATTGTTGATGAAAAACAGCAGCCAGCAGGAGTTTGTCCTTCACAACCATGAGAAGAAGAACTGCAGTTTTTGTCAGTGTGCATTGCTTGCCCTTGCATTTGTTAACTGCTGCTGCCAGTTCCAGTCTTCGTACCTTAGGCAGAACCACTCTGTGGATGCTGCAAGGTCTCCCTAATTCACAATTTTTGCACAGGCTCCATTAGAGGAAAGTGTCAGAGTTTAGTTTCTGAATCTCTCTCTGTCAATCTGTAAGCCATAGTGCCCACCTGCAGCTATTGCCTCAGAACTTCTTCAGTATCCTTAAAAGACTTTTTAATGAATTGATTATTCTTGTCTGAATAATTGATATGATGATATTGTGCAAGAAAATGTTAGGCACTAATTTGACATGCAAAGGTCTATAACTCGTTAAAGATGTGACAATGAGAACTGTGAAATCATTCACAGTTCTTTAACGAGTTGCAGTCCCTGGCATGCTTTCCCACTCATACTATTTAGACTGCTATACCTATTACATCACATTATTCCCCATTGTTTCTTATGAGTCAGAGGTGCATAAGTGGTTCAGAGCATATTTAAATGAGATTAAGTGATAATTGAACTGTGATCAAGTGCCTGTATCATCTTGTCCTTACTTTACCCTAATGTCATGTCGTAGACATGCTTAGTGCATGTCCTCCACCCTGTGCTAGATATTGTTGACATCATGAGAATAACTTAGGCCCCATGGATATTGTACTAAAGCTAATACTGTATTATGCAATGGACAGTGTGGGCCAACCTAAAAACGTGCATTAAAAAAAGGTTTATTCAGCTTTTTTGAGATGTACAGAAGCTCTCTGTAGTCTTTTTCAAACATATCTTTTTTTTATTCACCTAACACACAGAATATCTTTTAGGTGGAAATTGTTCTAAGTCCTGAGAAGGGATGAATTGATTCCATGGTGTATTTCTATTGATGCAGTCAAACAGATTTCCTTTCATCTGGTGTAATATGGTCTCAGGTGCCATTGCCCTGTCTGATACAGAAAGCTGTTCACATGGAGAGGACAAAGCCGACAAGGCCACAGTAGAGGAAAGAACCCAGTGGATACACAAAGCAAGGCTTCCCTGCAAATACTGAATAGGATGAGAGCGATAAGGTCTGCTGCAGCAGAAGACAAAAGCTGTAAACTTTTGTCACCAGGCTAGTAATCTGCCCCTGCAGGCTTTTTCCTGGCTTTATTTTATTTTATTTTATTTTATTTTATTTTTGGAGGGGGAAGAGGATGTTCCAAGAAAAATAGTAGTGATCAAGTCTGTTTGAACATGCGAGTAGAGGCATTCTTGTTAGATAATAATATTTAGTAGTAACAATAGTAACAATTAAATATAGAAATCAAAACCACTACCTAGATCTGCTTGTCAATTTTCAACCACATAGTGACATAGTTACCACACTAATTTTGAGAATGCATTCATTTTCACCTGTAATTTTTTTTGCATGTTGTGAAGGAGGTTTGGATTTTTGTTCCAGCTCCCAAAATAGGACCCAAGTCAAAAGTTTAGGAGCCACTGAATTAGATGAGAAAAAACATTTGTTTGCTTTAATTCTATAGGCATATCACAAGTGGGCCAAAGCAATATCAGGCGCTCAGATCAGTGCACCGCTAAACATGCAGTTGGAAGCACGTTTTGGATATGCTAGACTACGCCTGACTCAATACCAGGATTAGCGTATCCAAAACACATGTCCAAACCAGTGCATAGCTAATAGCACTCATTGTATGTAAATTCCATGTAGCTGAGGCTATTAGCTATTACCCCGCGATTCAAAAAATTCCTGTGCAGTCAATGCGCCCATTGTAATGCAGCAAATTTAATGACAACCCAGGAGCTAGCATTAAGGCATACAGTGCCCAAGGGCTCAGCCAAAAAACAAAAATCCTGCTTTCTATGGTTCCTCATCTCGTGATACAAAGTAGGAGGAACCCCATAAAGCAGCATCATGCAAAAAATAAAGGGTAGATTTTATAATATGTGTGCAGTGCACCTGCACGCGCATGTTAGAAAGTCTGGTGGCTATGCGCACATGTGGCCGGATTTTGTAATCTGTGCCCGCAAGTGCAGCAGCGCTGGCACAAGGGAGGGTGAACTTTTGCAATTTCTGTGCAGCGACACAATCCAGGCTTCACCAGTTTCCCTAACCCCCTGTCTACCCTTCCTTCACCTTCCCCTATCCTCCTCACCCCCTAAAAATAAACCTACCTTGCCTGACTTTTTGATTTTATTACTTGCTGCTCCTCAGGAGCAGAAGTAATTTATATTCGCTGTCCGGCTGCCAGCGAACGCTAGCCAGCCTCCATCCCACCCCACCCCTTCCCGCCTGGACCCGGCCCCCTGAACTGCCCTTTTGAAGAGGCCTGGCAGTTGTGCGTATTCCGGGGTTTATGCACGCATGCCTTTTAAAATCTGCCCCAAAAGGTCTTGGAAAAAAAATTATGGGAGCCCAATATACATACACAATATACATGGTCCAGGCCGTGTATATTGTGCCGGTAAAATGGATGCTCGTATTGAGCAGGCATTTTCTTCATTTGCACTGACAGCCACATCTCCTGGGCACCCGATGCTGAGGAGGCACTAGGAATGCATAATTTCCCCCAGTGCCTCCTTTTTAATGCAGCAGCTCATCAGCCTACTTCAACACATGCCTAGGAGAGGTGGATAGGCGCGTGTTTGGAAAGCGAGCGCTCAATCATGAGTGCCTATTTTTCATGCACTGATATTGTATTGGCCTGAAGGCGTGGAAGTTAGAAAGTGTTGCAAAAAATAAAAGGGAAGATAAGAATGAGGGAGGTGAGTGAAATAAGGATCTAACAGAGTGCCAAAACCAGAAGAGAACATAATCATATAGAATGCAGAAATTTGAAGGAAAATGGGGAATCTATACAAGATACAAGATTACAGTGAGGAAGCCGTTCAAGGTTCTTTTTATCCTGAAGAATTACTGAAAGTCAACCCTCGACAGGATAGACTATAGCACATTGATAAGGTCCTAAAGGTAAAAGGGAGAGGTAAGAACAAGCAGTGCTTTGTGAAATGGTGAGGGTGGCCTGAAGGATTTTACAGTTGGATAAAAGCATCAGGGATTCAAGACATTTGATTTGAAAAGGCCTTGTATCATTAAAAAAAAAAAAAAAGAATGAAGAGGTATTTTACATAACACTGCCAGTGCCTAGTAACACCACTGTGAGTATATTTCCACAAAACACCAGCTCTAATTTCATCACACAATTAGGTAGGCCTTTGGACCTACAGAAACTGTGGGAAATGGGGCTGGTGGAAATACAGTACCTGCACACATAATAATATTAAAGAAGACCATAAGTACATTGTCACCATTGAAGAAGGAAGCATGGAACATCACTTTGTTGAATGAAGAGGGTATTATGCAACCATTGAAAGCCTAGTGAACCAAATGAACCACATAAGAACATAAGAAATTGCCATGCTGGGTCAGACCAAGGGTCCATCAAGTCCAGCATCCTGTTTCTAACAGAGGCCAAACCAGGCCACAAGAACCTGGCAATTACCAAACTCCAACAAGATCCCATGCTACTGATGCAATTAATGACAACCAAACCTCATTCCCTTTTTCAAGAGATCATTAACAACCAAACATCAAAGGAACTCCCCGATGTGTGGTGATGTGCGGTCGCTATGTCTAAGACAACCACTTTGTGATTGTCTCGATCAATAGCGCCCGGGTTTATTCTTCAAAATCCTTTATTGCATACATTTTTCAATTTTCAATTTTATTTTTTACTTCCATGTACTTTATTAAATGTATAGTATCCTCTCCCTGGTGGATGACCCGACCCTCCCTAAGCATTCTCGATTTTTTGTGAGTACTTATCAGTTCCTTTTGATCCAGATAGATTCCTGCCACTTCTGTGGGTTGGGACCGCCTGCCCGACATCAGCCATGTTTTGGCAGTTGTCTGCCTGCTTCAGGGACTTCGGAGGGATTTCTCTTTTTATCTATTGTATGGTTTCAAAGCATATATAGAAACATAGAAATATAGAAACATAGAAATGATGTCAGAAGAAGACCAAACGGCCCATCCAGTCTGCCCAGCAAGCTTTGCACTTTTTTTTTCTCTCATACTTTTCTTGGCTCTTAGTAATCTTTTGGTTCTATTTCCCTTCCACCCCCACCATTAATATAGAGAGCAGTGTTGGAACTGCATCTAAGTGAAATATCTAGCTTAATTAGTTAGGGGTAGTAACCACCGCAATAAGCAAGCTACACCCATGCTTATTTGTTTACCCAAACTATGTAATTCAGTCCTTGTTGATTGTTGTCTGCATATAGATCCACTTTTCTTCATTCCCCCTGCCGTTGAAGCAAAGAGCTATGCTGGATATGCGTGAAGTAGCGGTCTTTCTCCCCTGCCGTTGAAGCAGAGAGCTATGCTGGATATGCATGAAGTAGCGGTCTTTCTCCCCTGCCGTTGAAGCAGAGAGCTATGCTGGATATGCGTGAAGTATCAGGCTTATTTGGTTTGGGGTAGTAACAACTGTAACAAGCAAGTTACTCCCTGCTTTTTTGTGAATGCAAATTCTTTTTTCCACATTTCCTCTTGCTGTTGAAGCTTAGAGCAATGTTTGGCTCTTAGAGCAATGTTGGAGTTGCATTAACTGTGTGTATGTTTATTGAATAAGGGTATTATCTCCAGGTAGTAGCCGTCATTCCCGTGAGCCACCTACTCTTCATTCACGTCCTCTAGACTTTATGGATCCTCAGTGTTTATCCCACGCCCCTTTGAAGTCCTTCACAGTTCTGGTCTTCACCACTTCCTCCAGAAGGGCATTCCAGGCATCCACCACCCTCTCCGTGAAGAAATACTTCCTGACATTGGTTCTGAGTCCTCCTCCCTGGAGCTTCAAATCATGATCTCTGGTTCTGTTGATTTTTTTCTGACGAAAAAGGTTTGTCGTTGTCTTTGGATCATTAAAACCTTTCAAGTATCTAAAAGTCTGTATCATATCACCTCTGCTCCTCCTTTCCTCCTTTTAAAAGACATGACAAGCATTCAATCTTGTACTTATGCATCATGTATATTGCACCACTAATAGAGTTTTTTTAATCTACTTAAAATTTTTCTCACAGGACAAGCAGGATGGTAGTCCTCACATATGGGTCACATATGGGTGACATCACAGGATGGAGCCCAATCACGGAACACTTTTGTCAAAGTTTCTAGAACTTTGACTGGCCCCTACTGGGCATGCCCAGCATGGCACTAACCCTGCAACCAGCAGGGTTTCCCCTTCAGTCTTCTTTTTTCCGCGCAGCAGTAGCCACGCGGTTAAGGAGCTCCACAGAGATTCCTGATAGGAATTTTCCTCATGGAATTACTAAAAAATTTCATACCCCACAGGGGTCCCTCCTTTGAATTTTTGACTCCGCAGTACTTCGGTAAGTTTTTACCTGTTTTCGGTTGATTCCTGTCGAGTTTGGCCCTCGCGGCCTACTGGCCGTCGACCGTACTGTGGCTCAAATTTTTTCATGGCCATGGTGTCGGGGTTCTGTCGGTGCCAGGACTGCAATCGCACCATGTCCATTACAGACCCTCATAAGGTCTGTGTAATGTGTCTTGGAACTGAGCACAATGTCCTGACCTGCACCAAATGTGCCCTAATGACACCAAAAGGTCGCAAGGCCAGAATGGAGAAGATGGAGCTTCTCTTCCATGCTCAAACCCCGACGCCGTCAATTGCATTTATGTCGTCAGTACCGGCACCATCAACTTCGCGCCAGTATCGACCACCGGCCGGTGACCGTCTGGCATCAACGGCTTCTTGGCCTTCAACCACCTCTACTCCCCCTCAGGACCAAGGGGATCGTAGAGAAAAACATTGCCACCGACATCGGAAGTCTCGGACCATCGAGGGAGCGAAATCATCGACCTCGCCATTGTCCGAGCCGCCATCGAAGAAACCCCTCCAGAAAAGGCACCGAGGCAACCCTCATCCGAAAGGGGATTGGGAGCCGTGACTCCACCTTTAATAGTGGTCCCTCCGGCTATGCCTCTGCCTCCTTCTTCTGTTCCGGAGCCAGGGCTGCTTGCTCCAGGTCTCCAAGAAGAACTGGACTGGTTGGTTCAGGAGGCCATTGACAAGGCGCTGCAAAGACTCCAAGTTCCTCCGGCACCGACACCGGTTAGAATCATGGAAATGACCACCAATCCAATTCCGGCAGCGTTGTCACCACTGCTCTCGAGGATGGAAGCGCTCATTGCCGCTTTTCCACCAATGGATCCCGGGTCACTGGGGCTCCGGTGCCCTCTCCGCTTACCTTGTCATCGGTAGGAGAAACACCGTTCCTCATCCCTCTATCAGGAGTCCTGCCGATGCCTCAGCCATCGATGCTGATATGTCCATCGATGCCAATGTGTCCGTCGGCACCACCGATCCTTTCATCGATACCCTCTATGCCTGCACCGGTGCCTCCAATTATTCCTTCGGTTCCTTCGGAGACTAGACCAAGACCTTCAGGGATTCCACCGTCCCTGTTGAATTGCTCCTCCAGAGGGGAGGAGTTAGCAATCTTGTTGTAAAACAGCTCCTGAGAAGGGAGGAGTTAGCAATCTTGTTGTGCTCTCCTCCAGGAGAGGGAGGAGTTAGAAATCTGTAATGAATCGCTAGGTAGTTAGCAATCTTATTTATGAATCTGCTCCTGTAGAAGGAGGAGTTAATCTTGTTATGCTCCGTAGGCAGAGTTAGTAACCTAGTTAGGATATAGACTGCAGAGTTGGCAATATGTACCAGTGGAGTGTTAGAGAGGGCACTCAGCTGTAGAGGAATGTAAATAGGTGGATCCTTGGGCTGATGGCAGATGACAGCGCCCCCAGGAGGATATCCTGAGAGGGACCACCAGCTAGGCTTGGTTATGGAGACATACACAGATAGTTCTTTTATTAGACAGGTTAGTAGAACCACCAGAGGTGGCAGTAATGAGCTGTTGTGCCCAGCAGGGCTGAAGTCCCTCAGATACTCCCCTTCAAAGGGCGATCTCCTCTTCGGGTACTAGGCTTCAGTTTCAAAGAATGCGCGAGGTGAAACTGATGAAGCATCTCTTTATCCAAGATATTGGTCTGAGGCTCCCAAGAATTTTCAAGGTATTCAAAATTCTTGCCTCTTTTACGAACATCCAAATCTCTTTGATCTAGATTTCTACTTCATCTTCTGCAAAGATGACAGGTGGATCTTGAGATGTGGAAGAATCTTGCAGAGTATAATTGATGGTAGCAGCAGCAATGGGTGAAGCTGCTGAGGAATTCAGTGGAAGTGGTGATGTTGAAGAATGTCCAAAATCCACTTCTAAAGATGACTCTCCAGTAAATGTAGCTGGATGAGAGTTGATAGTATTTAGAGCAACAGCTAACTGCTATAGACGCCACTGAGACTTCAGTGGAAGTGGTGATGTTAGGCTACGTCCAACCCCATGTCTAACGGTATCTCTTCAGTAATGACAGAATGAGATGTTGCATTCAGCAGCAAAAAGCTCAGCTGCCATGACGTTAGTGAACCATCAGCAAAAGTGGCAATGTTGCTGAACGTCCAACCCCACTACTAAGGATAATTTCTTCAGTCATGTAACTTGATGAGGTATTGAATTCCACAGCAATAGCTTTACTGCTATGACATCACTGAACCTTCCACAAAAGTGACAATGTTGGGGTACGTCCACCCCACTTCACAAGGAATTTCTTCAATGCCAGATGAGTAGAGAAATTCAGCAGCAATGGCTAGCTGCTATGGACGTCAATGAACTTCAACGGAAGTGGTAAAGTTGTGGTACATCCAGAACCCATTTCTGGATAACTCTTCCATAGAAGCTGGAAGAGAGATGGGGGCAGCACCAGCAATCAAACAGGCTGGTGGCTAGAGATATCTTCTTCGGAACAATAGTGCCATAATCCTTCAGGCACGACTTCTGAGTGAAACAATCATAGCAGATATCTCTCAATTATAGTCCATGAAGACAGTAAAGTTGTAGAGCGCCATCTAGCCATGGTGATATTTGGAACTGCTATGAATATCAGCAGCCAGTAGTAGAACTGCTGTGGGTGTCATAAGATCTTCAAGAGAAGTGGTGATGTAAAGGAATGTCCAAGGCCCACTTCAAATTGTAATACAATAATGGATCTTCTAATTTGACGAAGGGACTCCTCAGGTTTTCCACGAAACGTCTGAGAGTAAAGTTGCCTCCTTCCCCTGAGTCCTCCAGGGCAGGGATCTGAACCGTCACTGGTTCAGAGGTCACAGAGACTGAACGAGAGAGAGGAAGAGATAACGCCGTATGGCCCAAGAACAGTCCTCCCGCGGGACTTAGGCCCGTCCATTTCCCGGACGTATGGAGAATGTAGAGACATCATGGCTGGACTGACCACAATGCACAATGCACAGGCCACGTTTCTTCTAGAATCTTCTCTCTTTTGAGGTCAAGTGACCATGACCAAGTTTCATCAGTTCCTCTTTATTAATAGCAGGAATTGCTGGACCCATCTAGGGTGCAGGGTTATTGGCCTGTTTCAATCCAATTAACACCTTAGGCCGGAGTTCCTTCACTTTGTCTCGGAGCCAACAATAAATCCCAGTAGCTAAGGCTATCAATTCTTCGAGCGAGTCAGGTGTCTGACGAGCGGCCAGCTAGTGCTTCAAGCGGGTATCCAGGCCTCTGCAGAAGAGTGTCTTGAGACAACTGGGGTCCCAGCGAAGTCCTGCTGCAAGAGTCTTGAATTCTATGACAAATTCAGCCAATGATCTGTTGCCTTGCTTCAAGTCCACTAAAGCAAACCTGGCAACAGACATACGAGCAGGGTCATCAAAAACGGATTTAAACAAGTCCATAAATCCTTCTATGTCCTGCAAAATAGGGTCCTTGTGATCCCACAACGTAGATGCCCACGACATGGCTCTCCCATCCAAGTATGACAGGATATAGCTGGTCTTAGAGAGACCCGTGGGAAACAATGAAGGCTGTAAGGTGAAATGCAAGCTGCACTGGTTCAAAAAGCTCCATGTCTTCTGGAGTTCTCCAGAGAAGCGAATAGGAGCCGCCAGTGGAACAGCTGTCTTTAAAGTTACCTCCTGTAACTGACCTTCTTGAGTAGAAGCTGTGCCTTGTATCTTCTGTGTGTGAAGCTGATGAAATGCTGCAGTAAGTTTCTCCAAGGTTTCTTGCTGCTCTGAGATGCATTGAGCCAGGCCCGGTATAGCCTGCAAAGTGGAGAGGTTTGCCGGGGTTACTGACATCCCATACCTTAAGCTGAATTCCCGGGAGTACTGCTTCTTCAATCTTAAAGCCTGATCCACTGGAGTTAGCAATCTTGTTGAATTGCTCCTCCAGAGGGGAGAAGTTAGCAATCTTGTTGTAAATCAGCTCTCGAGGAGGGAGGAGTTAGCAATTTTGCTGTGCTTTACTCCAGGAGAGGGAGGAGTTAGCAATCTGTAATAAATCTCTAGGTAGTTTGCAATCTTATTTATGAATCTGCTCCTATAGAAGGAGGAGTTAATCTTGTTATGCTCCGTAGGTGGAGTTAGTAACCTACAGGCCAATACAGTACAGTATGCTCCATCGGAGCGCACTATTAGCCTGCCTTGGACGCGCGTTTTCCCTTACCCCTTATTCAGTAAGGGGAGGAAAACGTGCGTCCAACCCGCGGCACCTAATAGCGCCCGCAACATGCAAATGCATGTTGATGGCCCTATTAGGTATGCGCGCGGGATACAGAAAGTAAAATGTGCAGCCAAGCCGCACATTTTACTTTCAGAAATTAGCGCCGACCCAAAGGTAGGCGCTAATTTATTCCAGTACCGGGAAAGTGCACAGAAAAGCAGTTTTTACTGCTTTTTTACTGCTTTTTTACTGATTTTTTTTACTGCTTTTTTACTGCTTTTTTTACTGCTTTTTTACTGATATTTTTTTTACTGCTTTTTTACTGCTTTTTTACTGCTTTTTTTTTTTTTTTACTGCTTTTTTACTGATATTTTTTTTTTTTTTTACTGCTTTTTTACTGCTTTTTTACTGATATTAAGTCGGAGGCTGCACTTTCTGTGCAGCCTCCGACTTAATATCAGCCAATATTAAGTCGGAGGTCCCAAAGAGTAAAAAAAGTTAAAAAAAAAAAATTGAATTCGGCTGTCAGGCCAAAAACCGGATGCTCAATTTTGCCGGCGTCCGGCTTCCGAGCCCGTGGCTGTCAGTGGGCTCGAGAACCAATGCCGGCAAAATTGAGCGTCGGCTGTCAAACCCGTTGACAGCCGCTGCTCCGGGCTAAAAGGAGGCACTATGGACACGCTAGTGTCCCTAGCGCCTTCTTTTCCGCATTTCTACTGCATCACCTAATTTGAATACTGAATCGCACGCGCTGGGAGAGCGGGCGTTCATCCGCTCTCCCGCGGACTTTACTGAATTGGCCTGTTAGTTAGGATACAGACTGCAGAATTAGCAATCTATACCAGCGGAGTGTTAGAGAGGGCACTCAGCTGTAGAGGAATGTAAATAGGTGGATCCTTGGGCCGATGGCAGATGACAGTGCCCCAGGAGGATATCCTGAGAGGGACCACTGGCTAGGCTTGGTTATGGAGACAGACAGAGATAGTTCTTTTATTAGACAGGTTAATAGAACCACCAGAGGTGGCAGTAGTGAGCTGTTGTGCCCAGCAGGGCTGAAGTCCCTCAGATACTGGAACAGCACTCCCAGGGTTGCTGAGCTGTAGAAAGACTATATATAGTGAGTAGACAAGGTATGTAATTCATAGCCAGAACTAGATGACAAATCTCACATAAGGTCTTAAGGAGGCTCAGTAGCTGGAAAGGGTTAGGCCCTCGAGGAGCGAGTTCCTGGTTCCAGGGCAAGCTCTGAGAGAGCAATGGTAACTCACAAATGTCTGTATCTGCAATAGCTTCCAGGCAGTAGAGAATCTTCAGAGTGTCCAGGAACATGTGCCTCAAGGAGCGAGTACCGGTTCCTCTCTGCAATCTGAAATAGAGAAAAGAAAGTGAGGCCCCCGAGGAGTGGGTACCCCTGGTAAGTCCGAGGAGGCAGAGTAGCGTAGAGAGAAGTGAATCCAAATCAATCCCCACTATCAATCCTTGCTAACTCAATCTGTTAGTGTTTACTGAGACCTTTTATACTGGAAGTGGATGACGTCAATTTAGGGGACGCCCCTGAGGTTCTTGCCCTTGCTGGTACATACTTCGGAGCACACGTGCATGCATGTACTACGTCATGAGGAACATGGCGGATCCGCAGCGTCGAGCCAGTCCGTGTATGCTGGAGAGAGGTGGCATGGAGATGTCGCAGCAGCAAGCCATCCATCAGACCCGGAGGGAGTCGCCACAGAGGTAGAGAGGGTGGCATGAGGGCATAGAGCAGGCACGAACGCAACAGTCCCATCCCCCTACAGCTCCTAGAGGGGCAGATGCCGATCCCTATGATACCTGGACTGATGATTCTTCACCAGACACCAATGACCTGCCTTCACCACCTTCTCCCACCAAAAGCAGAAAGCGTTCTCCTCCAGAGGACCTTTCCTTCATAAACTTTGTGAAGGAGATGTCTAAATTGGTTCTTTTCCAATTACAGACCAAACACAATGACAGGCATCAAATGATGGAGCTGTTACAATTCCTGAATGCCCCCAAGGAAATAACCTCCATCCCTATTCAACAAGTTCTTCTCGATCTCCTCAAAAAGAACTAGGAACACCCTGGATCTGTTGCTCCAGTCAGTATCACTTATTTGGTACAGTCAGCCCCAGGTTTTCAAAAATCTCAGTTGGATCTCCACTTTGTTGTTGTGGAATCTGCACAGAAGAGGGCAAAGAGAGCAAAACCTCACACTTCTTTTCCCCCAAGAAAGGAGCAAAGGTTTTTAGATGCCATTGGTCGCTGGGTCTTCCAGGGCTCCATGCTCATTTCTCGAATTGGCTCTTATCAGTAGGGATGTGAATCGTTTTTTGACGATTTAAAACAATCGTCAGATATATTTTAAATTGTCAAAAATTGTTAGAGCGCGATACAATAGCAATTCCCCCGATTTATCATCAAAAAATCGTAAATTGGGGGAGGGCGGTAAAACCGGCACACCAAAACAACCCTAAAACCCACCCCAACCCTTTAAAACAAATCCCCCACCCTCCCGAACCCCCCCCAAATGTTTTAAATTACCTGGGGTCCAGTGAGGGGGTCCCGGCGCGATCTCCCGCTCTCTGGCCACGGCTGCGTTAATAGAAATGGCGCCGGTAGCCCTTTGCCCTTATCATGTGACAGGGCAAAGGTAGCACCGGCGCCATTTTGAATATTGGCAATACGGCCCGCGTGCAGGAGGTCGCTCCCGGACCCCCGCTGGACTTTTGGCAAGTCTTGTGGGGGTCAGGAGGCCCCCCAAGCTGGCCAAAAGTCCCTGGGGGTCCAGCGGGGATCCGGGAGCGATCTCCTGCACTCGTGACGTCGGGAGCCAGGAACCAAAATGGCGCCGACGCTACCTTTGCCAATTCTATCAACGCACCCGTGGCCCAAGAGTGGAAGATCACAATGGGACCCCCCCACTGGACCCCAGGTAATTAAGACATTTTGGGGGGGGTTCGGGAGGGTGGGGGATTTATTTTAAATGGTCGGGGTGGGTTTTAGGGATGTTTTAGTGTGCCGGTTATCCTGCCCTCCCCCTTCCCCCAATTTACAATTTTTGACGATAAATCGGGGGGAATTCCTATTAAATATCGCCTCTAACGATTTTTGATGATTTAAAATATATCGGACGATATTTTAAATCGTCAAAAAACGATTCACATCCCTATTAATCCTACTCTCTGTTTCCTGTGTTTTAACCAGCTTGTAATCCACGAAAGGACATCGCCTCCTATCCCATGACTTTTTAGTTTTCGTAGAAGCCTCTCATGAGGGAATTTGTCAAATGCCTTCTGAAAATCTAAATACACTACATCTACCGGTTCACCTTTATCCACATGTTTATTAACCCCTTCAAAAAAATGAAGCAGATTTGTTAGGCAAGACTTCCCTTGGGTAATTCCATGTTGACTATGTTCCATTAAATCATGTCTTTCTATATGCTTTATGATTTTGATCTTGAGAATAGTTTCCACTATTTTTCCCGGCACTGAAGTCAGGGTCACTGGTCTATAGTTACCCGGATCACCCCTGGAGCCTTTTTTAAATATTGGGGTTACATTGGCCACCCTCCAGTCTTCAGATATAATGGATGATTTTAATGATAGGTTACAAATTTTAACTAATAGATCAGAAATTTCATTTTTTACTTCCTTCAGAACCCTAGGATGCATACCATCCGGTCCAGGTGATTTGCTACTCTTTAGCTTGTCAATCTGGCCTACTACATCTTCCAAGTTCACAGTGATTTCGTTCAGTTCGTCTGACTCATCACCCCTGAAAACCATCTCCAGAACTGGTATCTCCCCAACATCCTCATTACTAAACACGGATGCAAAGAATTCATTTAGTCTTTCTGCAATGGGCTTATCTTCATTACACATTTAACCACTTGTATGTGTCAAGCATTTTATGCCTTTTACGAGGAAGTGGGTCTTTGCACTTTACAGTCTTTGTGGACATTTCAGCAGTTGTCGCAGAAGGTTTTTCCTTGAGTTGTACCAACAGATTCCTGTTGGCCAGGTTACCCATGACAGTGGAGGGCATGTTTAGTTCTGCCAGGGTTTGCATGAAATCTCCCCAGCCTTTGGGTATTCTCTGCTGTGAAAGAGCATGGGTCTGTGTAGCTCCACGAACCAGATCTAATAGTTTAGAGCCACTTACAGGCTTTCCCATGGATACAAAAGTACCATTACTCTCCCAGGATACAATGTCCTTATTCTTTGACAGTTTATTGAACAGTAGTTCTGCATTTTTTCTATAGTGCATGCTGATGCCATTTAACACTTCCTGCAAGTTGGGATTTGGAGGGCTAGTATGCTCTAGAAATGCAGAGGTTGCTGTATCATCCTGCAGAAATAGATACAATTTTTTTTTTCTTTTTCCATGTCTCCATGTTTGTTAAGCACCAGCTAGTGCTAAAGTACTTCTGAATAACGTTTGGCTTTCTCATGTTCAGACATACCAGAACTTTGAAGCATACCTTTCATTTCTTCATCAAGTCTTTGAGTCGTGGTGGTTCTAATATTTTCCTCTAGAACTGAAGGACTTCTCAAATGATCAAGTTGTTGACTAGGCTCTAAATACATTTTTTCTGTGAACTGCATTAGTGCTTAGCTCAAAAGGCCTGTGATGATTGGCATTGCAAAACCTAGCACTTGCCTGATAAACACCCTATGACTGCTTCACCAGCTTCTTTTTCTTTTTAAGTGTCACCCTTTTATCACCCAGTGTCCTTATGGCTTGACTATCCTTTTCAAGATGTTTATCTGCTGTTATGAAAAAGGAATATTACCTTTCAGAATGTTTAGTGTGATCTCCACTATGGCCCTCACTATATCATTAGAAGCGGTATTTAAGATAGCCTCTCCACTGTGGAGAGGCTGGAATTAAAAGTTTTAAAAGGGCCAGGTTCTGCTTTAAGCGAGTAGACATGGTCTCTGGTACACGCAAAACAAATATGTGGGGGAAGAATATATATTCACTTCTTTTTATGGGTGGGCTGTATTTTTTCACAGTATACCATGGTCCAGTCCAGTTCAGTCCAGAAAGATGTTTGTCCTCAGTCTGTAACATTCAAGAGTCATAGCATTTAAATCCACGATGAGATATCCATATGGTTTTCTGGTAGCATCCTCAAAGGCTTCTAAAAAGAAGCGTGACTTCCCAGGGTACATCTGTCAGGCTAAAACAGCGATTTGCAACTTGTCTCTAAGATTCTTAAAGAGCACCATATATTTGGTATTTAAATCTATAGTTTTGCTTGTTTTGCCTTGACAGAAAACATTTTGTACAATATATATAATACTCAGATTTCTGCGATGCATGTATTGTGTGAAGGCTTTCTCAATTTCATCACTTTTACAAGCAGACACCATCAAATCATCTACAATAACCATGTTTATTTTATTGGTTGGAAACAATTGATCATCATTAAAAGTATCAGGCAAAGAATCCATAAGGTAATAAAAGGATATTTACATAACATTTCTTTATACAAAAGTTTCCATCAACTATAACACCATACAATATTGTTAGGCATGTCAGTCAATACACATCCCGCATGCTCTAATAGGTTTTTAACAAAGAAGATTTTGCCGCTATTTGACGGTCCAGCTAAAATATACAAAAAAGGGGTGTCTCCAGTGCACATCCACAAAATCAATATCCATAGGGCAGTATGTTAAATTCCCCATTTATCACCCTTTTATCATATACAACCCTTTCTGTTTTCTTAAGTAAACCAGGTCTTTTTGTTTCTTATGATCCCGGATTGTTGTACCTGTATCTTTTTAGGACTCTTGTCCACAGCCTCAGTTTTATAGTCAAAGACGAGATCTTTGAAATTAGTGAAACTGATCTTTTACAATCTTTTACAATTTTCTACATTTAGCGAAATCCCTTTCACTTTTATTTAGGTCTTTCCACTTGACAGTTTGTAGCTTTATGTTTTGGGGCCAGCCGATACAAACTCTGTGATATGCTCATCTGCGGGTATCTCACTTGTCAGCTCACCTAAATAATCTCTGAAATGGGGGTCACTGTCACCCTCACGACTCACAAATATCACAGAGTCTATATCGTAGTATAGACAACGTTCTTGCAAACTGTCAAGCAGGTTGTACAGTTCTAAATGAGTATAAGCTGTTGTGAAACAGGCAATGAAGATGTTTGTATTTCCTGTCAACATGCTGAGGTCTTTTGAGTTCTTCCATGTCACACAGGCTGTTTCATCATCAATAAAGTCACATGATGAAACCTCATATTCGAGTGAAAACAATTACTTATACAGATCATCAGGATCTCTCACAATACTTGTAACATGTAGGTTTGTTCTTTGGCCAAACTTCCCCCACAAAGAGTTTAAGAAAAGCTTAGCAATTTGGTGCTTTGCGGGGTTTATACTAACCTGTTCTGGCATAAACCCACACCTTCATTTTTGTAAAAATCAGATATATACATGTTTTGTTTTCTACATCAGTACACTACTGACGGTAACCAGAGGCCTCCTGTTTTTGACGAGATGCATTTTTATGTATTCAGAAAAAAGACTGTCAGATTTATATTCAAAGTGCCATATTTCACATATTTCAGCAACCACATTATTTATTTATTTATTTATTTTACAGCTTTTCTATACTGGTATTCGTGTGAACATCATATCAGTTTACATCAAACAAAAGATAGAAATTACATCAAAAAGGTGGGGAAAAACTGGGGCAGGGAGGGATATAACTAGAGGAGAAAAGGCAGAAGGAGTTTAACAGTTAACAGAGAAAGCAAAACAATGAGGTCGATAAAATTCAAGGTAGAATAAATAGTTAAAAAAGATTATCTGAAAATGCGTTAAGATGAGGTAGACGAATCAAGGCCGAGTAAATCAAATCCGATTCGAGGCAGTTGGGGGGAGAGATAATGACAGGAAGGGTCCTATTCTGGGAAAGCCTGGTTGAATAGCCAGGTCTTTAATTTTTTTTTTAAGTTTTTGGGGCATGGCTCAAGACGGAGGTTTAGAAGTAGTTTGTTCCAACAGGTGGGGCCCACAATAGATATGGCTCTATTTCTTGTTGAGGAGAGGTGTGCTTTTTTGAGGGAGGGTATTTGGAGCATACCCATGTGGTTGGCTCGAGTGGGACGTCTAGGTTGAGTGTGAAGGAAAGGTTCACCTAGCCAGTCAGAGTTATGCGAATAGATGGATTTGTGAATGATGGTCAGTGTTTTGTGGAGGATACGGGAGGGAACAGGGAGCCAGTGAAGGTCTTTAAGGATGAGGGTGATGTGGTCTGATTTGCATGCATGGGCGATGATTCTTGCTGTGGCGTTCTGCAGCATTTGTAAAGGTCTAATGGTAGAGTAGGGGAGGCCAAGGAGAAGGGAATTACAGTAGTTGAGTCTAGATATGAGTGTTGATTGAATGACAGTGCAGAGATCATGGGGGTGGAGAAGAGGTTTAAGCTTTTTCATAACGTTGAGCTTAAAAAATCCTTCCTTCAGTATTTTGTTGCTGTGTGTTTTAAAGTTTAGGGATTGGTCGATTTGGACTCCTAGGTCTCATGCGCATAGTTGAGTGGCAATGGAGCAGGGCTGTACCAGAAATGCCAATCTCGGTGAGATGAGTTAGCATGAGGTTGTGACTGATGGTGTCGAATGCAGCGGAGATGTCAAGAAGTGCAAGGATGTAGCTGTGTCCTTGGCCAATGCCTAAGAGAAGAGTGTCTGAGAGGGCAAGGAGGAGGGTTTCAGTGTTTAGATTTTTTTGAAAGCCAAACTGGTGGAGGATATTGTTATCGTCAAGGTATTCCATGAGTTGAGTATTAACCACTTTTTCCATAATTTTTGTGATAAATGGAAGATTGGAAATGGGGCGATAGTTCGATGGGTCTTGAGGGTCCAGAGAGGGTTTTTTGATGAGGGGTTTGACAATTGCATGTTTAAGAGAGTCTGGGACTGAACCCAGGGTTAGGGAACAATTGATAATGTCCGCTAAGGGTTTAGCAATGGCGTTGGGGATGGATAAGAGCGTTTTGGTGGGAATGGTGTCAGTGGGGTGGGATGCGGGTTTGAGTTTTTTTTAGGATGGATTCTATTTCCTTTGAGGAGGTGGGATCGAGGGAGCTTAGATTAGAGATGGTGGTGGTGGAGATGATTGGTGCGGGAAGGGTGGTTTTGTTGAATCTACTGACTATTACTGCTTACTATTTTATTGTGGAAGAATGAGGCAAGTTCTTCACTTTTTTGGGGGGCTTCGTTGTCGGGAATGCTGGGGGGTGTAGATTTAGTAAGGTTCAAGACAAATGAGAATAGAGCCTTGGGGTTGTACATGTAATTGTGAATTTTGACTGCAAAGAAGTCTCGTTTCGCATTGAGAGTGGCAATTCTGTAGGTGTGAAGGGAGGATTTGTAAATGGCCGCTAGATGCGGGGAGGGTTTTTGCGCCAGTTTCTTTCTTTCATCCGGAGATTGGTTTTCATGGTTTTGAGTTCAGGTGTGTACCAAGGATTTTTTTTGGGTGGTACAGTGAATTTCTTGGCTGATGAGGGGACATAGTTCATTACCTATGTTGAGGGTGAGATTGTTCCAGGAGTTGAGAGCAGCTTCTGGGGAGGAACAATTAATATTCAGGAGGGAGTTAGAGAGGGCTGTTATGAGGTCCTTGGAAGGGCAAGGTTTTCTGTAAGTGAAGGTGTTTCTGAGGCGGGTGTTTCTGGATTTAATGGCGTTTAAGGATAGATGGGCATTGATGAGGAAATGATCTGACCATGGTACAGGCGTGCAGGCAGGGGACTTAGGTGAGGAGATGCAAGAGTTGATGAATATGAGGTTTAAGGTATGACTGGCTCTGTGAGTAGGGTTTGCAATGATTTGTCTAAAGACTATGGTCTGAAGCAAGTTGAGAAAGGTGTCGCATGACGGGGATAGGCGGGTGGAATCTACATGGAGGTTAAAATCTCCGAGTATAACAGCTGGGATTTCAATGTTTATGCTTTCAGAGATGAATTCTATTAATGGAGCTGGGTCTAGCTCTAGTAAGCCTGGGGGTGTGTAGACTAGGCAAATTTGGAGTTCAGGTGATTTGAAGAGGCCCAGTTCATGTTTGGGAGGGTTTTGGTACTGATGTGTCTGAGATTGAGGTGCTTTTTTACAGCACCACTTTTTTTGGGTCTAGGGATGAAGTGAATGTCATAGAGGTGTGAAGGAAGCTGGTTTATTAGGACTGTGTCAGTGTCCTTAAGTCAGGTTTCGGTGACTGCACATAAGTCAGGTTTGCAGTCTATCAGTAGGTCACTAAGAATGGGGTTTTTTTGGTTAAGGATTGAGCATTGAAGAGGATGATAGAGAAGGTGGTGATACCTAATAGCTGAGTAAAGGGGGAGGTAAGGATGGGAAGGAGTGATTTGCGCGGTATAGGCTGTGTGGGCAAGAGGGCAGGTGGGAATGGGACATGGCGGGCGGAGGGTGGAATACGTGGAATGGGGTAGTTTAGCATGGCGGTGCTGGGGTGTGGGGCTGAACAGTAGCAGGGAGAGGAAGAAATTGGTGGAAATTGGCAGGGAGGGAAGGTTAAAGGGTAACAGCATTGAAGGGTAACAGTGATGGATCATATAGCACAGAGTTGAAGTAATTAACAGTGGAAGAGATAGAAATTCCAGTAGCGAAGTCTTTGCATCGTACAGCTTTATGTAGAGCCTTGAGCAGCGTGAGGCTTGTGGTGGTCGCAGCTGTGGCAAAGAGTTCCAATGATGGCTTGTTGAGGGGGGTGTCAGTGGAGGTAGTGACTGTGCTTCGGAGAGTATGTAGTGGGTTGCAGTTGTTGCAGTTGTAGAAGTGAGGTGTGGGTGAGTTAGGTGCGGAGAAATCAAGGATGTATCGGGGGCACACGAAGGGGTGCACTAAGGGGCAGGCCTCTTACTTCGTGCTCCTTCGTGCGCGCGGCGCCGCAGAAAAGCGCCCAAATTTAAAAGACTGAAAGTCCCTCCTCCCAGTCCGCAGCTCTCAGCCCTTGATTGGGGCTCGGGAGCTCAGGGAGGCGATGAGGGCAGTGCGAGGACGTCGGCGGCGATCTTACGTTACCCCGCCTCTTTCTCTCCTTTTCGTTGGGACCGGAAGTTCCTTTTGTGGGTTTTTGTGTATTGGTTTCTTTTTTCTTTTTTATATCTCTTTCTCTTTTTCTTGGTGTTTCTCTCGGTGGGGTGGGGTGGTGTGGTGTCTCTTCTCGGTGCGTCTCTCCCTTTTTTCCGGTAGGCCAGGGGCGGTTCCGGGTCGGGTCTGCTCTGGGATGGGTCGGGACCGGTGCGAGAAGCAATGGAGGAAGGCCTCGGAATTAGGCCTCGGACCGGCTGAGGCTGTCGCAGCGGTGCGAGGTGGAGGCATCTATATGGAGGCAGAGGCCTCGTTGCGGTGGCGGCGGATGCGGGCAGGGGAGCCGGAGGCTCAGCACCGAGTCAGGTAGGACGCGAGTAGACCACATACCTTTTGCAACCGCCACATCCATCTCCACAGTGCATCAAGTCCCTACGAGGGCTCTCTCCTCATCCAAATGGGTACATATTTCTTGCTGGTTGTTGTCAGCACATGTACAACACAGTGGGAACATGAGCTTACCACCCACAGGGACGGGTAATACATGGAAAAGATCTTATGTGATGGATACACTTTGGCTTTAACAAACTCAAAATAGTCTGAGGGGGGGCCAAAATTGTCATAAATAATTTGCGGGTGGCCAATTGGATATTCCTTGGATTTATTGACAAATGGATTTAGACTGTTAAAATCATAGCAATGTATCTTTTCACCAGGCCTGGCTTTATAGTACAAGCAAACAGCATTAGTTCTACCACCAAAAAGGGCATCTCTGGGTATTAATGGCTGCGGTAGTGCAGATTTAACCAGATAGTCTGCACAACCCCTGATATTTCCTTTCACCATTTTCTTCCATTCATGTTCCCATATGCTTGTGACCTTAAACCCTCTTCTTTTAAAAAATATGTTTTTATTTGTGTTTTGTAATTGAGAAAACCAAATGTTGTAGCTGTTAAAGGGTTCTGGTCTTTATCATTATAACAGCTCAGACAACCATGGAAAAACAGTCATTAAGTTCAAAAGCTGTTTGTACCCCATCAATAAGTGCATAACCATCAAGAAAATAGGGACTCACCTGCTTTTTACTGCTCTTTAAAACATGGATGATCTGTATTTGCTCTGAGGCCTCTGTATACATAAGCCACTGGATAGAGGGTGTTGAACATCTCTTTGTATGCCTGTGATAGTTGTCTGAAGGGATGAGTGCCACGGTCTTGGGTTCTAAAAACATAAGCTTGTACATAGCCATGCATACAGATGCCAGTGTTATATACTGGAAGGATTCTATACATCTTTTCACAGTTTTAGAACTGCAGCTCTGCTCTACAACTGTCTTTCTCTCTCTATCATTGCCATGATTTCAGATCTGTACAAGATACATGCCTGCCTCAGAATGTTCACATCCTGCTGGCAATAATAGGCAAGCTCCTTTTGTAAATCAAAGGTGTTATATTGATTGTCCCTGTACCACTTTAAAAATTTCTCTCTTTCTCCAGGCATCATACTCCCATCTCCATAATACTCAATACGGCGACAAAACAATAAGAAAACCCACGAAATTTTGTGTGGTTTACTTATCATTTTTTGGGGGGAGAAAGGGCATATTAAAAAAACAAAACCCCAAACCCACCCCAACCCATAAATTTAATTAATTGCAACCCCCCACCCTCCCGACCCCCAAAGCCTTGACTGACCCCCTCCCAAGACTTACCTAAAGTCCCTGATGGTCCAGCGGGGTCCCAGGAGTGATCTCCCCTTTTGGGCCATCAGCTGCCACTAATTAAAATGGCGCCGATGGCCATTTGCCCTTACCATGTGACTGGGGCTATTGGGGCCATTGCCCCTGTAACATGGTAGGAGCAATGGATGGCCCATGCCATTTTTTAAGATGGCGCCGGCCATCCATGGCTCCTACCATGTGACAGAGGCCGGCCAATGGCACAATAGCTTGTCACATGGTAAGGGCAAAGGGCCATCGGCGCCATTTTGATTATTGGCAGCCGATGGCCTGAGAGTGGGAGATTGCTCCTGCAACCCCCACTGGACCACCAGGGAATTTCGGCAAATTTTGGGGGGCTCAGGAGGGTGGGGGGGTTGCAATTAATTAAATTTGAAGGGTTGGTTTGGGTTTGGGTTTTGTTTTGGTTTTTTTTACAATCCCTTTCTAATTAATTAAATTGGAAAGGTTAGGGCAGGTTTTGGATATTGTTTTGGGGGCAGCTGAATTAAAATCAGGCCAAACTGCGGGAAAATGAAATTTCCTGCGGCAGGCCGATAACGAAGGCTGAACCAAAAGGTTCAGTCAAATCACATCTCTAATAAAGTACAACCCTTATGTGTACACCTAAATGTTGTTCAAATATTGAGGCATCATCTAGCATGACCTTTATATGCTCTGATCACCCTAGCTCTGCATGTAGTTTTTATAGCACAGTCTAACAGCTCTGCATCTGTGAGCTTTATTGGTGAAATGAAGGCCTGCAAGGCTCCCTGCAAAGCATAGATTGTTACCTATGTTATCCAAGTCTATTAAATGTCTACTCTTTTTATGTACAATTTGGCTGTATAGAATAGACCTTAAAATCCATCATGCTCCTTCCCCTCTGTTCTGTATAACAAGAACAACAATGTGGAATATCTTACCAATCTGTATTTCTCTATAACTCTGCATGAGTTTACTAACTTGATCTAAGAAATCATCAGCATTCAGATCCTGAGTGTTTAACTTTCCTGAATACAAAGAATCATGAAAACCTATAGAATGTAAATGCACTGCACATAATCACCGGGTGAAACTCTGTTGCTTATTTCATTTGGAACATGCTGTATGCCTTGCCGCACATTTTGTACATCTCTGAATGAGGTTGCTCTCTTTATATTAATAAAACAAAATTCCTCTGAATAAAATATGCCATTACATTTTTCTAAATCATGGCTCCAACTTCTCATAAATTGCACAAACTTCACTAGTTCATTTTCTGCAGATGCATTTTCAGAAGGGCCTGATATACAATTATTTACCAAACCCTCTGAAACATTATCATCAGTACAATTATCTAAGGCCATGCTTTTACATTCTTTCCCTACTGTGTCACTGTGCCCTGGTCCCCTGTCTCTGAGGTTCTCACTGCTTTTTTCTTTTGGAAATAGGTCCTTTTGTATCATTTTTGTTGTGCTCAGGGGTGGACCCCTGTCCTGTGGCAGTACAGGGACTGACCTCAGGGGGCGGAGCATGGAAGGAGACAGAGGCAGTGTGGATCTTCACCAGTGGAAGCCCGAGGGTCCCCCAGGAGGAGCCCATAGGGACCCGGGCAGGTGGGCCTCACAGGGTCTCCTGGGAGAGTCAGTGTGCCCACAGACACTGGGAGAGAGCTATTGGGTTCAAAGCTGGAAACAAGTTAAAGGAGAGCGAACCAGAATAGAGTTGGTGAGGACAAGGCTAGGGACAGAGCCAGAATCAAGCAAGGTCAGGCAAGCAGGGTCAAAGTCCAAGAATCTGTCTGAGAAGTGGTCAATGAAGCAAGGGTCATGATCCAGAGGTCAGGCAAGGTCAAAGAGCAGGCTGAGGTCTTTGGCAGGTGGCAGGCAGGCAGGCAGGCAGGTCAGGAACAAGCTGAGGTCTTAGGCAGATGGCAGGCAGGCAGGTCAGTCAGGAGCAAGCTGAGGTCTTAGGCAGATGGTAGGCAGGTCAGGAACAAGCTGAGATCTTTGGCAGGTGGCAGGCAGGTCGGGAACAAGCTGAGGTCTTTACCAGAAAGTCAGTCCGAGGTAAGACCAGGGAGACGAACAGCGAACACAGGAACAAGCAGGACAAGGAACCAGGTACAAGCAGGAATAGTACTGGAACAAGGATCCTGGAACGAGACTAGGAACAAGCAAGCAGGAACATGAGCAAGGCAATCTCAGGAACAATCCGACCCGATTGCCAAGGCAAGGAAGTGAGGCCAGGAACTTCCTTATAACATGAGCTCAATCAGGTAGATCCGCGGAACTAGGCCCCGCCCTGGAACCTACATCAGGGCTGCTGGTCCGCGCACGTGTGCGAGTAGGGGCGTGGCTAGCTGCTGATACGCCAAGGCCTGGCATGAGGCCTGGCGCGCGACTGAAGGCCCGGCGATCGCCGCCACGGGACGCTGGGGCTTAGTCAGACTTGCAAGGGTCGTGAGGGAGACAGGACCGGGACCCGCTGTGTGACACCCACAGGTGAGCAGTCCCATGTGCGGGACGACCTCGGGTGGGGCACATAACAAGTTTCATGATCTAAAAATTAAAAATAATTAAAAAAATTAACATGGGGGGTCATACTTTTTATTGATTTTACAGTACTTTAAGAAGAATTTTGTAAAATTATAACAGAATAAATGCTTACTAGATTGCTTATCTTTTAGTTTCTTGTATGGTCTTTCATCAGATTTCTTTGGCATATGCTGCTTTTGGTCTGTAATGTAAAAAGCACATGGGAATATCTTTTCATTTACATAGCTGAGAACTAATTGGAAGTTTGCTTGTATAGATATAAACATTTTAAAGAAATGCTTCCTTACCTTTATTCAGTTCTCTCTCTGTTTTTCTTTTGGAAATTTGCCCCTTTATAATATTTTCTTGGTCTAAGAAAATATTATAAAAAATGGGGTTACACATGCTTTTGATGTAAAGAGCTGTTTGGATTCAGGGACAACAAACATAACTTTTTACAGTCTGGGATCCTGAGGCACAGACATTAAGAAAAAAATACTTCTCACCTTCATTTGTATTGTTATTGTCAGAAACGTCATGGGTTTTTGTTTTTTGCTCTGAGGCCTTGCTGCAACCAGGCTGCTGGACTGTGCTAAAAACTGTATCTGTTCTTGTAATATTTTATTGTTCTAATAATGGAAAGAAAACATGCACACACTTTTTTTTACCACAGTTTTAAAATCATATCTAAAAACAAAAGATACAATAAAACTGTTAACCCACCTTTCAGTTTTCTTTGTTGCCTTTGTTTAGTGAGTAACAATGTTTAATAAATCCAGACATCTGCCTTTCTTTGTTTGAAGAATCCATTTCTGTTTCAAACTCTTCAGGCCTTAACAAGCAGCAGACTGGTGAAGCTTTCTAGTCACTGGCTATACCTTTTATTTCCATCATAAGGGTGTAATCACCAACAAACCTCAAAAACTTGTGTATTGTAACACAAAAGCTGCCTGGTCCCTCTCTGTCACATGATGGACATCTACTGCAACTATCCCAGACCTTCTTTATAGTATAAGATAGTTCTCTTGATTGGATTATTTACAGGTCTTTTTGTGGTATTATCAATATCTCTTTAGATCTGGAGCCATTTTACAAAACTATAGTCTGTTGAGCCTTCTGTGATTTAATGGTTCCCGGTCATTGTTTCTCCCTGATTAGATAAACCATTCACAGATCTTGAGTCCAGACATCTACTCGCACCAATGTCATTACAATGTCCAACCCCTTTGTTCATGAAAGGTAGTGTGTTATCATTGTCTCTTTAGGTCTTGGGGACACTTTACAAACTGTAGACTGCTGAGCCTTTCAGTGCTTTAATGGTCACATCTCTGTGTATTTCTTCATCCCCCCACACATTGATCCTAAAAAATATTGGGGCAGATTTTAAATACTTGTGCGAGCGCGTACTTTTGTTCGCGCAGCAGGCGCGAACAAAAGTACGCTGGATTTTATAAGATACGCACGTAGCCGCGCGTATCTTATAAAATCCGGGGTCGGCGCGCGCAAGGGGGTGCACATTTGTGCAACCTGCGTGCGCCGAGCCCAGCGTGCGCTGCCTGTTCCTTCCGAGGCCGCTCCGATTTCAGAGCATCCTCGGAGGGAACTTTCCTTCGCCCTCCCCCCACTTCCCCACCCTTCCCCTCCGTTCCCCTACCTAACCCACCCCCTTGGCCTTATCTAAACCCCCCCCCTTACCTTTGTCGGCAAAGTTACGTCGGCCGGCTGCCCCGCTCTGTGGTCCGGTCCCGGGGGCTGTTCCGGAGGCCGCGGCCACGCCCCCAGAATGATCCCAGGCCGAAACCACGCCCACGTTGCCGCCCCCGAAATGCCGTGCCCCACCCCCTAAATACCGCGTCATCCCGCCACGCCCCCGCCACGCCCCCACCTCGCCCCCGCCACGCCCCCGAAGGAAGCCCCTTGACTTACGCGCATCTTGGGGCTCTGCGCGCGCCAGCGGCCTATGCAAAATAGGCACGCCGGCGCGCGAGGGCCCTGTGCGCGTAAATCTGGAAGGATTTACGCGCGCAGGGGGTTTAAAATCCGCCCCATTGTGTATTGTAGCTCAAAACTGACTGCCCAAACTGTCATGTGTTGAAAACTGTATTGCCTACAGCAGCCCCACCACCCCTTCTGGTGAAGGTCTTTTTCTTGAATGGCTTGTTATCACCCTGATTAGATTAACCATTTACAGACATTGAGTCCAGAAAACTCCCCCCCCCCCCCCCCCCCCACCTAGGTCATTGCAATGTTATTTTATGTATTTATTTATTTATTTATTTATTTAATATCTTTTATATACCGACGAACGTTGGGAACATCTCGTCGGTTTACAGAGAACAGAACTTAGCAACAGGCTTTACAATTATCACATGATTATAAGAGGAACAGTAATTATAATAATAATAGTAACAATAACATATAAATAATAGGGTGGTTTATACAAGTAAAAATTAACTAGGTGGGATACATGATTGGGGTTATCTAAAAAAGGGGGAGGGCAGGGAGATTCTGATAAAAGGGATGGGCATCAACATTTGTAGGAGGTATATATTTGTATATACATTTGTTGTCAAGGGATATATACAAGTTTGTCAAGGGATATATACACGTTTGTGAATAAACTGTTCTTATTTACACTCTGCTGTCCTGATAAATTAGCTTTACGGGATGCATGGTAGAATGTTCATTCCTTAGTTACTGAAATGGTTTTACAGTCTGTGCATTGTTATCAATAGACTTAATAAAACCATAAGCAATACTTGCTATACATGTTTTGTGTGTTTGTTTGTGGGGGGAGTGGGTTAGCCTCCTTTGTAGCCCCCAAAAACCTTCCATAGATCCTTAAATCACAATTGATGCATTTTTTTAATTCAGATATATATTTGTTTATTAATTATTTTTATATGAGAATGTCAGTATATAAAAATCCTAAATAAATAATACATATGTTTCTTTATTAATTAATTTATATGCATTGCAACCCTTATTAAATATCTATATACATTTTTTCCTCTTCACAAGGTATTTCATGTTCAATACACATGTCTGAAAATACAGACAAGAAAAACATTGCTAGCAAACATCAGTTGTTTTATTATTACGCATTTTAAAAAAAAGACTGGTGTTTTCTCCCAGAGATGATTGCATTTATATATTTCAACGTAAAAATCTCATCTATAGGTCCAAGCATACTGTTTAGTTTTTCTACAAGATTTAGAGCACTTTTCACAATATGTATAAGGTAAAAGATCAGATTCAAATTGTCATTGTTCAGACTTAACACACCTCATTTATATGCTGCTAATACAATAAGATTCAAAACATGTTCTAGGCACAACATAGTAGAAACGGACCTTAATTTTTCCTGGGTGTCAAATACTGTGCAATAGACACAACTATGGCCTGCCTGACTCAGTTCATCAATGAGACAGCCTTCACAGTCATCATGGCGAATGCCAGCCAAACACTTTGTAAGAATGCTGTACACAGCCAACCTTATGATTGATCTAAATGTTGTTTTTCGAAAAAGGCCATGTACCAGCGGGGATTTTGGAAATCCTATACACCTTCACCAGCTGAAATTGTGCACATCTTCAAGTTTGATTTTTTTTTATTGTTTTTTATTGCCTTCTGAGCCTGATGGTTCTTTGATGTTTGGGCAAAAGTAGCACAAACAGGTCATGTTAATATCTGGTGTGTCCCCATGTTCTTCTGTTTGTGAAGATCCTTCATTTTTCTATAAAACATAATGTTAACATTAAATTAAAAACCTCTTCTAAACAAGGTCCTTATTGTAGATAGCTCCCAACCCCCTAAAATGCTTAATTACAATGAAATAAATGTTGTTACCTTTACACCCTCAAGCTTTTCCAGCAAATAATCTCCTTCAGCATCTAATGCAGCTTGGTGCAGCTCTGTATCTGCAGATTCCATACTATTTTCATTGACAAAGGCTGGATGCTGCAAATCAAAAATCTTTTGTCCCAATGGAAGTTCATCAAATTCTGACTCTGTCATGTCATCTGCACTCCTTTTCCTGAATCTTTTGAAAGCAGTTTGTGTACTGTTGTATCAACTTCTGTTTCAGTATTCTTCAGAAGGACTCTTCGCTTCTGGCCCCTCTTTAGTTTTGGCTGCTGCTCGCTTTCCATTTCCAGCCATTTAGGCATCTCACACAAATTCATTATTTTATTTTCAGGATCACAAAGCTAAAGCTTTTCATGAACAGCTACAGCCCTTCTGTCTGGAGATTATGTTCTCATGTGACCTGTATCATGTGCTTACTTCTATAGCCAGTCGTTCAAGTCTGGCGTGCCCATGCAAATTACATTACATGCAGCCCATCACCTTTTGTTTTATGCACGGTTCTTTTGTATGGCCTGTTTTGTATGGTCTGTATTTTAAAAGAAATCTAAATCCTTGTTTTATTCACTTTTGCAGTCCCACACCCTCCAACAGACAACAACCTGTTAATTATGCATGTAACATACCTCAAATATCTGCTCAAATTTCACTCTGGAAGGATAGGGACCATTAGGCATGAGTATCTACAATGAGGAGAGGAGGGAAAGGGGAGATTCTGCTTGTCACTGTGTACAGAATGAGAGAAAGCTTCCTGCTACATTACAGCTAGTATCGTTTTAAAACAGAGGGGCTAGAAAAAAATCTGCTTCCAGCTCTGTCATTATTAAAAAGTGATAGGAGACATTTCTTATGACACTCTAGGGGGTGTGGTTTCGGGGCATGTGATGAGGGGTTTGGACTTTCGGTGATATCATACCTGTGATACATAAGGGGTATGGCTTGGGGTGGGGTGTGGGAGAGGCCACCAGTGATCTCATAGGGGGGGTTATTTGGGGTGGGGCATGGGATGGGCCACTCCATGCACTTATATTGGGGAGGAGCAAGGGTGGGACCAGAGGCAGAGCTAGGGGTATGGCCAGGCATGGGAGGGGCATGCCAGGGGCAGGAATGGGTGGGGTTTGGGGGCAGGGTGTGGATGGGGCTATGCCCATTCACGTCTATGGGAGTGGGCAGGGAGTGGGTGGGGCTTAGACCGGAAGTGAGTGCTGATTGGCTGATGTCACTTATGATTGACAGGGTACCCATAGACTACTAAAGTATATGTAATTAATTAGTTTAGTTTATATTTCTCTGTTAATTATAATCCAAAAGCTACACTTAATCTACATATAACAAGGATTTAGTTTGTAGACAGAAAGGAAGTAGAACTGTGGAGGTGGTGAGATGGGTGGGACAGGTTTAACATGTGCAAAGGTGTGGTACCAGGGCCAGATATGAATGCTCTCTCAAATACACACAAAAACACACATACATATACCTGAATCAAAGCCATGTGGCTGCCCTTGTCCCAATGCAAGTAGCTCTGCTTCCTCCAAAGGCCAGGGGGCCATAAGTGATCCATACAACTAATGGGTGTATTCTGTTTCTTCAGGGGAGCCAGAACTGACATACAGTGCTGGCTCTGCTCCACTATCTTGGGTCCCAGAAAAAGGCAAATTGTCATTCTGGATTGTTCTACCAGAAATTAAGCCCTCAGTAATGATTTTAGACTCGGTAATGATTTTAGATTCAAATCTTTCCATGTCCAATAATATTTCTACAGTGGTAAAAAAATATTTCTACAAAATACATATGTTAAAAAAATTAAAACCTCTGCTATATGCTATAGACTTTTGTACTGTTCTTCAAGCTTTGATCTTAAATGGACTAGACTATTGCAATTCTATTTACCTAGGTCTCTCTGATGTTGCACTTCACCCACTTCAATTAATTCAAAACACTGCTGCCCGCATCATTTCTAATTCAAATCACAGAGATCATATCACCCCTATACTTCAAACCTTACATTGACTTCCAATTAAACAACATATTTAATTCAAATTTTTGTCAATTATTCATAACTTGATTTACAATCCTTCCACTGTATGACTTTGTTCCTCGCAAAGATAATACCAACCACCACAGCAGTTGCATTTACAAGACAAATGTCTTTTAGAAGTTCCCACAATCAAGATGGCTAGACTCTATTTAATGAGAAAAAGTGCCTTCTCAGTGGCAGGCCTCTTATTATGGAATTCATTCCCTGAGTCCCTCAGATTATTGTCAAACATAAATGAGTTCAAAAAGGCACTAAAAATGCACTTATGTTTCTCTGTTTTAACAAAACTCCTACAAATATATGATGTCTACATACGATACCTTTTTTTATATTATCTCTTATTTTATGTACTTATTTTAACTACTTTTAAACCTGGATTTTTTTTGTTTTAATCCTACTTTGCTTCCTTTGTATTTTATTCCCCTCTAGATTATTTCTATTCTAATTTTCTGACTATTGTAATTTCCTAATTTATTATAAACAGCTTAGATCTTAGATCTTCTTAGTGTTTGAGTAATTGCCAGGTTCTTGTGGCCTGGTTTTGGCCTCTGTTGGAAACAGGATGCTGGGCTTGATCTGACCCAGCATGGCAATTTCTTATGTTCTTAAACATTTGTATATGCGGTACAAAATGATTTTTTATAAATAAATAATATAAATAAATAAGTCTGAAAGTTGTGAACAATAGTGCCATTCAGAGATGAAGGAGGGGCAGACCCAAGATGGCTGCCAGATAGCTAAGCGCTCTCAACTGAGTGTTTCAACATTGATTTCTTGCAATATTTTCACCATTTGAATGTGGAGGAAATGAAAACCGAGGATTCTGTACCTCACGGTAACTTCGGCGACATCCATAACTGGGCCGATGTACGCCAACGTATGGCGCAGCAACACAGGAGCCAGACTGCAGCTGTTGGAGAGAGGAGGAGGGGAATTTGATCTCCCCTCTCTCCCAGGCTCAATATCGCTGTGAGTCCTGAAGAGAGGACTCCACCAGTGAATCCAGCTGCCACAAGAGGAGCTCTACAACCAATGGAGGAATTCCCCAACTAAAGTGTGGAGGAGTCCTACCTTGCAGGGTCGGGAGGAGCGATGGTGGCAACTTTGAGCCTGAGAGAGACACCAGGGCAAACCGGTATGAAGGAAGGAGAATTGAGGGAGGCAACTGCGGGTACGGTTGGGGGAATCCCCACAATAGAAATACCACCAATGGTAAGACCTCAAATTTTCTCACTAGAGATGCTGTGGGAAGCCATAAATTAAATGAGACTGTCCATACTTCAACAAATGACTCCAGTTATGGAGCAAGATAAACAACAAGAAGTTAAAATTGAAGTAGTTTCTAATACCGGCTTGGAATTGGAACAGCAGATTTCCTCTATCAGGACTAAGATAAATGGGTTCCAACAGACTCAACTATTGATGGTAAAAGATAAAAGTAATACTGCTTTGAAAATTGAAAATCTAGAGAACATGGTTAAAAGCAGAAATCTGAGGTTCATTAATTTTCCTCAGATACCTTTAAGATCCCCGAGAGAGGTCTTTAAGAAATATCTAATAGAAACACTCAAGGTCTCAGATACTGCGTTACCGCCTATTAACAAAGATATTCTATTTGCCTAAGTCCAGAAGAGAGCCTGCTGACCAAGAAGGGGGACTGGATTCCTTAAGACCAGCATGGGAACAGTCTCTTGATCTTTCTGCAATTTTGGAGGCATCAGATTTGGAGTTAGCAGTCCCTGCAACTCTCATAGTGACTTTGGCACCAGAGACCGATAGGGAATGGCTACTAAAGTTATCCTTGAGATACAGAAATGAGTGCTTTATGGGATGTAAAATAAGAGCTTTTCCAGACATCTCGCATGAGGGCCAGAAGAGGAGAAAAGCATTCCTCTTACTGAGACCACAGGTCTTGTTAATTGGGGGGAGATATTTTTTGAAATTTCCATGCAAGTGTGTGGTGAAATATTTAGAAAATATTTATGTATTTTTTGATCCATCTCAGTTAACCCAATTCTTAGTGGGGAAAACCCCCATAACACCTGCAACACCCGAAGTACCCTGTTTAGAAGCTCCTAGTCCCTCATAGATTGCAAAATTGTCACTGTTATATATCTGTGTATTTCTTATTATGAGTTATTGCTCTTTTTTCCCTTAAGGTAGTGAAGGATCTACCCCCTCCACATTGAGGACTTTAATACAGAGAGTTTGAATAATATTATTACTTGATTTAATACTTGGTGTTATGTGTTTATATGATCTAACTCTCGATTTTCCTGTTCAAGATTTGTTCTTGTAATCATTGTAAACTGGTGATAAAAAAAAAAAAAAGAAGGGTTGAAGCCTTAACGATTAGCATTACTACTCATAGGGCCAGATTTTAAAGGATTTATGTGCGGGGGGGGGGGGGGGGGGGGGGTTACGCACACCGGGCCTATTTTATAAAGGCCCGGCAACACACGTAAAATCCCTGGATGTGTCTAAGTCCCAGGGCTTTACAAAAGGGGCGGTCCGGGGGCACTTGCCCATGGTATAGTAGTGTCAGGTGCACTTGTCCCAGGCATACTTGATCCTGATGTGCTAGTCAGTGGTCATAGGTTCATTTCTCTTGGGTGTACTAGCTTTGGGCACACTTAACCTCAGGGTGTATTTGACACTGATACACTTGTCCTGAGCACATTTGTCACACGTGCACTTTCCTTGTTTACACTTGCCCTGACACACTTCTTCTGGGTACACTTGACTCGGACACACTTAACCTGGATGCATGTGTCCTCAAACAATTGTCCAGGGTGCAAGTTTCCTCTGCACACTTGTCCCGGGTGCATTTGTCCCTGACACACTTGCCCCTAGAATATTTGTCCCATACTCTTGTCCGAGCCAAATTTGTACCTGGCACACTTCTCCCAGGCCCACATGTCCAGTCCACTTCTTCTGCAAGGAAGGCAGAACCTCTGTAAGAGTATCCTGTGTGCATTTGCTCAGGGCACATCTAACCTGGGCATACTTGTCCCCAGCATACTTGTCCCAGGTCACATGTCCCTGGCACACTGGTCCCCAGTACACTTGTTTCAGACGCACTTGTTCTGGGCATACATCTCCCCAGCACATTTGTCACAGTGCATTTGTCTCAGGTGAACTTGTCCATGGGACACTTGTCTGGGGTACACTTCTCCCAGGCACACTTGTCCCAGGGCACTTGTCCCGGGTACACATCTGATCTATCCAGTTCACTTCATAATTAGCCAGATAAATAATTTTGAATATTACCTCCAATATGAATTTAAATTATTGTGTTATTAGACTTAGCTCCATGTCTGATTGGTTTGGTGGCTTTCCCACTCTGCATTCTTCCAATATCATCTTTCACAATTCCTCTTCTTCCTCCCTCTAATTCTGAGTTTCATGATTCTTTACTGTTTCCATCTTTAAATTCACCCTTTTGTTTTCCCACCTATTTTAGAGGATTCACCATTCTCGCAGAGAATGGTGAATCCAGCGGTAACGAGGGGCGGGACTGCGAAAGCCGGCAGCGATTGCACCACCGCGGTGTTATTGTTGCCGGCTTTCGCACCCAATAGCGCCACCATGAAAGGTGGCGCTATTGGGCGCGCTACTGGTGCGCTACTAGGCATGCTATTGGGCGCGCTACTGGCGACGATAACGGACCTTACCTTATCGTCGCCAGCGAAAATAACGCCGCATCTGCATCCTCGCAGGCCCAACTCCTCCCCTTCCAGCCCCGACTCCGCTCCGGCAAGCTATCGTACGTGAAAAGGGACTTTTCGCATGTGTTAGGCTTAGAAAATGATCCCCTTAGTGTCTTGATCTTCACTAACTAATGCTATTGCAAATCACTTTGGTGCAGTTTTTCTTGAGCAGTGCTATATAAACTATGATCTCAATCCAATAATTAATCAGTTACTGTTTTTGCAGTAAGTAACCCTAACAAAACAAAATACATTAAAAATGGACAGTTCCTAACATAAGATATATCACTTGACATGGAAATTGGCATAAATTTGCAATATATTTAAAGGAATATTTTCAGTACATTTTGAACTTGGCATTAATTAATTGATTTAAACTAGTTGGTGGGAATTCATAGTGCATGAACCAAGACGCAAAGTGTTACCCCTCCAGAGGTCTTGAGGCTGTGTAGATTACATCTTTGTAAAGACTATTGGGTGTTCAATATTCAGGTCATGTTGGTGAAAAAAAGCCCAGAACAAGCCAGGTGGATAAAAATGCTATAACCATCTGAGATTTGGAGCTTTGTCACTTTGTAATGAAATATTCAAACACATTGCCAACTGGTAACAACTTATTCATGACTTATTTGAATGAATCACAGGAAAAAAAATTGCTTTAATCTCCCATATAATAAGTCTTAAAAAATTAACACTGAAATCACAGTTTAAATAAGGAGCTAGCAGGCATTTCAGTTCTCATTTACTTGGAGGTGCTTTTTTGTCCATTAAAGTGACTGGTTTCATTACAGAATGTAATGCAGAAGGAAGTGTAATGGAATTTAAGATTTAGAGTCCATAATTTCTGAGCTACAGCATGTCTTGTTGGATATTGATGTCAGGGTTCTTCATCTTGGTAAAAAATAAATAAAATAAAGCTCACAGCAATTACATTTCATTTGTGAAGATCATGAACACAAACTGAAATGGAACAGGAACTAGATTGTGATGATGAAACTGGACAAGACACCAATTCCTTTTATCTGGAGAATCAAATTATTTTTATTATTATTACTATTATTTATATAGGGTTTGTAATTAAAAACAAAATAATTTGTTTTGTATAACGTAAAAACAATGTACCAAAATGTATATTTTACCAGTAATCTCTTTCAGCATATTAGGTCTTTTTTGTCCACAGTGAAGTCTCAATGAGGGGCACTTAAATTCTGCCCTCAAAAATCCTCTGATTTTAGAACAAGCAGAGAATGTATTTGTTAGGGATGTGCAGAGCAAAATTTTATGTTCATATTTTTTATGTCCGAAAGGGGGTCCCACTTGCGGCCAATATGGACATAAAAAAAATCCAATGAGTTGGGTATATGTACATATGTGCAAAAAAAAAATGTAAACCCCCTCACCCTCCTTAATCCCCCCCCCAGACTTACCACAACTCCCTGGTGATCGAGCTGACCCCCCCAAGCTGGCCAAAAGTTCTTTTTGGGCCGAACGAGCCGTCCGGCGCGAACAAGCCGGGAATCACGTGACGCCGGCGTCACTCAACGTGCCGCCGACATCACATGCTTCTCGCCAAGGATTGCAGAAATGGCGTCCTCACTCCTCGCTCGATCACCAGGGAGTTGTGGTAAGTCTGGGGGGGGGATTAAGGAGGGTGAGGGGGTTTAAATTTTTATTTTGGCTCAACAATCGCGATTTCCCACATATCGAACATATCTATGTTCGATATGTGGGAAATCCGATCGTTTATGTCGAATCAATTTTTTAAGTAAAAAAAAAATATGAGTTGCGTTTTACTAATGCGGTCAATCCGAATGCACACCCCTAGTATTTGTAGCAGTCTTCAGTGTGGGCACATCCATTTGTGCAAAAGTGGTATCTCTTCATACAAGCCAGCAAAGGAGTGACAAACCATCTCATACAGCCATCCAGAATCTATACATTAGAGATAGTAACTAAATTGTAAATGTAAAGAACATACAAATGTCCAACCCGCATTTTAGATAAAGGGATGTCAGCAAGCTGGGAATGTTAAGCCCTAAATATATGAACAAACAGTCTATAGTGGTCAACCCTGACTACTCAATCATTCATCCCAACAGCATACACATCTCTTAATATATAATATATAATTTTTTTTTAAAATTTTCTTTTGCAAATAAAATGCAATCAATGTTTAACCAGTCACACTTGTTCACAATTGAGCTGGCATCTAAAACTAATATTGCAAGATTGTTTTCTATCCTAGGTCACCCTAGTCACTGGAGACTGGCAAGGACAGTCTCCATGGAATGCAGAGGAATAGGGACAAATTCAAGTGAATTTAGGTTGGCTTGAGATGCAAGAAAGTCAAGGTAGTGGAGATGAATGTGAACAACATGCTTGGGTAGTTTGAATGCAGGGTAAGGTAGATGCAGTGAAGGTGAGCAGTGGTATAATCATATCATGTCTGAAGACAGTAGGAACAGTTGCAATGGAAAGTGATAGTTTGAGGACATAAAATATGGAGGGGATGACTGCAGAGGAGAGAGACCCTTGTAGCTGGCTTGGAATGGAGGTCAGAGGAATATGTAGTGGGTCTTATATTGAAAGTGCATTCATCAATATTTAGCCAGGTAAGCAGGACTTATGCAGCCAAGTAGCAGCCTCTGAGTATGTGACTATGTTCAGTGGTCACTGCTTAATTGTATATGGCTAAAAGTTACACTCACAAAAACTAGACGTGTACTGGGCAGATCAGGGCAGAGCAAGTTAGCCGTGCAACTTATATGGCTAACTACAGATATTTAGATTAGCCACATAAGTTTATGTCTAAGTTTAGGTGGCCCTTAGAGTAGGTCTTAAATTAGCCGGGTAGACTTGTCTGGTGAAGTGTGCACATATATGTGTATATTTTGCAGCTTTGCCGTGCTGCTGAATATATAACATAACTTAGCTGGATTAGTTCTTACTGGCTAAATTACTTACACAGCCAGTTTTGAATATCTACCCCAGTGAGTTTGAAGGAGGAGAGAAGTTGGGCAGTTTCCATCTTTATGATTTCAGAAAAGAAAGAATGGGTGGTGGGGGCTAAGAGAATGGAAGGTGAATAAAGTTGGGAAGGTGGAAGGGATCTGTTGGAGAACTTACAAACTTGTGAATCTTGTTATGGAAGAAGTCTGTAATAGCCTAGGGAGAGAGTTAAAAAATTGATAGGATGCAGATATGCTTCCCCTCCCCCTTGGTATAGACTATGAATTGCCCTCATGTTTGTGATAGGGAGTACCATATGAGAAATTATATTTACTAATATGATTTATCTTCAGGATCATAGCCTGAGTTGGGGATGAGACAGTCAACCCTGATACCACAATTATGTGCCCTTCCCAAACAGCTTCTTACTTGTGTCACAATAATCCAGGTAAAATTATTACACCAGAATAAAACAGTAACTAACCCTATTACTAGTATTCTGTAAGTAGATAGTAAATCCAACCATAACATTAAGTGGAAAAAGTACAGTAGTGAAGTTTAATATAAACTTGCAGTTTTCTTATTTTAAATCAAGCCATGCAAAAATAACACTGGTTATGGCCTGTTAGTTAGGGCTACCAACATACTCATATGGCTAGTAAACAAACCAATAAGGAAAGCTAATTGATAAAGGTTGGTGGGGGAAACAAAGAAGTACCACAGCTTTAAAAATTATCTTTACCCCTGGGTAGTCAAAAAGGGAGAGGGGACAGACCCACCTCTATTTCACCAGTTTGTAAAGGGTGCAGTCTGTAGCAAACACAAAATTGTGTGGAAAAAAAACAATTAAGAAAATGAAGAAGTTCCTTTTCATGGAGGAGCTGGCTAGACAACAAACCAAATCGATGAGCACTGCAGTGTATGGAAGGTCTCTCTTTCCTGGGGAATTTCCCCAAATGATTTACTAGGTAGTAAACAGAAAGCAGGCGTGGTTTCAGTCTCTTACAGAAAGTCCATGGGCCACCAGTCTTCCTTTCCCAGAATCTGCCAGCAAGGGTTTATGCTTGAATTTAGCTGAAAGGCTGAAGCAGTTAAGGTAAGATACTGAATTTTGTGACAAAAGGCAATGAAATAAACCTTCTCCCTCCTCTGCTAAGATACTCTCTGTGAAAAGTTTAGATTACTTAGCTCGGTCTCAGGAGGGTGATCTAGCTATGAGCTCCTGGATCTGGATAACTCTGGAAAGGAAGTCTCTCAATCTATCATCTCCTAGCTCCTCTGCCATTTGTTGGGATTTTACATGTAGCTTGGCTATGAAGCAAGAACAGCTGTCTCATTATTTCCTTAGTGTGCAGACTTCTGTCTTTCCCTCTTGATAATTAGTTTTTCAGAAGAAGAACTGATTGCAGAGCTGTCAGATGCACTCCATTTTTTCTGACTCCTGGCTCCAACTCTTGGCTCTCCTTCTCCTCACACACACAGAAAGAGTCAGCCAATTTGTGCCTTTTCTTCCATAAATGGGCTTCCAGCATTCCTTTGGCTTCCTCTTCAGCTGGCTATATAATGCTTTTCTCTGGGCAAGCTAAATAGTACAGACCTTTTCCCTACTTATTAACACTGATTTATGGATGCTAGTTCTTGCAGACAATTTGTCACTCACAGAAGAGCACACAGAGGCTTTGATGTATTTTTACATTCCTTCACCTTGGCTACAGCAGCTTCCAGTCTCTGCAAAGTTGAAAATCCCTTTTTGCCAGGTTCAGAACATATCAATCAGATCCAGATGCAGCTCAGTTCACATTGTAAGGCTCCAGCACATGATAAGCTTTTGGGGGCAAGATCATGGCTTGAAGTAGCTTGCTACACAGAGGTAATATGCAGAAAAGGGTGAATGTAGGGAAAAACAGAAAAGATTGGAGATAAAGGTATTTGTCAGATGGACATCATAAGCTTTCTAGTTGAGAGTGATAGGCTGGAAAGAGGTGAGCATGAATTTGAAATATTGGAAGTAAGCATGAAAGCATGTTTTTAGCCAGTGATGTACTGCAGAGTTGCCTTAGGAACATAGGAAACAGAGTTTAGAGGTAAAGAGAGGTTGGAGTATGGTTTGCCTTAAATGATGGGGAAAGGATAGAACAATATTGTCCAAAACAGAGGGCAATATAATGTAACAAGAAATTGTCTTTACAATTGAGTACGACAAGATTGTGAAAGAGAAGAGATATGAGACTTTAATAAATATAAGAACTTAAGATTTGCCTTACTGGGTCAGACCAAAAGTCCATCAACCCCAATATCCTGTTTCCAGCAGTGAGCAATCCAGTTCATAAGTACCTGGCAGGATCCCAAAGGGAAAATACTGTATTTTCTATGCTACTTATCCCAAGATTAAGCAGTGAATGATGCAACTTCACTTTAATAATGGTTTATGGTCTTTTTTTCCAGGAACTTGTCCAAGCCTTTTTTAAACACATCTATACTAGCAGCTTTCACCACATCCTCTAGCAACGAATTCCAGAGCTTAATTATGCATCAAGAAAAAACATATTTTCCCTTATTAGTTTTAAATGTTCAAGTTAGTAACTTCATTATTTGGCCCCTAGTCTTTGTACTTTTTAGAAAAGTAAACAACCAATTAACATTTACTTGTTCCACTTCACATGTTACAAAATATGATTCCCATGCACAAATGCTCACCCAATTTTTATATTGGCATATGCATGTAAAGGCAGGTCACAACTCTTCATGGTGAAGAAATCGAGCCTACACCAGTTCCCTCTCAATTCACTCCAATTAAGGAGCAGACGAGGATGGAAATTTCCTATCCCCTACCTTAACTTCCACCCTTTTTTCCCTCTCCTCCCTGACCCCTAAGCCTACCCTAACCTCTTTTTTTAAATTTTTGAACTTACCTTCTCCTTTGATCTACAGTACGTTCCAGCTGCTGGCGCACGCTTCCCTGGGAAAGAGCCTAATGGCCTCTGTCCTGGTTGGCCCCCATCCCACTTTGCCCGCCTGTTTAACAAATCCAGGCACTTCTGTGCATATCAGGAGATATGTACGTGGCCGAGCCATTGAGAAAATGAGCTCAGCTTGCGCATGGCCTGACCACACTGGTATCTTCCGGTATTTGCGCATGCCAGGCTATTAAAATTTGGCCTTTAGTCTCTTTGCTATGGTCTTCTCATCCCTAAGTACTCTTTTTACCCCTTGTTCATTTAATGGTCCAACTGTCATCCTCACAGTGTTTTTACTTTGAATGTAGCTGAAAAATATTTATTATGAGTTTTTGTTTTCATGACAATCTTCTTTACAAATTATCTCTTTCCTTCCCTTATCAATGCTTTGCATCAAACTTTCCAGTGCTTATGCTCTTTCCTGTTTTCTTCATTTGGATCCCTTTTCCATTTCTTGAAATATGTTCTTTTAGCTGTTATAGCCTCTCTCATCTCACCTCTTAATCATGCCAGTATTTGTTTATCCTTCCTTCTGCCTTTTCTAATGTATGGAATATATCTGGTATGGGCTTCCAAGATGGTATTTTTAAACAATGTCCATGTCTGATGTAAACTCTTAACCTTTTCAGCTGCTCTTTTCAGTTTTTCCCTAACCCCTTTCCCCAATTTATCATAGAAACCCTTTTGAAAGTTAAATACTGTCTCAGCAGATTTTAGGGATGTGCAGAAGGGAAAAATTAATTTCAATTCTTATTCATTTCACCAGGACCCAAATTCATTGCATTCATTTCATGGGGGGGGGGGGGACCAATTCGTTTGATTTGTTTTATTCATTTTATTTGTTTTCTGTTTTCCCATTAAATTCAATGGGGGAAGTATTTGCAGCCTATTTTTGGCTGCAGAATTGGGGTTTTCTTATCAATTCTGATGAAACTTCTGGGAAGCAATCATCATAATGAGAAAAGAGCTACAACATACTTAGACTGTGGCAAAGTGGCACCAAAGTGGCATGACTAGCATAAGGCACTATAAAGGGGCAAAGGGGTACCAGGAGTGGATAGCGTGCTTTAACAGAGGTGCAAAGCAGCAGCGAGAGTGTAAAAAACACAGCACAGCTTCAAAAGAGAGCACCAATAACAGTTGCATGAACCCTCGAAGGTAGCACAACAGGCAAAGTGACAAGCAAATGGCATCAACATCCTACAGCACAATGAAGGGGGAACATAGCAAGCAGAATGGGTGTAAGAAAAAACCACAAGGTGCCGATAAAGGGACAAAGCAGCAGAAAGACTAGCATCAACACACTGAGGAACCATGATAGTGGCAAGAACACCACAAGGAGTAGAATCGTCTGGTGTATGGCAGCAAGGCAGAGTGGCATAAAGTTGATAGGTGCCAGACAGGATGGCAGAGCGGAGGTAGTCTAGTCCCTGTGGTTTTGATAGGGGCTAGACAGGCTGGCAGAGCTGAGGTAGTCAGATCGCTGTGGTTTTGATACGGGCAACACAGGCTGGCAGAGTGGAGGTAGTCAGGTCACTGTGGTGTTGATAGGGGAAAGACAAGGAGGCAAGACAAGATGAGGCTCAGCATGAGGCATGACTGTCAACCGGGGCTTACTGTCCACCCAACCCATCTTGAAACATGGACCAAGAAGTCCAACATGTGTGCTAGGACCTGAAACATGATGAACTATGCCTGGGTGGGGTGGAGCGTTGCTGCTGTGCACAGGGCCGGTGCAAGGGTATTAGGCACCCTAGGCAAACCTTACAGCCTGGTGCCCTACCCCCACCTCCCCATACACAATTTTAAATTATGCATTTAACACATATTTTACATGAAAAGTGACATTCTGAGGTAAAATTAACATATACGTTATTGTGATAATTTCATGCACTTTTGTGATGCCAACAAGAAAACTTTGCATCTTGGAATTCATACCTATTGTGATATATTTCGGAATGGTCCTCCCATATCAACACAGTACTATCTGCCAATACTCAAAGAATAACAACCCTACCTATGAAAAAGAATACCACAATATTACACCAGAATCTAAAATATCAATACACACCTCCTATCAGGAAAACAGAACAGGCCAAGCTAAACTACTACAGATCCCTACAGAGAAACCACATATTAAAAGAATGCTTCATCTCAGTCTTTGCATGCAGAACACAAACCCTCACCAAATACAGAAAAAAGCCACATAAAGTATAAATAGAAATATACAGACAACTGAACTGTAAAATGCATCACGCCAGACTCTATGGAAAAACAAAAATGTCACCATTCCTCATGAAACAATCAATAAAATCAAGATATAAAAATCATTAATCATAATAGTAAAATCATACTAATAAAATAATTTCAAAACAGCTGATGAATAGAATATCCAATAATTAAAGACTCATGCACATTTTGAAAGCTTTACCAAACACCAATAAAATATTTCAAACAGCTGACACATCACATACTACCCAATAATTAAAATGGTAGTCAATCAAGAAAAATGAACTTAAAAAGCCACCTTTACTTACCCTCTCCAGCAGTTCTCCTACTCTTTTCCCTTGCAGGCCACACCAGAAGCAGCAGTAGCTGCTGAAGCTGTTCTCACTGTCCTCTTCCTTAGGGACCACAACCAGTCTCTTCTGCCTCTCACACACACACACACCAATCATATCCTCAGGACCAGTTTCTGTCTCTCGCATACCAATCATCTCCCCAACCAGTCTCTCTCTCTCTCTCTCTCTCACACACACACACACACACACACACACATACAAGTCATCTCCCTGATCAGTCTTTCTCACACATACACACGTCACCTCTCTGGCCAGTCTCTCTCAATCACACAATGCTCTCGCTCTCACTTATACACAGGCATTCAATCACACACATGCTCTCTCTATTTCACTTACACACAAGCTCTCAATCACACACATGTTCTATCTCCTTACAAACTAGAAAATAGCTGGTGTATAATCATAATTTTTTGACTGCTTAAATGTTAAAACAGAGGAAAAGACCGCAGTACTGGTATTTCTCTGAATTTAATCAGACAAAATTTAAACCAGTTGATACAATCATCGGTCATAAAAACCTCTTGTTTATCTTTATTGAAAAACACTTTTTTTGTTTTTTTAATTTTTTTAGATACTTGAAAACACATTCTGAATGGCTGTCATAGTTGTAATACTAGTTATATGAGCTCTGGTGTCAATTGAAGTTTCTGATTCAGAGCAAATAATTAACTCTATTCAATGAATTAGCCATTCAAAACAGCTGGTATAATGTGTGTTTCTTTAAACTTGCAGTCTATATAATACCATTTGCCCAATAAATAAATCTAAATGGCACTACAATAAGTTGCCAATTTAGCAATTTTGAATGTAATTGTGACAGCTTTATCAACACAAAGACTTGCTTAAGGGGCGTCAAAAGTACTCATCTTGAGAAGTAATTTCCTTCTTATAAAAATAGGCACCAAAGGTTGCCTGTAGATGCCAAGACATTGGAAATGCCGACGTTGGCAACGTTTCACAAAATATGCTGCATCAGAGCAGTGTCTTATCTAGAAAGAATCTTTAACAACAAAACACATTGATTAGTGACAAAAACAACTACTATCTTGGATGTTCATATTGCTCAAAAGACCTACTTACAATTGCTGTCACCCCATGTGCATATGGTGAGCTCCTCTGATATAAATACTCTGACCACAATTTTATTCTTAGGATTTTACAGTTACTCTTCCTAAGACAAAATGTCAAGGTTGTTCCAAGTTTTCTTGTGTTGAAGGGGTAAAGCCTCTGGGTTCTCAATAAAGACTCCTGGGACTGATAAGGAGTCAGAAAAACTTCCTTTGGAAGAACCAATTTTAAGAACCCTTGCTTTTGCTGAGCTTTAAGTTTTTCCACCCTGGGCTCATGCATTTTCCTCTCTTTTCTAAAAAAAAGACTTATTTTACATTTTACTGGGTTTCCCATTAAATAAGGTCTCAGCCTTTTGTATTGACATAAAAAATTGAGAGGTACCTTACTGAGAAGTAATCTGTGAGCATCAGAATCCACAAAGAGTGATGACATTCAGCCATCCAAATTAGGGAAGAAGAAGGACTTTCATTCTGTGCTCCAAACCTTGATATAACCTGTGTTCAACTACTGCAACTCACTTTATCTTGGCCTCCCGATGTCTACAATTAATGCACTACAACCGATATAGAATGATGTTGCCCAATTGATTTCAGGCTGCAGAATGAGAGAAAACAGGGCTCCAGTGTTAATTAACCTTCACTGGTTACCAATCTAGTAGAGGATAAAATACAAAGTAACGGTTCAAAAATGACTGGCTCTAGAATCAACTCCTTGGATTAATGCCATGCTGATAATTTATAATCCTACCAGGTTTTCTCGGTCTTCACAGAGAGAGCTATTAGACATTCCAAACTGTTCAACATATACATCTAGTGGCACCAAGAGAGAGTGCTTTCTTAGTGGTAGTCCCCACACTTTGGAATTCACTTCCTCAAGATTTATGTTTGATGGATTGCAGCAGAGCTTTCAAGGGTTAACTAAAAACTTTCTTGTTGAAACAGATGTCTTCATGAAACTGTTATGGATCCCATAGGTGCTGTTAGCTGCTTTGGAGCAGACAGTCTATGTTTTTGTGGATTTGTCATGTTCTGTTTGTTTTTATTTTCATTGATTTTATTACAAATGTTTTTATCTTTACCGACTAGGGCCTTGGTATAGGCAGTTTATAAATGTGAAATAAATTTTAAAAAGGCATCACTGTGAAGTGAAACTCAACTAGGAACTGAACAAAATTAAGATGAAGGCAGCAGTCCATTAGCAAGAGGGTGGCCTCCAGTCTTTTGCATTGTGTCACATGTATGATTTTTTTACCTGCCAGTGAGAGGTTATATTTTTATTTATTTTATTTAAAAACTTTTCTATACCGTTGCTAAGTTAAATACCATTGCAACGGTTTACATGTAGGCACATATTTAATGAGGGTAAAAGCGTACAATAGTACATTCTAACAGGTGCCGTTAAAGGTTCGTTACAATATATCATTAGACATAGACATTTAGCAAAGTAGTTCATGACCTGTTGTACCAAGGTACTTACACGGGTAGTTTTATCACACATAGTATTATAGTTATGTTTGTTGTGGTGTAGAGTTCATAGACTAATCTATTGTAAAGTTCTACGTGTCTGTGCCTTTCTGTCTTTTCCTGAATAATTTCTCTCTATTCTTTCATCTCTTTGTAAAATGCTTGTTTAAAAAGCCATGTTTTTAAACTTTTCTTGAATGTCTTTAGATCACTTTGTAGTCTGATCTCTGGAGGCATTGTGTTCCAGATTATGGGTCCTGCTAGTGATAGGGCTCTCTCCCTCACTTGGGTCAGTCTTGCTGTTTTAACTGATGGAATGGTTAGGAGTGCTTTATTTGCTGATCGGAGGTTCCTGTGTGGAATGTGTACCCATAATGCTGTGTTTAGTCAATCTGATTTCTCATCATAAATTAGTTTGTGAATAATACATAGGGTTTTGTATTTAATTCTGTGTTCAATTGGTAGCCAATGTAACTCTGCTAGGGTTTCAGTTATATGGTCCCTCTTTCTTTTTCCGGTTAGTATTCTGGCTGCTGTGTTCTGTAGTATTTGCAGTGGTCTTAATGTCGTATTAGGTAGTCCTAGCATAAGGGCATTGCAGTAGTCTGTGCTGGAGAAAATTAGTGCCTGTAGTATTGTTCGGAAGTCATTTTGAGTTAGTAGTGGTTTAAGTTTTCTGAGTACCATGAGTTTTGCATATTCTTCCTTTACTTTTAGTGATATGTGTTGTTTCAGATTGATTTCAGGGTCTATAATTATTCCCAGGTTACGTACTTTTCCAGTTAATTCAATTTTCTGGTTGTCTTTGAGAATTATTGAGGTTTGACTGATTTCAGAATTTTTTCGTTCTAAGTGTAGAAATTTTGTTTTATTAATATTAATTACAATATATGTATGCACCCGGTGCAATGAGCTCCTGTCTCTTAGATAATGAGTCTGATCTCTGGAGGTTAGAGTTACAGACCTGGAGGAGCTGAGGCAGATGGAGAGGTATATAGATGAGACCTTTATGGACACTGTATCCAACTCCCAACTCCAGTCCGGCAGCCCTGGTTTTGCCTTAGGAGAAGGAAGGTCTCCTCATCGGAGATCATCAACCTGGTACTGCAGGAAATGATTCTGTAGCAAGGACCTGCTCTCCAGGTGATGCATTGTCCACTAGCACTGAGGATGTGTCTCCCAGGGCTACTGCCCAGGAAGGAAGGGTTAGGTAGGTCATAATTGGTGATTGGATTATTAGGAATGTGGGCAGCTGGATGGCTGGAGGGCATGAGGTTCACCTGGTAACATGCCCACCTGGTGCAAAGGTGGTAGACCTCATGTGTCACCTAGATAGGATTTTAGACAGTTCTAGCATGGAGCTGGCTTTTGTGGTACATGTTGGCACTGTCGACATGGGAAAATGTGGATGGGAGGATCTGGAAGCCAAATTTAGGCTCTTAGGTAGAAAGCTGAAATCCAGAACCTCCAGTGTAGCATTCTCTAAAATACTCCCTGTTCCACGTGCAAGTGCCCAGAGGCAGACAGAGCTCTGGAATCTCAATGTGTGGATGAGATGATGGTACAAGGAAGAGGTATTCAGATTTCTAAGTAACTAGGGAATCTCTTGGGGAATGAGGAGTCTTTTCCAAAGGAATAGGCTCCAACTTAACCAGGGTAGAACCAGGCTGCTGAAGCTCATCTTTAAAAATGAGATAGAGCAGCTTTTAAACTAAATCAAAGGGGAAAGCTGAAAGTCACTCAGCAGTGCATGGCTCAGACAGAAGTATCTTCAAAGGATACTAATGAAGCATTAGAGTTAGGGCATCCCAACAGAGAGATTCCATTAATAAAAAAGGTAGTCTATGTGCCTATACGTAAAGAATCACTTGAGCTAAAAGATTGTAATTTATCCCTGTCAACTGAAAAGCAGAACATTAATACAAACAAAAAACACACTTTGAAATGTTTGTATGCTAATGGCAGAAATCTAAGACGTAAGATAGTAGAGTTAGAGTGTGTAGCAATGAATGATGACATAGTCTTAGTTGGCATCTTAGAGATATGGTGGAAAGAGGATAACCAATGGGATAGTGTTATGCCAGGGTCCAAATTAAATCACAATGACTGAGAGGAGCACCTTGGTGGCACTTAATGTTGGAATGGCATAGAATCCAACAGGATAAAGATCCTGCAAGAGACTAAAGGCTGGATTTTAAAATCTCAGCATGCATAAAACCCAGGGTTTACAAGTGTGGCCGGGCCTTCCACGTGCCGGGCCGATTTTCAAATGGGCCCAGCCACGCGCATAAACCCCAGGATGCGAGTAAGTGCCAGGGCCTTAAAAAGTTCTGGGAGGACCGAGTCTGCACCATTTCTCGCTGTCCTGGAGCCTCATGCACCGGCCAGCTTCCAATGTGCCCAAGTTACTTCAGGTCAGGCCCTGAAGTAACTTGCAAAATAAAAGATAATAACATTTTAAAAAGGGTTTTAGAGGGTGGGGAAGAGAGGGGAAGGGAAAGGGAGGTTATGGTAGGGGTAGGAAAGTTCCCTCCCAGTCCGCTCCTAAATTGGAGTGGACTGGGAGAGAACTGGGGAAGGCCCCGATGCTTTGCCGTGGAAATTCGTGAAATTCTATCCCCCGTTGTGCGCGCCGACCGGTATTTTATAACATGTGCGCGCTGGCGCATGCATGCTATAAAATCAAGTGTCCATGTGTGCACGCCAGGTAGTGTGCGCACATGGATGTGTGCACGTTCTTTTTTAAAATCTACCCCTAAATGCACAATTGAATATTTATGGGTAGAATCCCTTGTGTTTTAGGGCAGAGATGAGACAGACAGTTAAATGCCCAGAAAAATTAGGGAAGCTAACCAAATTGGTAGTGCAATAATAATGGGAGATTTCAATTACCTCAATATAGACTGAATAAGTGTAACATCTGGCCAAGATAGAGCGATAAAATTCTTGGATGGATTAAATGACAGTTTTAAGGAGCAATTGGTTCAGGAACTGATGAGATAGGGATTTAATTTAAATCTAATTCACAGTGGAGTGCAGGATTTGGTGAGAGAGGTAAAGATGGTGAGGCTGCTAGGCAATAGTGACCATATACAAAACACACTAAATAAATAAATACATAAATAAATAAATAAATAAATAGATAGATGACATGATCAAATTTGAATGAGGCTGCTTGGCAATAGTGATCATAACATGATCAAATTTGAATTAATGACTGGAAGGTGGATAGTAAGTAAATCCACAGCTTTTGAACTAAACTTTCAAAAGAGAAACTTTGATAAAATGAGAAAAATAGTTTTAAAAAGTTGAAAGGTACAGTTACAAAGGTTAAGAGTGTGCAACAAGTGTAGACATTGATAAAAAATACCATCTTAGAAACACAGTCCAGTTATATTCCATGCATTAAGAAAGATGGAAGGAAGGCCAAATGACAGATGGCATAGTTAAAAAGTAAGGTGAAAGAGGCTATTTTAGCCAAAGGATTTTCACTCAAAAATTGGAAGGATCCATCAGAAGAAAATAATATAAAGCATAAGCATTGGCAAGTTAAATGTAAGATATTGATAAGACAGGCTAAGAAAGAATTTGAAAAGAAGTTGGCATTAGAGGTAAAATCTCATAATAAAAACTTTTTAAAATATATTTAAAGCAGAAAGCCTGTGAGAGAGTCAGTTGGACCGTTAGATGACTAAGGGGTTAAAGAGGCACTTAGGGAAGATAAGGCCGTTGCAGAAAGACTAAACACATTTTTTGCTTCAGTGTTTACTTAAGAGGATGTTGGGAAAAAATATCCATTCCAGAGATGTTTTTCAAGGGTGATGATTCAGATGAACTGAACCAAATCACGGTGAACCTTGAAGATGTTGTAGGCCAGATTGACAAATTGAAAAGTAGTGAATCCCCTGGTTCAGATGGTATAACTCCAGGTTTCTGAAAGAAATAAAAAATGAAATTTCAGACCTATTTCAATTAATTTATAACATATCATTAAAATCATCCTTTGTACCTGAAGACTGGAAGGTGGCCATTGTAACCACAATATTTAAACAGGGCTCCATGGGTGATCCGGGAAATTATAGACCGGTAAGCCTGACTTCTGTGCAGGGAAAAATTGTGGAAACTGTTATAAAGAATAAAATCACACCAGTGCCTATCAATGACATCAGTTTCTGCTTAGTACCTGTGTCTTCAGCCTTGCCTTGCCTTCATCTTCAGCCTTCTGTATCTTCAAGCTCGCCTTGCCTTTGTCTTCAGCCTCATCCCACCTTCTGTGGCTTCAGACTTGCCTTACCTTTGTCTTCAGCCTCATCCAGCCTTCTGTGTCTTCAGCCTTACCTTGCCTTTGTCTTCAGCCTTGTCCAGCCTTCCGTGTCTTCAGCCTTGCCAAGCTTTCCTTAGCTCCTTTGGACTGACCACCAGTACTGACTGTAGCCTGTGACATGACTCTCCTTGCCTGCTGCCTGCTTTGACCACAGCCTTACTAGGGAAGCCTTTCCTAGCCTTTACCAGAGATACTCACCTAAGATCTGCCAGCTCTCAGAACCCAAAGGCTCAATCTGTGGGGAAAGGGGCTGGTATAGGCGAAAATCCTGCTAGTCTGTGCACCGTCTTCTGCCAGTGGGTAGTGAGGACCTATTGGTCCTTCCAAATAGGTAGCATCAACTTCAACACAAAGGTCTACAACTTTATCACACATTTCTCAAAAAAGGAAGAAAAAGACTTCAGACAATACTGCTAAGAATATATTTCTTTACGCAGCTCAGACTCAAATCATCGGATTAAAACACCTCCTTATTTTTATATAAAAATAAAGACTATAGCAGCATACTCCTTCACCTAGGTAACACATTTAAAATACTTAAACATGCAAAAAACTTGGTCAAAGGTATTGTATCTTCTAATATATACACACAGATTCAAAGATCTTTTTAACATTTAAAAGATGATTACACTTACCTCATATATTAGTCAAAGAAGTGTCCATTATAATAGAGAAGCTGGAAGAAACAAAATAATTGGATAGTGCGGCCTATTAGGGGTGTGCATTCGTTTTGAACATAAATGTAAAACGCTACTTTTTTTTTTTTTAACTTAAAAAAGTGATGAGACATAAACGATCGGATTTCCAACTTATTCAACATAGCTATGTTGAATAAGTTGGAAATCGCAATTGTTGATCCAAAATAAAAATTTAAACCCCTCACCTTCCTTAATCCCCCCCCAAAGACTTACCACAACTCCCTGGTGATCCAGCGAGGAGTGAGGACGCCATTTCTGAAATCCTTTGTGAGGAGCACGTGACGTCAGCGCCACGTCAGAGTGACGCGGCGTCACGTGATTCCCCGCGGGTTCGCGCCGGAACGCTCGTTCGGCCCAAAAGGAACTTTTGGCCAGCTTGGGGGGGTCAGGAGGCCCCCCCAAGCTGGCCAAAAGTTCCTTTTGGGCCGAACGAGGGTGCCGGAGGGAACTCGCGGGGAATCACGTGATGCCGCGTCACTCCGACGTGGCGCCGACGTCACGTGATTCCCCGCGGGGTCGCTTCCGGGATCCTCGTTCGGCCCAAAAGGAACTTTTGTCCAGCTTGGGGGTGTCAGGAGGCCCCCCCAAGCTGGCCAAAAGTTCCTTTTGGGCCGAACGAGGGTGCCGGAGGGAACTCGCGGGGAATCACGTGACGCCGCGTCACTCCGACGTGGCGCCGACGTCACGTGCTCCTTGCAAAGTTGGTCAGAAATGGCGTCCTGACCCCGCTGGACCACCAGGGAGTTGTGATAAGTCTTGGGGGGGGGGGGTTAAGGAGGGTGAGGGGTTTAAATTTTTATTTGCACATATGGACATATACTCAACTCATTGAATTCTGTTTATGTCCATATTGACCGCAAATGGGACCCCCTTTGGACATATGGACATATGAACTTAAACTTTTGCTCTGCACATCCCTACGGCCTATGTTTTGTCACCAGGTGACTTAGGGCTTCATTAGAGCATAAATTTAGAAGAAGAAAACATTATAAAACCATCTTATTTTCAAAATACTTCTTTCAGTCAGTAAATCACTTACATTTCTTTGTTGAAACAAAACATGACATCCCAGAAGTGTGCCTTCTAAATGTTCATAGTTAGCAAATAAGTACGGCAAAGTGCTGGGTCATTTAAACATTCAATAACAATCAAATGAATAGAATTAAAAAAGAGTAGGTTCCAAAAATATTTAAACCAAGCAGTTGAACACAAAAATGATTCCAGGCTGTTTACCACTTGGAAATTTGAAAAAAAGGCTGTAAATTAAAAAGTATGGATATGTGAATAATTCATCAAAATATCCACATCAAATTATTGATTCATAAGGGTTCAAGAATATATTAAAAATTGCAGGTAACTTAATTTCCACAAAATCATAAGAATAAGGGCCTCATTTTCTAAAGTATCACAGGCCTGCGATACTCTAGGGAATGAGGGGCAGGGGGCCGAAACGGGGGTGGGCCTGTGTTAGCCGGCAGCGATCGCACTGTCGCGGTGCGATCGCTGCCGGTTTTGCACCCAATAGCGCCACCATAGAAGGTGTAGCTCTTGGGCGCGAACTCGGACGTGAAAAGGGCCTTACCTTTTCATCATCCATGGCGTCTTCACGAAGTCGGCCCCGGTGACGCCCCGACTCCTCCTCTTCCTGGACCAACTCCGCCCCCATTTTGGTATCGCACACGATAAGGGACTTTTCGCGTGCAAAACGTCCCTTATCGCGTGCGATCCAGATGGAAAATGAGGCCCTAAGTTCCAGTCAATATTGATATTCAGACCACTAGATTACAAACAAAAAATCTACTTTTGTTTGTAACTACTAAGGCATCGGTCAAGATCAAGATCATCACTCTTGGATTTACTTGGATGTTCAATTGAAAACATGCCAAAGAATCAAAAGTATAAGAATAATGAATGCAGTGGAATACAATTGGAACTTTCCTTCTCTCTAAATGCAGAGAACTCCTACATTCAGCAAGGCATGTATGGAGAGTCTTCTTGGTTTTAGCAACATAAATCTTTTTACAAGGACACATAATAATATAGACTATATCAGTTGATGCACAAGTATAAATTAAAGCAAAGTATATTTATATTTAGTTAAGGAATTTTCAAATATTTTTTCATAGATGTGGTTACTGAGCATATAGAACAATGTCTACACAAATAATGACCCACTAATTTCTATCCTGTTATTGTAGTCTGGATTACCATGTGTAACCAATGTAGAAAAACACAAATATTTCCATTAATATTTATCATAAGTATATGCAAATCTAATTACTTGAGAACCAAATTATGAATGAAGAGAAACAACTTGCCAATGAGTTTGAATTATTTTAGCAATCAAGATGTAATGAGTCATCTGTCTGATCAAGTGTGTTATAAACTATTGCCTCAGGAAAAACAGATGTCTTGGGTTTTTAACAAAGAAGTCACATCATCTGCTTTACATCAAGGTTTATTTTTACCTAGATGGAATATACATTTTGTGCAATCCTGCAGGAAATCCTTTTGTGTCTGGTAATGATTCTGTTCTAGAACCCTTATCTGTATATATTAGGGATGTGTATTCATTTGAAATAATGTGTAAAATGCAATAAATGAGTTCATATTCATTTCAATCATGAACCCCCACAATGAATGGAGGGTGCCCTTGAATTTAAATGAAAATTTTCATCTCATGAATTTATGTTATCCATTAAAGTCTATGGCCCATTTAAGTCTATGCCTCTACTGAGCACAGAACAGGTGCTGACAGGGCCTAACTTGTAAGTATAGCAACCAACTCTTGCCTGTGTAACATAACTCCTGGGATTTGAGGTGAGTCAATTTAGTAAGGAGAGAGAGAATAAGACAAATTATGGTGAGGCATCTTTTTAACTAACATATAGCTGCCATCTGGATTAAGTGACACTGATGTTCTCCCACCAAAAGGTTTGAATATTTGCAAAGAAACTCTTAGAGTACTTGAAAAAATGGGCATTGGAAAATAATTTTTTTTTCAGATAAGTACCACAGTTAACAGGAAAGACACTGATCGCAACAGTTTATTAAGGTACGAAAGTCATCATCCGGTAACATTCAAACGTGGTTTGCCAGTATCCCAGTTCTTCCGTATAACACGAATATGCACTACGCTGACAGAATTTGAATATCAGGCTGGAATATTAAACCGAAGATTTGAAGAACGAGGATATCCTAGAAGTGCCATAAAAATGCTTATAAGAGGGCTAGATATAGCAATCGGGTGGCACTTTTACAGTACAAATCAAGTAAAAAGCAAAACCGGTTGGTTTGCGTTCTCTCGCAAAGTACATCAACAGCGACCATCATTGCCTCAATTAAAAAACTAATAAAAACCGTTTAAATATTAAAAAAAACCAAAACATTGGCATATTTTGTCATTGCACGGGATTTTTAATGAAGTCCCTCTTATTGCTACCAAACGTCGACGGAACATCCGGGACAGAGTGGTTCATTCTCAGTGCAGAGATGCCACTATAGAGGGTAATGGGATCCACAGAAAATGTGGCAATTGTTTGGTATGTGACACCACTATAGAAGGGGCCACATGGGTATCCCTACATTGGGGTATGTAGTAAGGCGAAAGAGGGATACTGATTGTACATCAAAAATGGTGATCTATGTTATAACATGCCCGTGTCCCAAAATATATGTGGGTAGATCAAGCAGAATTATAAAGCAGAGAATTATAGAGCATTGATCCTGTTTGAATATGGCCACAGTGAATGAACCGTTAGTTCCCCACTGTACTGAATATAAGCATATGTTTGATCAATTGAAGTGGGCAGTATTAGATAGCTTTGGAGACACTATGGTTAATCAGGCCACTTTGAATTACCATGGGCAACACTGGATTGTCAAGTTGAATGCAGAACAACCTGTGGGCTTGAATGACCAATTAGATTGGATGTCCTTGACGTAAAGGTTCAGGATAGGCTATTCCAGGAAACCCAGGTGACTTTAAATAATCAAGAAGGGATTAGTAGGAGTATAACCGCCATTAAGATGCGCTGAGGAGGTTCTTTACACCGCATTAATCTGGACGTTGAAGTCTGAAATGAAATATAAGACTGAGTTGAATTAAGGATTTTGGAAATGATTCGTGAAAACGATTCCTGATGGAGGCTGGTTGCTGAAACTTGTACAAGTTGACGATATGACACCTTGCAACTAAGAACAACAAGCTAAAACCACATATTGAGAGCTAAGTATAGCATAGCAACTAGAAACAACAGAGGAGACATTACACACTGAGAGCTAAGTACAGCACAGTCTAACTTCAGTTAGTCAGCCAGAGTGACTCACTGCTCTCTTGATTAACAAATGTTGGTACCTATTCTAACCAAATCACACTACCTCAACACCTTTCCAAGGTGAGTAACTGAGCTGAACTTTTAAACCTTTTTACTTAGGTATACACTGTTCCTAGCTTATTTTTAGCTTCTGGCTAATTTTTTTTTTTTAAATACAAACACTCAGTTCTGCTTACTAGCTGCCTTACAGACTTTTAAAAATAAACACACTACCTACTGCTTACTAGCTGCCTTATTGACTATTTAAAAATATAAACAGTCTAACTTGTTTATTCACAGCCTTACTATTAAAAGCACAAACACACAAACACACTGAATAATATTCCCAAATAATTAACTTTGCCCCAATACTTTAAAAAAAGACAATGTCCCAAGCAAAAACTTACTGATTCCTTTCAGCCACCAACAAGGTGATCCTCTCCTCTCAGTGCTCCCACTGGAATGTGTCCACTCTGTTGCAGATCTTAGTATCATCCACAAAAAGACAAACCTTACCTTCTATATCGTTTGAAATGTTGACACTAACCTGAAAATCGGGGCCCCCGAAAAAAAAAAAACCTGAACCGCGAGAAAAACGAAATTCCCATGGGGAGCCTCTGAAACGAAGCCCGACATGATAGCAAAACCTGAAGCACATCTCTACTTAAAACTGATTTATTTAAACCATGGAAATTTGTATAGTTTCAGCCAATTAGATTGCAAACTTTAATTTTCTGAAGTTCAACCAGCTCTATCAATCTTTCTTCAAAAGCGGTGGCTGAGGATGCAGAGATGCCTGCTATTGTATAAATGAGGAGAATTACAGAAGGGATTGCAAAATGCATCATGGCTATAATTTTAATATCATGGTAGGAACTTTTAATTTAAAAACATCTGTTTTTCTTTTTTAGTTTAGAGTGTAGATTCTGGTTCTATTATACAGTATATATATAATACACACACACTCATGTATATAAATTTCAGAGAGCAGCATACAGTAAACAATTAGAATTTGCAGTTTCTTCTCCCCAATCACCCTTGCCCTAGTTAGGTCATTTGTAAATGTGAGATGTTCCTTTTCTTGTTGTAAATTAGAAGCTTTCTGCATGAATGCATTAAAAAGCCATTGTTAATAATCATTCAGGCATGAAACTGACAGAAAGAGATTTGCAGGTTATGACTCTATCACACCAGCCTTGTTTTCTTACTGATTTATTAAAATTTTATGGAAGGGACAATAAAAATATCCTGGCTTGCTGCATCTTAACACTTTCGCCTCTTCAACATGACCTCACATAGCCTTAAACTATTTTACTTTTAAAAGCAGTAAGTTATGCAGTAATATATGTACAAAGAAGTGCTAAATTTGTTAATTAAGATGATGGCAGAAAAGATTAACCTATCCAGTCAGTCTGCCCATACTGCAAGGATATGTAACCTCTCCTACCTCTTTACCCAGAGTCATGTTCAGTGGCTGCTGAGCAGTGGCATAACCATGGGTGGACCTGGTCTACCCAACCGGACTCTCTGATACCAGAAGAGGTCTACTGGAGTAATGCAATTGTGGGATCCAATCCCAGAGATAGCAAAGAAGAGAGCCAGAGTTGCAATGCCATCGCGGGATCCTATCCCTGCCACAGCGAAGAAGAGGGCTGGAACTGCAATGCCATCATAAGATCCCATCCCCATGGTGGCGAAGAAGAGGGACATAGAAACAAGGCCATTACAGGATCCCATCCCCGCAACAGTGAAGAAGAGAACCGGAGCTGCAATGCTATCACAGGATTCCATCCCCATGGTAGCAAAGAAGAAGGCTGCAGAAGCAGGCCTTGGTGGGATCCCATCTTGCAACAGCAAGGAAGATGACTAGACCTGCAATGCCATCATCAGATCCTATCCCCATGATGGTGAAGAAGAGGGCCAGAGCTGCAATGCGATTGTGGGACCCCATGCCCACCATGGTGAAGAAGAGGGCTAGAGCTGCAATGCCATCATGGGATCCCATCCACATGGTGACAAAGAAGTGGGCCACAGAAATAAGGCCATTGTAGGATCCCATCCCTACAACAGCAAAGTGAAAGACCAGAACAGCAATACCATCATGGGATCCTATCCCCACTGCGGCAGAAGTAGGAATTTGGCCATACCTAATGAAAAGGCCCTGTGTGTGTGTGGGTGAGAATAGGAGCCTGAGTATGTGTCTGTGGGTGAGAATAGGAGCTTGTGTGCGTGAAAATGTATGGATGAGAATGGGAGCTTGGGGGGTGGTGTGAATGGGTAAGAATAGGAGCTTGAGTATGTGTATGTGAGTGAGAATAGGAGCTTGAGTGTGTGAGAGGGATGAGAATGGGAGCTAGGGTATGTGTATGAAGGGAATAGGATCTTGGGTATGAGGGTGTGTGTGGGTGAGAATGGTAGCTTGTATGTGTGGGGGTGAGATGGGATCCTGTGTTTTTGTGTGTGTGTGTGTGGGTGGGTGCATGTAAGAATGGAAACCTGGTTATGTGTTTATGTGTATGAATGATAATGGGAGCTTGGGTGTTTGTGTTGGAATGAAAATTGGAGCATGGTTATATGTGTGAGAGAAAGCGAGCCTGGGTTTGTGTGTGTGTCTGAGTGAGCATGAGAGCCTGTGTATTTGTGTGGGTGGGTGAACATGATAACCTGTGTTGTGTGTGTGTGTGTGTGTGTGTGTGTGTGTGTGTGTGTGCGTGAGACAATGGGAGCCTGAGTGGGTGTTTATGGGTAAGAATGGGAGCCTCAATTGGTATGTGTGGATGAGAAAGCAAGCCGCAGTGTGTGTGTGTGTGTGGGGGGGGGGTGAGAATAGGAGCTTGTGTGTGTGTGTGTGTATGTGTGTTTATAACAATGGGAGCCTGGGTATGCATTTGTGTGTGTTTAAGAATGAGAGCCTGAGTGTGCATCTATCTATATATAAGAATATGAACCTGAGTTTGCATCTATGTGTGTGAGAATGGAAGCCTGGGGGTGTGTGTGAGAGTGAGTGCCTTGTGTTTGTGGGACAGCATATGAGAGTGAAAGCTTGAGTATGTGTGTGTGTGTTTGGTAAAGCATGTGACAGTAAGAGCTTGTGTGTGTGTGCAAATCTATCTCATACATAGTCACTGTGGATATCCTGAAAACCTGACTAGCTAGATGTGCCCCAATGACTGGGTTGAGAAGCACTGTGGTACAGAATGTGAGAGTGAGAGTTGGGTGTGTGTGTGAGGGAGGGAGGAAGGGAAGAAGAAGGTGGGAGAAGAAATAGAATGAGAAGTGAGACCCTGAAAAAGAATTATGAAATGACCGACAAGGGAAAAGTGGGATAAAAGAAACCAGGACCAATTGATTAGAAAATTACAAAAATCAGAGAAAAAAGGTAAAAAAATATATGCATATTTTGAAATATGCCATCGTTGGGAATGTGCATTTCTTAAATTTTTGTATTTTGCTCTTCTGTATTCCACCGTTCAGAGTTTGGTTTCTCAGACTTTCTATTTTGGTCTTGTCTGCATGTTTCTATTTCTAATTTGTAGCCCTTATTTCTATATTAGGTAAGAATTGATTTCTGTTTTGCCTGTGTGTGACTGAGGTGTAGTATTTCTGCTAGCACTTAGTTTTTCTGTAGGAATTTATAGCAGTCTGGCTTGTTCTGTTACCTCAGTAGGTGGTATAAATGTTCTAAGAACATTAGAACATAAGAAACTGCCATGCTGGGTCAGACCAAGGGTCCATCAAGCCCAGCATCCTGTTTCCAACAGAGGCCAAAACCAGGCCACAAGAACCTGGAAATTACCCAAACACTAAGAAGAACCCATGCTACTGATGCAATTAATGTACATCAACCAACCTCTTCCCTTCAATAATAATTCTCCAACCTACACCAATGCAAGGGACACTTGTGCTATGGTGTTGCTCATGTACGGTGGCTCTATTGAAGGACAACCAATTGTTGGGTGTCCTTTTCTTTCGCCCCGTCGACTGCAGGAGGTCATTCAGCGGCGGTCCGGAACCCCCGCTGAATGACCTCCTGCAGTCGATCTCCTGCCGGCGCCATTTTCTGTACGGAAAACGATTTGCGGCAAGAAATCGCTTCCTGAACCCCGCTGGACTCCCAGAAACTTTTGGCCAGCTTGGGGGGGCCTCCTGACCCCCACAAGACTTGCCAAAAGTCCAGCGGGGGTCCTGAACGACCTCCTGCGTCGAATCGTTTTTGTCTATGGCCGCCGCCATTTTGCGGCGGCCATTTTGCAAAATGGCGCCGGCTGAAGACAAAAGGATTCAATTGAGGGGGCCGTTCCGGACCGCCGCCGTTCTGGACCACCGCTGGATCCCAAGGTAATTTAAAGCATTTGGGGGGGGGTTCGGGAGGGTGGGGGATTTAATTTAAAGGGTCGGGGGTGGGTTTTAGGGGGTTTTAGTGTGCCGGTTTTCCTGCCCTCCCCCTTCCCCCGATTTACGATTTTTTAACGATAAATCGGGGGAATTGGTATTGTATCGTGGCCCTAACGATTTTTGACGATTTAAAATATATCGGACGATATTTTAAATCGTCAAAAAATGATTCACATCCCTACTATTTTCTAAGTAAACTTGATTAATAGCAGGTAATGGACTTCTCCAAGAACTTATCCAAATCTTTTTTAAACCCAGATACACTAACTGCACTAACCACATCCCCTGGCAACAAATTCCAGAGTTTAATTGTGCATTGAGTGAAAAAAAACTTTCTCCGATTAGTTTTAAATGTGCTACATGCTAACTTCATGGAGTGCCCCATAGTCCTTCTATTATCTGAAAGAGTAAATAACCGATTCACATTTACCCATTCTAGACCTCTCATGATTTTAAAAACCTCTATCATATCCCCCCTCAGCCGTCTCTTCTCCAAGCTGAACAACCCTAACCTCTTTCATCTTTCCTCATATGGGAGCTGTTTCATCCCCTTTATCATTTTGGTCACCCTTCTCTGTACCTTCTCCATTGCAACTGCCATTGCTGAAGACTAATTTATTGCAGCCTCTGGAAAAAACACCATTTCATGCTATGGGGGGCAGGATTCACCAGTGGGGCCCATGGGATCGGCCAAAAGATAATGAAGTCTGCGTGAGAGGTTGTGTTCTAAAACAAGAAAAAATAATTTACTAAAAGTTCAAAATCTAAGTCTAGAAAAACCTGCAAGAAATTAGCAAGTACATAAGAGCCAGAAATAAAAACAGCTTCTAAGACAGTTCAAAATTATCAGAGTAGTTATTCATTCTTCTCTCATGCAATTTGATTCACAAAATGAAAAAAATGTTCCACAGATTACTACCAGAACTGCATTCTTCCTCAGGTCCCAATGACAGACAGAAAATGTTTTCTCTCTTATCCAAAACTCACTGGCTCCACACTTTCCCAGATGGAATGGTGGGTTAGAGATCCTATGCCTTTCACATGTTTTCTCCAAAGGATCACTAGAACCCAAGGTGAGGCACAGCACTACAATTACCCTCCCTGAGCTCTCAACAAGACATCTTACTCCAGAACTCCTCTTCTAGTTTAAACATTTTTATTGAACATTTTTGAAAAGATACAAAAACAAAGAAAGGAAATTTCAGTAAGAAGGGTAAACATAAATCAGCCAATCTACAATCTGGCTAATCACCGACAATATATGATACACTTAAATAGTCGGGTATGAGAAAAGAAAAAGTACAATAACCAATAAGAAAAGAAATAAAGCCAATCCTACAGTAGTAGTAACAATGGGGCGGATTTTAAAAGGCGCGCGAATAGCCTACTTTTGTTTGCGCTCCAGGCGCAAACAAAAGTACGCTGGATTTTAGTAGATACGCGCGGAGCCGCGCATATCCACTAAAATCCTGGATCGGCGCACGCAAGGCTATGAATTTTGTATAGCTGGCGCGTGCCGAGCCGCGCAGCCTACCCCGTTCCCTCCAAGGCCGCTCCGAAATCGGAGCGGCCTCGGAGGGAACTTTCCTTTGCCCTCCCCTCACTTCCCCTCCCTTCCCCTACCTAACCCACCCGCCCGGCCCTGTCTAAACCCCCCCCTTACCTTTGTCGGGGGATTTACGCCTCCCGGAAAGAGGCGTAAATCCCCGCGCGCCAGCGGGCCTCCTGCGTGCCGGGCCGCGACCTGGGGGCGGGTATGGAGGGCGCGGCCACGCCCCCGGGCCGTAGCCACACCCCCGTACGCGCCCCCAAAACGCTGCCGACACGCCCCCGAAATGCCGCGCCGACCGGGCCCGCCCCCCGACACGCCCCCGACACGCCCCCCTCTGAGAACCCCGGGACTTACGCGAGTCCCGGGGCTCTGCACGCGCCGGGAGGCCTATGTAAAATAGGCTTCCCGGCGCGCAGGGCCCTGCTCGCGTAAATCCGCCCGGTTTTGGGCGGATTTACGCGAGCAGGGCTCTGAAAATCCGCCCCAATATATCTATACATCGAGTAATTCTTACTGAAATATCACCTTACCAGGAACTAAGAGAGAAGTGAAAAGAAAAGAGAAAAAGGAGTCGAAAAGAGAGAGAAGGGAAGTAAAGAAAGAGAAACATAAAAAGGAGAAGGGAAAGAAAAGAGGGATAAAAAAGAAATTGGTTAGAATAGAAGAAAGGAAAATCGAAAGGAAAAAGTAAAAAGAACCAAAGAAGCATTAAGCTATCAGGGGAGAGAGGTAATGTACTCTTTGAGTGGTTTCCAAACTTGAGCCCATGAGGCAAGACGATTACACTTAATAGCCATAGCTTTTTCATATTTGTAATACATACAAACAGAATTCCACCACCAGACCTGCGATAGTAAATCACTGCGTTTCCAGTTAGACAGTATGGTATGAATAGCAATGGTAAATAAGAAATCCAATAATTTCCTATGAGGCAGAGATAAGGAAACGGAGGGATTTGAGCCTCGAAAGAACAGCATAGCATAGGTGAGTGGATGTGAGAGGGAAAGAATGGAAGTAATCGTAGACCAAACTTGAAGCCAAAATGTGTGTACATAGGGACATGAAAAAAGCATATGTTCAAGAGTCGCTCGAGGGGCGGAACAAGACCAGCAGTTATGGGTAGTTAGAAGGCCAGCCCTATGTAGGCGCCAAGGTGTCCATAGGGCTCTATGTAGCAGGAAAAAGGAAGACTGAGTCAAGCTGGAAGATAACGTAATATGGGTGGTGACAGTCCAGAGATGCTTCCATACTGCTAGACTAATAGGAGTGTCAATCTCTTTGGCCCAAATAGAGTAAAGCCCATTTCGAAGAACATTAGGCTCTGCAGAAACTAGTATCTTATATAGTTTTGATGCTAAATGTCCCCTAGGGCCATGTTCCTGGTAGACCTGTACTAGATAGGGAGAGTCAGTGAGCGATATGGAGGAGTATTTGGAGGCAGCAATAACATTACGTAATTGAAGCCATGCGAAGAATTGGGAAGATGGTAACCCGTATCTCTCCCTAAGCTGAGCAAATGAGCACAACTTAGCATCTTCCAGAATGGAGGCTAAGAACCAAATGCCTTTAGTCTGCCATAACGGCCAGCTAAGAGGGTGGTTATCACAGGTCAAGTTCGAGTTTCGCCATATAGGGGTCATGTTAGAGGAATTCCAAGAACACATATGTTTAGGGCGGGTTGAGTCAAAAAGGGAGTATGCCTTATGTAAGGAGCGAAGTATAGGGTTAGTCGCAAACTGCTTAGATAGTTGCATCCCAGGAAGATATGTAAGTGGAAAAGGAGACATTAGGAAACATTCCAGATCTAACCATCTGGGCCTGCCTCCCGATTGGGTGGTAGGAAAAAAATGGTGGTGGGCCTGTTGAAGCATGAAAGCTTGATGGTATGCAAAAAAATTAGGGAAACTCACCCCTCCTTCCGCTTTAACAAGTTTAAGTTTGGCCAAAGCAATCCGGGGATTCTTATTCCGCCATAAAAAGGAGGAGAGTATCCGATCAATCTGCTTATAGAAAGCGCAAGAGAAAAAAATGGGAATCATCGAGAGAACATAAGTAATTTTAGGGGCAATCACCATTTTAATAGTATCCAATCTTCCCCACCAGGTAAGGTGGAGGGGCGACCAATGAATAGTAAGATCTTTAATCCCTTGGATAATATGGGTTTCAGCAGTAGCAACTGTTAAATGAGGGTCAGAATAAAAAGAAATACCTAAATATTTGATATTTGCAGGAACTTTTTTTATAACAGAGTCAGTGAGATTCACCAAAGAGCCGAGAGCATTAAGAGGGAGTAGTTCAGTTTTATGCCAATTTATCTTATATCCCGATAGAGCAGAGTAGGCGTTGATTTGTTGGAGTAAATGTGGGAGAGAGAGGTCAGGCTGAGATAGAAAGAGTAAAACATCATCTGCATAAGCTGATAATTTATATACATCAGAGCCAATCTGTATACCTTTGATAAGCGTATTTTGTCTAATAGCAAGGAGAAGGGGTTCCAAAGCCAGGTTGAAGAGCAGAGGGGAAAGTGGACATCCCTGGCGAGTTCCTCTATGTAAGGGAAAGAGAGAGGACCGGCGGTTATTTAGATACAAAAAGGCTGTGGGAGAAGAATACAAGAGGTTAATCCATGAGAGAAAATTGGGGCCAAAACCAAATCTCCATAGAGGAGAAAAAAGAAAAGACCACTCTACACGGTCAAAAGCTTTCTCAGCATCGAGAGAAACAGCAATGACCGGGTAGGGGGCAGAAAAAACCGTTTCATGGATGTGAAAAAAGAGTCTGGAGTTGTTTGCGATAAGCCTGTTCTTAATGAAGCCAGATTGATCTGGATGAATTAAGGTAGGCATAATATGAGATAGTCGGGTGGCTAGAATCTTAGTAAAGATTTTATAGTCAGTATTCAGAAGGGATATGGGCCTGTAATTGCCAACTTCGGCTGCATCTCTACCTGGCTTTGGAATAACAACAATACACGCTGTTGAGAAAGAGGAGAAGAGATTTGGTTGATTCGGTGCTGTCAAGTAATATTGTTGTAAGTAAGGCGCAAGTTCTTTGCTAAACATTCTATAGAAGTCCGTAGTAAAACCATCTGGCCCTGGGGCTTTCCCACCAGGGAGAGCCTGTATTGCGGATTCTATTTCTTGTAAAGTTATTGGGGATTCAAGCTCTTGAAGTTGTTGTGTCGATAGGGATGGATGAGAAAAAGTGGAGAAAAAGGACTGAAGATCTTCTTCCGACGCTTGAACTTCGTTCTGATACAACTTGGCATAAAAGTCTCGAAATTCTTGTAGAATATCCACGTCTTGCGTGAGAACCTGGTTAGCGGGAGATATTATTTTAGTGATTCGCTGTTTCTCCTTCCTCTTCTTTAAATAAGTTGCCAGGAGATGACCACATTTGTTGTTTTCAGCATAATACGTAGCATTAGTGTGAAAAGTAGAGAGGCGAACTGAAGCACTAAGGAGCTGGTTGTATTGGAATTTAGCTTTCAAAACAGCTGCTAGGGAAGCACTGGTCGGCTTCTGAATGTGTTCAGATTCCAATAAGGCAATCGATCCTTGCAGGCGGACCATATCCGCTTGCTTAAGCTTCCGCTGATGTGCTGAGTAGCTGATGATATTGCCTCTAATGGTGGCTTTATAGGCCTCCCATAAGGTAGACAAGGAAATGTCAGGAGTAGCATTGATAGAAAAATAATCGTTAGTATGAGTCCGAATGTATTCTACAAAGGCTGAGTCTGCTAACAGTGAAGAATTGAATCTCCACATTTTGTCCGTAATGATTGGGGAGTGTAAGTTGCACTGAAGGATAACTGCAGCATGATCCGAGACCAGGATAGGAGCAATGTCCGTAAAGGATATCTGTGGAATTAAACTATTCGACGTTAAAAAAAAGTCTATACGAGAATAGGAAGAATGTGGAGCAGAAAAAAAAGTGTATTCCTTTTCTCCAGGATGAAGAAGACGCCAGGGATCCGATAACCCCAAGGTCGACAGAAGATGGTTGAGAGCTTTGCTTGATTTTGAAATAGAGAGGCGAGCCGTGGACTTCCGATCCATGAAGGGATCTAGTGTCTGGTTGAAGTCACCTCCGATGATAATCTGGGTAGAATCGTGTACAAGAAGATGGGAAAAAGTGTCATGAAAAAATGTAGGGTCATCTTGATTTCGAGCGTAGAGATTAAGAATGTTGTAGATCACCTGATTTATAGATACTTGAAGAAAATTCCATCTACCATCCAGGTCTGCCGATTGCTGAATGATCGTTGCATCCAAGTTTTTATTAATGAGAGTAGCTGTTCCTCTTTTTTTGTGGACTGCAGAGCTAAAAGAGAGTTGGCCCACCCAGTGTCTCCTGAGTTTGAGAGATTCATGAGGTGTCAGACGGGTTTCTTGTAGGAGGGCAATGTCCGTGTGTAAGGAGTTTAAATAGGTAAGAACCTTTTTCCTTTTGATAGGATGCGAGAGACCTTGAACATTCAAGGAAACCATAGTGAATGAGGTTTTAGCAGTGGTCATTAGGGAGGTAAGTATAAAAAGCAATAGAGGAGAAGCTAGTAAAAATCTCTTGGTCAAATGATAAAAAGTAAAAGAAGGAGAAGAGAGAGAGAAGAAAAAAGAAGACAAAAGAAATCTCACCAGATGAAGAAAGAGAAAAAGGAAAGATATGAAGAGAGGAAAAAGAAAAAGGAGAAAAGAAAAAAAGAAAAATTAAATTGAGAGTAGCAAGAAAGGGGAAGAAAAGGAAAGTAAAAGTAAGGTAAGTTTAAGAAAAAGAAGAGAAGAGAGAAAAAAAAATAAAAATCAGAGAATGTCAAGAACAATTAGCACTAACCATGCTACTGGGTGAGTCCCCTAAGGGACCTGTGATGGGTGTCTAGGTGGATCACTGACCGTACTTAGCGATCCAGTCCGCTCCATTGATGGGTAATAAAAAACCACTCATAAAAAGAAATAGTCTCAAAATAGCGTTGTAGTAATTCCAGCTAAAAAAAAGAAAAAGTGACTGGTTCACTGTCATTGGAGCAAGCTAGAAACCATCAAATTGTGTTGGTTAGATGAGCCCAGCTATCCTCAATTCAAGTAACCATACTTTGTCCATTATTCACAGACTGGATAAAAGCCTCAAGTTCTTGGGGTTGTTGATAGATTTTCGTATGATTCAAGTGGGTAACCCGCATTTGTGCGGGGTATAGGAGACCATATTTCGCCCCAATTCGTTGCAGACTCGGTCGCAAAGCCAAGAAGGCTTTTCGTTTCGCAGCAGTATTTTTAGCAAAATCGGGAACAAAAAGCACATTGTGGCCCTTATGTTGAACAGGCGCTTGAGATCTGGCAGCCGCCAGAATTTGAAGAACTTGCGGATGACGCAGCAGTTTAAAAATAATAGGCCGCGGATATTTAGAATTTTGAAGAGGCCTGGCAGGCACTCTGTGGGCCCTTTCAATCTCTATAGGATATTGAAATTCAAGATGGAGACTGGAGGTAAGCAGTTTACTAATAAATCCGCTAATGTCATTACCTTCTTCGCCTTCTGCGATCCCGAGGATTCGTATGTTATTTTGGCGATTCCGATTAGATAAGTCCTCCAAAGAATTCTGTAAGTGTTCCAGATCATTCGTCATTTGAGGAACGGAGGTGGCTGTAAGTAAAAGCGAAGAAACTTGAGTTTCCACATCGTCTAAACGGGCCCGATATTTTTCAAGCTGGTTGGACACCGCTTGCAGTTCTCCCCGTATCGCGTTAGTGGCATCTATATTAATATTAATCAGGTCCTTAAGTTGCCGCAGCTCCGTTAAGACAACATCTGTGGACGCCATGACTTTCGCCGGCGGGGCCTTGTCGGGTGACGGAGGAGCAGTCTTTGATCTTTTTGTTCCGGCCGCCGCCGCAAAGGCTGTTTCAATTTTCCCGGCTTTGCTTGCTGCCATCGAGGATAGAGGCGATTAGGGAGCGACAGAGTCCAAAATCATGTGTTGGAGGGTATTGTAAAGTGGATTTCTTCCAGTTTATTAGATAGGCTGGAGCGGAGTTACTCGCTTAGGCGGCCATTTTGATCGCTGCACTAGAGCGCCCCCACTCCAGAACTCCTCTTAACAACTCCTCCTAGTGCCTCATGGAAGCGCCATATACTCTATACCACCTCACTTTGCCTCAATCAAAATTACGATCTAATAAACCCAGACAAGGTTCACAGACATATTCCATCTGTCAGCTAGAGAGTGTAACTGCTTATAAGAAACTATTCCTTTTCTAAGAACATTTTTATTTTGTATTATATATTTTTTGTAATTTTTAATATTGTTTTTTTTATTTATTATTTTATACTTATATTTCTATGGTTTTTTTTCAATGATATTGTACACCGTTTTGACTAAACTCTGTTTGTAAAGGCGGTAAATAAACATTTTTAAATAAATAAATAAATAACATAACATAACATAACATAAGAACATAAGACTTGCCATACTGGGTCAGACCAAAGGTTCATCAAGCCCAGTATCCTTTTTCCAATAGTGGCCAAGTCGGGTCACAAGTATCTGGCAGGATCCCAAGGGGTAGATAGGACATTTTTGTTGTCTTCCATTCTTCAGCAGATGAGCATTCAAGATCACCCAGATAGTTTGCAGCCAGCACTCCTGCCTTTCTATGTCTAAACATAACACAAATAAAGGTTAACAAACTAAAACAACAACAAAAAATAATAGTTTTTTATTTATTTAGAAAGTGATACCTTTTATTTCTGTGCATTCAATGCATTCAAGTGGACTAGCATGGCAACCAGACTGCTTTACACAAAAGCTTTGTAATAATCTAAATATCTACCATTATTAGTGCAGCTATTATCTGAACATCTGGTAGGCAGCAAGTACATTAATAGCAAAAAGTCCTAGAAGAAAATCAGGTACTTACATAGCCAGGTCTGTCCTTAACACTACGCAGTTAGGGTAGATTTTCAAACCAGCGCGAGCGAGTCCATGTGTGCGTACTACCCGGCGCACACACATGGACACGCAATTTTATAACATGCGCGTGCAGGCACACGCATGTTATAAAATCGGGGGTCAGCCGCCTGTTGGTAGCGCCCAATGGAAGTCTTCTACAAACCCAACTCGTTCTCAGGATTTAAGTTTCAAAAGTTAAGCATTTAAGCGCCAAAACTTGCGACCCGTCTTCTCAGGAGTCCCTACCAAGGTCCAAAGTATTGGAGCATGATCGGACCAGGTGATACACTCTATGGGGTAGATTTTAAAAGGGTTACGCACATAAGTTATGCGCGAAACCCTTTAAAACCCGCCTTGCATAGGCTCGGGGGCGCGCGCAAGCCCAGGGACATGCGTAAGTCCCGGGGCTTTGCTAGGGGGGGGCGTGTCGGGGGCATGTCGGGGGGCGGTGCGACATTTGGGGCGTTCTGGGGGTGTGGTTCCGGCCCGGGGGTGATTCAGGGGCATGGCCGAGGCCTCCGAAATCACTCCCGGGCTGGGGAATTGCGCCGTGGTGGCCGACCGACGCGCGCAAGTTATGCCTGCCTGGGGCAGGCGTAGTTTTCGCAATAAAGGTGGGGGGGTGTAGATAGGGCTGGGGGGTGGGGAAGGTAGAGGAAGGTAGGGGAAGGTGGGGGGAGGCCGAAGGAAAGTTCCCTCCGAGGCCGCTCTGATTTCAGAGAGGCCTCGGAGGGAATGGGCAGCACGCTCAGGGCTCAGCGCGCGCAAGGTGCACAAATGTGCACCCCCTTGCGCGTGCCGACCCCAGATTTTATAAGAATCGCGCTGCTACGTGCGTATCTTATAAAATCTGGTGTACTTTTCTAAAATCTATCCATATATCTGTAACCCTAGTTCTGGCAATAAGATCTTTAGATATTAAAAACCTGTCTATACGCATGTAAGAATTATGGGGATGTGAATAGAAAGTATAGTTTCAACTGTGGGGGTAATATAATCGCTATATATCCACTAATTGGCGAGCCTTCAGCAGTTGTTTTAATACTTTCCTAGATTTCCCTTGCCCGCAGAGAGACTGCGTGAAGGTATCCAAGCTGGAGTCCAGGGAAACATTAAAGTCCCTGGCGAGAACCACCCCATCCTCATGATATCTCTCAAGCTGTTAGCACACCTCTCTCATTGTCTCTGCCTGCATAGATGGAGGACAGTGGACACTAGCCATTAACAGATGAGAGTTGTGCAGGGTGAGCTGTAGGATAAAAAATCTGCCTGCCGGATCTCTATAATGATCCAGTACTTGTACCGTAAGATGCTGAGAAAAGAGAATCCCCACCCCACGATATTTATTATGTGGGGTAGGTGGGGCGAAATATTGTAGGGTGAACTTTTTTGAGTATAGTAATCTTTCATCACGACGTCTGAGGTGCACCTCCTGGATGAACGCTATGGAAGCCTGTAATCTATTAAGCTCTTTAAAGAGCATTTTGTCTCTTATATGGTGAATTCAGGCCTTTAACATTCAAGGAAATATATTTGAAGTTAGGGATGTGCAAAGGGACGCCATACGTTGCATTCCGGATTTGGATTCGTCGGGGGGCAGATACGGTGCATTTGGCCGTATGGCGCCCCAATACGTTGTCAATTTCTATTCGTTCCCTGCTAAAATTAAATTAACTACAGCCCCCCACCCTCCTGACCCCCCAAGACTTACCAAAACTCCCTGGTGGTCCAGCAGGGGGTCCAGGAGCCATCCCCTGCACTCACATCCTCGGCTGCCGGTTTCAAAATGGCGCCGATAACCTTTGACCTACTATGTCACAGGGGCTACCGGTGTCATTGGTCAGCCCCTGTCACATGGCCATCGGTGCCATCTTGTGCTCCTACCATGTGACAGGGGCTGACCAATGTCACCGGTAGCCCCTGTGACATAGTGAGGGCAAAGGCTATCGGCGCCATTTTGAATAATGGCAGGCGATGGCCCGACTGCAGGAGGTCGCTCCCGGACCCCCGCTGGACATTTGGCAAGTCTTGTGGGGGTCAGCAGGGTCCCCCAAGACTTGCCAAAAGTCCCTGGTGGTCCAGCGGGGGTCCGTGAGCGATTTCTTGCACTCGGGCCATCGGCTGCCAGTAATCAAAATGGCGCCGATAGTCTTTGCCCTTACTATGTCACAGGGGCTACCACTCCTACGCCCCCCCCCACCTAACTTTCCTTCCCCTTCCCCTCTCCTCCCCATGCCCTAAACCATACCTATTCTTTTTTTATTGTTTTTTTTATTACTTACTTCAGGGCGTGCGCCAGGAGCCATATCTTCAGGACAGCAATCAATGGTGCTGTCCCTGCCTACTCCCCGCTCCACCCATCCCCGCCCCCCCCCAGCCCATCCCTTCGAAGAGGCCCGGCACTTATACTTGTATTGGTGTTTATTTGCATGGCCAGGCCCCTTTGAAGATTCCCCTGGTGCACGCAAAGCCCGGCCATGCACGTAAATGCCGGAATTTACCCATGTAGGACATTTAAAATTCACCCTTATGATCTTACAATTAAGAAACTCACAGGGTCATTTATAATTTTGTGTTAGGGGCTTAATGCTAGTGTTAAAGCCCTTTCGCATGCAGTAAATAGCTCAACATGCATTAGTATGCAAATTTTCCATTTGATATGCAAGTGGGAGGAGTTTGGGTGGAGTTAATGGTAATGACCAGCTCCTAATGTCGGGAAGCAGTTTTACATACACAGTCAGAGGTATGAACAGTAAAGGTGCCATCAGTGAAGATGTTCTGTCATTTGGAATGATGAAAGGTAAAAGAGGAGTTGATAGTGCTCCCTTTTACAGTGGCATACATAGTAGAGTGGTATATTGGTCGCTATAGAGGCTCTCTCTCTCTCTCTCTGCCCTTTTTTTTATCACAGGCACTATTTCCACTATATTTATAGCATTTTGATGAATCTAGGGCTCAATGAGAGGTCATTGGGGCCACTGTTGGTGAAGTTGAATAGTTGCTATTCTTAGAACTGGAAACATCACTATCCCCTGAGAAAAGGAGCATCCCAATGCATTTGATATGTGCATTCACCATGGAGTCCTTCTGGCTGCCTTCTGATGATGTCAGAGTACTGATGGTAGGTTGGCTCTTTCTTGAAGTGCTGGTGATACCAACAGTAGTACTAGCAACCAACCTTGGAGAATTGAATTCTGCAGACATCACTAATGGAATGCAGAAGAGGCTAATGGGGCAAGTTCCAGGAAAATGACTTCTGCAGTCCCTAGAGTGCACACTAGAGTATAAGAAGGATAAATTGTCAAGTTATCTAAATAAGAGGTAAGTTCAGTCTCACGTACTGATTCCTCACTAAAGGGTTTATTTACTAAGCTGCATTTACGCATTTGTGAGTGATAACGTGTTAGTACAGAAAAAATGGAAATGGCATTTGCACGTTCCGCTTGTTATTTCCTGGCCTCAAACCCAATACAATATGAATTAGTAAATTAACTGCTGTGCATGCCATGTAAATGAGTAATGCAGCTTGTGAAAAAACTTTACACGCTGTGCTACTCCTAGAGCATTAGCTACATCTCAATAGGTGTATCTAACGTTCCTCTGGAAGCATTGCCTGGTTAATGCACCTGGTGATGCTCCTAAGATGGCATTTCAATTTGCCACAGGACTCATGAAAAAAACCCAAACATCTCCCCTACTGCAAAAAGTTCTTCCAGTTATAGGGTCCTAAATGTAGAATAGAGCACATTCCTCATGATTAAGCCCCATCCCTTATGATGAAGCCCTGCATCATATAGCAAAAAGTGCCCTATCCCACTGCTTTTCCCCTCCCAGGCTTACTAGAAAATTTCTATTGGTCTAGAAGGTGAGCACAAAAGAAATAGATGCCTTAATCTTTTTCAATACTTTATTGGTGCAGAGACGTTTCAAGTAATTTGCCCAAACGTCTCTGCACCAATAAAGTATTGAAAAAGATTAAGGCATCTATTCCTTTTGTGCTCACCTGACGGTATCATAGATCGCCTACCTCTTTGTTTTATTGGTCTAGAAGGGACAGGAGTGATCCCAGATCAATCCTGCCCTGCTGATGCCATTTTTTTAAATTATACCAGCTGACTACAAGTGCTCATTTGCCCATCTCATATGCGGGGCAAATAAGCACTTGGGGTCAGCCATCACCATTTTTAAAAGTGGCACCAGTAGAACAGGTGTAACTTGGGATCACTCCTGGTGGGAGTCTCGTATTGGGTGGAGAAAACTGTTCTTAAGTATCAATAGAGGGAGGAGATCTTAGGGATGGGGAGAGGAAGAGAGGAGGATCAGGAATTGTATAATGAGAATGGGGGAGGAGCATAAAAAAGAAAGAGGGGATGAGGATGATGGGAGATGAGGAAGATTAAGAATCTGGGATGGGGAAGAAAAGGGGGAGAGAGAGAGGGAGGTTCTTGGTTTGAGGAAGGGGAAGAGAGATAAGGAAGAGTTGGGGAGTGGGTTTCAACATCTGGGAAGAAGGGAGAGGTAGAAAGGAAGGGAGGTTCCAATATCTGAGAGATAGAATCTCAGATCAATGTAGGGAAGATATGAACTGCAGTGGGTGGGGAGGAGAGGAGGCAGGCATTCTCCGATCCTGCTCCTCCTTGCATCCCCTCTCTAATATCCCATCCAATATGAAATGCTGTATATACACATACACACACACACTTGGCCCCAGTTCCTTCTCTCACATACACATGAACACTGCCCTCTACTCTTTTTTCCCTCTCTCTCTCATACAAAGATATATGTCCTATAGCCAATCTCCATCTCATCTCCCAGACTTTCTTCTCACACTACAATAATCTTAAATCTTTACTCAGCCCTTACTAACCTCTCCAAAATGATCTCCTTTTGCTCTGTCTGCTGCTGAGCCCTTCTACTAACCTGATAAACAGATTTGTTATTCAAGATGATGAAAGTTTGGGTGCTTCTGGGTGACATCAGGAGGCTCTTTACCAGAGCTAGAATAATCTTTGAGTCCTGAAGGTCAGTATTTCCTGCTTGCACCTGGCATTGAGTTCAGTGGCAGCCCTCTTTTCTTTCCCAATGGAGAAATATCATCACCAGTGCATCTAACCGTAGCTGACAGAGGAATAAAACCAGAATTAGTCTTTGTTTTGAACATGCTAGGCCTGGAACAAAACCTGATCTGAGTTTGGAAGTTAAGCTGCAATTCATAGGAGTTGCAGTGGTAGATATTGTGACTAAGATTGGGTCAGAGCTACAGGCAAGTGGAGAGTCCTCTGGGGACCAAGTCAGCTAGGAAGATTCGGTGAGAGGATAAGACCAAAAGCAATTGTTGTGCATCCTGGCCGTACTGTTGCCATGACCAGGCCTGTTCACCTTGCGCTTCCCTCCACCAGTTCCGGTTCCTAATCCCTTGCTGCCAGCTCCCGACATCCCCGACACTTACCACAGCCCTCTCCGGCTTCCTCCATGCCTCAGGCCTCTCAGTGGAGCTCCTGTAGGGGCTCCGCATCCTCGACCTCCTCGGCCCCGCCCCTAGGTGTGCGTGCAGCCGACACAAGAACATTTAAAGGGCCAAGGGTGGGAAGGTCATCTCGGGCGTTGCCCAATGACGTCACCTAAGGCTCCTACTTAAGGCAAGGCTCTATCCCCAGAACCTCGCCTTGGCAATCGGGTTGACACTTCAATGTAGCTAGTTTGCTGTTCCTTGTTCTGCCTCCTTGATCCAGTCTTATTCCATTGTTCCAGTGTTCCTGCGTTCCTGTCTTGATCCAGTGCTCTTGCGTTCCTGTGTTCCCATGGTCCTCTCTGTGTTCCAGCATCTCTCCTGTTCCTGTTCTACGTCGTACCTCCTCGGACTGATTCACGGTACTGACCTCTGCTTGCCTGACTACGTTTGACCGCTGCCTTGAACTGACCTCTGCCTGCCTTCCGACCACTATTGACTGCTGCCTGGAACCGACCTCTGCCTGACTTCTGACCACGTTTGACCACTGCCTGGAACCGACCACTGCCTGCCTTCTGACTACTCTTGACTGCCGCCTGGAACTGACCTTGCTTCCTGATTATGTACGGACTGATCTCAGAACTGACCCTTGCTTTGGTTGACTATCCTTGGACTGGCTTTGACCCTTGTGCTACACTCGGATACTCTCTTCACTCCTGTGACAACCAGACAGCCTGCTCGGACGTTGCCCGCGGCCTACTGCCAGCTAGACCAATAGGTGCTGCCTATCTCGCCCGGAGGACCTGCACCTCCTGACTCCTTCCAGAGGTCTCCAGTGATCCTGGTCATGGTCTAGCTCATCCTTTCTTCACCAGCCATGCACCTTTGCTCGTGGTGGGCATACCTCTCTACTATCTCTCTGGGAGACCCTCAGAGGCCCACCTAAGTCCAGGCAGTCCGGGTACCCAAAGGCTCAACCTGTGGAAACCCCAGATTGCTATTGGTGAAGCTCCAGCTAGCCTCTGTCTCCTTGTGTGCTCCGCCTCCTGGTGGCAGGCGCTCTCTGGGTCCGACCAGGGGGCCATACCAATCCTGCACCAGGCCAAGGGTCCACCTCCAGCAACAGCAATGATATTATATTCTTAGATTCTTTGGAAACATAGTCTCTAAATGCTTTGATGAAGTATCCATGTTCTTTAAAGAGATTCAAATCAATTGCCCGACTTATATAACATTGTTAGACCATGCTGAGAAATTAGAAACCTTGCAATAGCAAATTTTGGAGGCTTCTAAGGTTAATATTGGTTTATTAAATGATAATTTTATTTTAAAGTTAAAAAATTGAGAATCTGGAGAATAGACAGAGATCTCAGGATCTCTCAGACGGGATCTCAGGCTCTGCTCTACAATGGTTCCACTCATACCTGGCTGAAAGACAATTTAGCGTACAAATTAGAAACTCCACCTCCAAACCTCACTCCCTCGCACAAGGAGTGCCTCAAGGTTCATCTCTTTCCTCTACACTTTTCAATATATATCTCCTTCCCCTCTGCCATCTTCTTGCTAAACTTGGCCTTCCGCACTTCATATATGCTGATGATGTGCAGATACTTATTCCTGTTAATGACTCAATTCACAAAGCCATTGAAACTTGGAAATCCGCCCTCTCCGAAATCAGCAGCCTACTATCCAACAACTTTCTAGCCCTCAATGCCGCTAAAACGGAACTCATCCTCATATCACCCCCCAACATCTCCACACTCTTCTAATGACCCCCTCACTCACACATAACAATGATCCCTCCAATAACTTCACCTTCCCAACGCATGTACGTAGCCTCGGCGTATACCTAGACAGTCACCTTAACTGCAAAAAATTCATCAATAACACCCTCAAAGACTGCTTCTTCAAATTACACACCCTAAAAAGACTCAAACCTCTACTACATCTCAGCGACTTCCGCACCATATTACAAGCCCTCGTACTATCTAAAATAGACTACTGCAATTCCTTGCTCCTAGGCCTGCCTAAAAGCACCATACAGCCGTTGCAACTCCTCCAAAATGCAGCTGCCCGGATACTTACCAACACCCACAAAAATGACCACATAACCCCTGTACTCAAATATTTGCATTGGTTACCAGTAGCATCCAGAATTACCTTCAAGGTCCTCACGCTAATACACAAATCCCTACACAACCATAACATGCACTGGTACAAAGAACATCTCTCCTTCCACAACAATAATAGACCCACCAGAAAACAATACCTGGCCACACTACATACCCCCTCACCCAAGCTTACTAAGCTCCGCACCACAAACGAAAGGGCCCTATCCCTAGCAGGCCCTCTCCTCTGGAATAAACTACCCACATCACTCCGACAAGAATCCTGCCCAAAAATGTTCAGGAAAAACCTCAAGACCTGGTTCTTCAAGCACTCATACACCTAACCAACGCCCACTCACCTAACATTCCCCCTACTCCTATCCTGCACCCCTTCTCCCTCTCTCCCACTCCAACCCCACCCCCCTCCCCACCCCATCATACTCTTCAAGGCCCCATCCTTTCCATTGACTCTTCCTCCCCTTCCCCACCCCCCCTTCCTCCCCTCTGCCTTTCCACCTCCTTTCCTCTGTACATATTCCCCCTTTCCCTCATATTCCCCCTTTTCCCTCATTCTTTCCATTAAGTGTAAATAAGGAGATTACAAAGGACGATATAATCACATACTCATGTATATTTACCCTATAAATGTAGATATCCCCCCTTTATTCAGATTTTCTGCTCCTCCAAGTTAGCTAACCTCCCTTACCTAACCTCCTTACCCATATATTACTTATAAAAACGAAGCTATTATATGTAATCACTATTGGTTTAACTGTTCCTCATATAATCATGCGTTAATTGTAAAGCCTGTTGCTAAATTTTGTGTTCTCTGTAAACCGATGAGATGTTCCCAACGTTCGTCGGTATATAAAAGCCATTAAATAAATAAATAAAATAAATAAATATAATTTGACAGTGTTAATTTTCCCCAAATCCTGGGAAGAAATATTTGAAGAGACTTGGAATATTCTTTAAAAGCATTGCAATCAATGGAAAAACTTACTTATTTATCCCAGGAGAAAATTTGCAAAACTTTGAATGAGGCACAACCAGCTAATTGACTGTAGAAAGTTTAGACATGTTATGAATATCCATGGAAGTTGAAAATGTTCCAGCAACACACTATCAGTCTTTTTGTGTTAGAAATGGATAGAAGCTTTCTACTGAAAAATTTCTTCCATCATAGAGGAAAGATTTTCCTAAGTACAAAATTATCTATTTTTTCTGATGTATCTAAGCATATTCAGAAGAAATATAAAATGTTTGCATCTCTATGAGCATTAGATCCAACCATTAGAGCACATCTTTTCTTAGATTGCTGTGTAAGTGCTTGTTTACATATCAAGAAACTAGTTACATTTCTGGGAACTGGAAAAGTTAAAGCTATTTCTTTGGAGTATATCCTAAGTCATTTTATCTAGTTCCACTCCTTGAAATTGCTGTGTGGTGTTTATACACCTTTAAGAATATGTTCTCTATCTCCCCTCTTTAGTTTGATTTGATTAAACCACAACTGCTGTTGCTGATTTCTTTGCTTTTATTCAATTTTCTGTTATTCCTTGCCTTTCCACATTATGGACTGAGATTTATATCAATTCATTTCCTTCTGGAGTGTTATTGTTTATATTTCTTTTTTAACATTATTTTTATTAAGTTATAGAATCAAACAAAACACAAAACTTTGTCCAGAATAAAACAGAAAAAGCAAAGATTTTGCACCAAAAAGTAATAGTAAACTTATAAAGAAAAGAAATGCTGATTCTGCTTTCCAAGTAAGTAATTAGGGGGGGGGGGGGGAAATAATACCATTAAAGGTAGATGAGGAAATTATTATATGAATACCCTGACATCTAGATACAATTGGCTCCATATATAACTCAGGAATATTGGCTCAATAAGGGAACAGAATATATCGAACCAGCTCTCTTAGCATCAAAGAAAGCTTTAAGTTGGTCAGGAGAGAAAAAATATATGAATCGTTACAATACTTGTCAAAACATTTACATGGGTAACGCAACAAAAAGGTTGCCCCTAAAGCTATAGTAAATACTCCCGTGACATGTGTTGTGATTGACAGCTGGGATAGCCTGGCTATGCCCAGAAAATAATCCACATACAATACCGTATTTGGACATACAGATTACTTTTAAACAAGGTACATTCATCACTGATATTCAACATTAACCCACTGATACAAATAAACTACTTGACTACAATAGCTGCCATAATAGGTCTTTAGTTGTCAACTTGCCATATTCACATTTTTTGAGATTACATAGGCTTTGCACAAATGATGACACATTTCACGTGAGACCTATTGAAATGAAGTCTAGATTCATTGAAAAGAATTATCCAGAAAGAATTGTAGACTGTGCCTATGAACGTGCACTAAAAAGAATTTTTGACAATGTGTTCTACAAACAAATCCATGGTACCACTATCGGTGCTACCATGGCCCCCAGTTTAGCTAATCTATATATGGCACATTTTGAAAACCAATTTTTGTATTCAGAACCTTGTTTTCAAAACATTTTAACCTTGTCCAGAAACATTGATTTTTTTTTTTTCTATGGCATGGTGGAGAGACCAGTCTCTTGCAATTTAGAGATTGGATCAATACTTGGATAACAACTTACACTTCACTATGACTTACCATTTCCACCAAATTAATGTTTTTTGGATATTCTTATAAAAAAAGATGGTGACAGTTTAGCAATTACTGTTTATAGGAAACCCAGTGATAAGAACATCTTATTGCATTTCTCCAGTTTCCATCCGTATCACTTGAAAAATAATTTGCATGTCGGCCAATTTTTTAGACTCTGTCGGTTGTATTCCACTAAAGACGAATTTCTCTCTCAAGCACAATATTTATTCCGTAGATTATTACAATGTGGCTATCCTTACAATATTATTTAAAAAAGCATATAAAAGAACCATCATTGCTGAACGACAATGGCTTCTTTTAGAAGAATCTGCACCTGATGCTATGGCTCCTTTAGTATAGGGGTTGCTTCATTACTTCATCACCATTGGCTAGTTCTCAAGATTTATCCTGTCTTTGAAGAATAGCCTATAATTGCTTACAGTTGGGGAAAAAATTTCTGAGACCATCTGGTGCATTCCTACTTATCACCGAGGTCAATTCCAGATCCACAACTACCCTTTGGCCATTGGCCTTGCTATAATTGCTCTATGTGCCAACAGACCATTTCTGGAACGTCCTGGCATGCCCATACTGGCACCCATCACCAAGCCCGAGTATTTTCTGACTGCACATGTTATTTATATCATCATATATCCCTGTGACAAATATTACATAGGCAGAACCAAATGTTCCATCCGCACGACACTTATTGAACATCATAGCTGTTTGTCGACAGCTAAACTATAGGCCCCAATGTGGCTCATTGCATTCAACATTCTCATAGTTTCCTGGATTTCAAATGATGGGTCATCGATAGGATAACAACTAATCTGAGGGGGGTAGATCCCAAATCTCTATTGAACTTAAAAGAACAACAATGGATTTAGCGGTTGAACAGTGTTCACCCTTATGGTCTAAACATTGCTGTGGAATGGTATTCTATTCTATGAATTGGTCTTTCTATTTACACTTTCACATTGGTTTTGACATTGACGTCATTTTGATTGACATTGGGGTGGGTTTAAAAAGAGCACAGATAATGCACGGTTCCAGTACATATGGCTGCAAACTGATGCTGATAACCCAAGTATGCTGATACATTAAAGTAAGTTCCCATTCAACATATATACTTTTATATCCTGCTGTTATTTTTTTCATGAACTCCTTCACTTCAATTGGTGTATTCCAGACATGTCTTTCTGCCCCATGAAGATGAACCATGTCAAACTTTAAGTTTGGAGGCATCCTCAGATAATTATGGCATCCTTGTACAACCGCGAAGATATGTACAACACCATAATTCAACTATTTAATCATAAGAATGACAAGCTAAGTAGTTTCTTTTTTAAAAAATAAATTCTGATCATAAGAAAAAGAAAAGTCTGGGAGAATTTGTGTTTACCTGCAAACAAAAAATAAAAGATATCATATGCACCTTTTTGGGTCATTTTGCCACAAAGACATTACCAAAAATGACCGATATTTATAAATAAGGCAGAGTTTAATTAGTGTTTCGCATTTACGATGATACCTAGTATGAAGGTCATATAAACATATTACAGCGTCTTCAATGATTTGTGTGATTTTTTTTATGTGAGGTAGTTTTATTTCTGCTTTTAGAACATAAGATATGCCATACTGGGTCAGACCAAGGGTCCATCAAGCCTAGCATCCTTTTCCCAACAATAGTCAATCCAAATCACAAGTACCTGGCATGTATGTAAACATTAAATAGATCTCAAGCTGCTATTCCTTACTGATTAATAGCAGTTTTAGGATTTTTCCTCTAGGAACTAATTCAAACATTTTTTAAACCCAATTAAAACAAGTCAAACAATTTTCTTCTACTTGTTTTAAATGAGCTACTTGCTAATTTCATTGAGTGCCCCCTAGTGCTTCTATTATCTGAGAGAGTAAATAACCGATTTACATTAACCTGTTCAAGTCCTTTCATGATTTTGTAGACCTCTACCAAAGTATCCCCTCAGTTGTCTCTTCTCCAAATTGAACAGCCCTAACTTATTTAGCCTTTCCTGATAGGGAAGGCACCCATGCCCCTTATCATTTTAGTTGCACTTCTCTGCACTTTCTCTAGTGCAACTATACCTTTTTTGAGATGTGGCGACCAGAATTGCACACAGTACTCAAGGTGTGGCCTCACCATGGAGCGATACAGAGGCATTACGACATCCACCATTTTATTTGCCACTCCCTTCCTAATAATTCCTACCCCTGTTTGTTTTTTTTACCACCACAGCACACTGAGCTGACGATTTCAATGTATTATCCATTATGACTCCTAAATCTCTCTCCTGGATGGTAACTCCTAAGATAGAACCTAACATTATATAACTACAGCAAGAGTTATTTTTTCCTATATACATCACCTTGCACTTGTCCACATTAAATTTCATCTGCCATTTGGATGCCCAATCTTCCAGTCTCATAAGGTCATCCTACAATTTATCACAATCTGCTTATGATTTAACTACTCTGCATTATTTTGTATCATCCACAAATTTGATCACCTCACTCATCAGTCCCCTTTCCAGATCATTTATAAATATATTAAAAAGCACCAGTTCAATTACAGAACCTTGAGGCACTCCACTGATTACCTTTTTTCACTGTGAAAACAGACCATTTAATCCTTCTCTCTGTTTTCTGTCTTTTAACCAGTTTGCAATCTACAAAAGGACAATGCCTCCGATCCCATCATTTTTTAGTTTTCTTACAAGCCTCTGATAAGGGACATTGTCAAAAGCCTTCTGAAAATCCAAATATACAGCTACTGGCTTACTTTGTCCACATGTTTATTCATACCTTCAAAAAAATGTAGGAAATTTGTTAGGCAAGACTTCCCTTGGATAAGTCCATGTTCCATTAAACCATGTCTATCTAAATGCTTTGTGATTTTATTCTTTATAACAATTTCCATGATTTTTTCCCAGCATTGAAGTCAGGCTCACTGATCTATAGTTTCCCGGATCACCCCTGGAGCCCTTTTTAAATATCAGGGTTACATTGGCCACCTTCCTGACTTCAGGTACAATGGATGATTTTAATAATAGGTTACAAATTAATTGAAATAGGTCTGAAATTTCATTTTTTAGTTCTTTCAGAACCCTGGGGTGTATACCATCTGGTACAGGTGATTTACTACTCTTCATTTTGTCAATCTGGCCTACCACATCTTCCAGGTTCACCATGATTTGGTTCAGTTCATCTGAATCATCACACTTAAAAACCATCTCTGGAACAGGTATCTCCGCAACATCCTCTTCAGTAAACACTGAAGCAAAGAATTTGTTTAATCTTTCCATGATGGCCTTATCTTCCCTACGTGGCCTTTTAACCCCTCTATCATCTAACAGTTCAACCAAATCCTTCATAGGCTTTCTGCTTTGCATATATTTTATAAAGTTTTTATTATGAGCTTTTGGCTCTATGTCCAACTTCTTTTCAAATCCTTACTTAGCCTGTTTCATTAATGTCTTACATTTAACTTGCCAATGCTTATGTTTTATCCTATTTTCTTCTGAAGGATCCTTCTTCCAATTTTTGAATGAAGATCTTTTGACTAAAATAGCTTCTTTCACCTCACTTTTTGTCATGCCAGTAATCATTTAATCTTTCTTCCTCCTTTCTTAATGTATGGAATACTCTGCTTCTAAAATGGTATGTCCACACTTGTTGAACTTTGTAGCTGCACCTTTCAGGTTTTTTTAAACTATTTTTCTCATTTTATCACTGTTTCCCCTTTGAAAGATTAGTGCCAGAGCTGTGGATTTAGTTACTATCCCTCTTCCAGTCATTAATTCAAACTTGATCATATGATGATCTCTATTGTCAAGCATCCCCACCATCGTTACCTCTCTCACAAAACTCTCTGAGAATTAGATCTAAAATTCCTCCCTCTCTCTTTGGTTCCTGTATTAATTCCTCCATAAAACTGTCATTTATTCCATCCAGAAACTTTATCTCTCTAGCATGTCCTTATTTTTCACATATGCAGACAATATTGTGGATACACACTAACTTTCCCATCTTACTTCTTAGACTTCCGGCATGAGCATAAAAACATTTCAAAGTGTGTTTTTTGTTTGTTTTAACATTCTGTTTTTCAGTTGACAGGGATAAATTGGAATCTTTAAGGTCAGGTGAGTATTCAATTATATGCACTTGAATTACTTTTTTTATTATTGAACCTCTCTGTTGGGATGCCCTAACTCTAATGCTTCATTAGTATCTTTCAAAATACCTCTTTCTGAACCATACACTGCTGAGCGACTGTTGACTTTCTCCTTTCATTTAGTTTTAAAGCTGCTCTATCTCATTTTTAAAGATTAGTGTCAGAAGCCTGGTTCCACCCTGGTTAAGTTGAAGCCCATCCCTTTCTAAAAGACTCCTCCTTCTCCAAAAGGTTCCCCAGTTCCTTAGAAAATGGAATCACTCTTCCTTGCACTATCGTCTCATCCATGCATTGAGACTCCGGAGTTCTTCCTGCCCCTGAGCACTTGCACGTGGAACAGGGAGTATTTTAGAGAATACTACCCTGGACGTTCTAAATTTCAGCTTTCTACCTAAGAGCCTTAATTTGTGTTATGAGTCTGCTCATGGGCCCCAGTTGTGAGCAGCCTCTCATCTCCCTCTACCCGCCAATTCCGCTCTCCTCCCTCACAGCCTGGAGGCCATTGTTATCCCCGTTTCCTGTGCGGCGTGAGCACCACTGACACCGTGCCTGTCTCCTCGTGGCCTGGAGGGCGCCGATGCAACTGCCTCCCGTGGCCCGAGTGCCACCACCATTGCGCCGTCCTCCATGCAAAGGGAGTGCCGCTGCTGTCTTCCCTTCCATGGCGTGGAGCTGCCATTGTACTGCCTTTCCTTCATGGCCTAGAGGCTGCTGATATCTCCGGTTGCCTTGTGGCAGGGAGCCACTGACATCCATTCTTTGTTCCTTGGCAGGAGTGCCGCCATCAGCCTCTGCTCTTCATGGCAGGATACCGCTGCCACTGTTCCTGGCCCTGGCTTTCACATAGGCACATGGCTGCACCTCTCCCCTGTATTTAAAGGACCCATGGAGGGAAAAGCCCCATGGCCCAATCTGATGACATCATTCATCATCACTGGCTCTTCACCAGTTCCTCATCGCCTTTGCAAGGAGCCTGCTTGCTCCTGTATTCCTCCTTCCCAGATCTTCATTCCAGGAGGCTTCTGAGGTCCATCTTCGCTTCTTCACGGTACTCTGTTCTTCATGAGAGCTCTCTTGTCTTCGTCTGTTGTTCCTGGTCTCTCGATGGATCCTGTGTCTTCATCTGTCCCATGTCCTGATGTCCCAGTTCTCCGGTTCGTGTCTTCAGATGTTCCTGTTTTTGGATATTCCAGTCTTCTTTAGTTCCTGTCTTTGGATGTTCCAGTCTTCTTCAGTCCCTGTCTCCGGATGTCCCAGTCACTTTGGTTCCTGTGTTCAGTTGTTCCTGATCCTCTAGTTCCTAGTTCTGGGTATCCCAGCCTTGTCTCGCCTGCCCGGATTCCACCTCCAGATGACCATCCTGAGTTAAGCCTGAATCCATTTCCGAATCTGAGCCTGAGTCTTCTCCCGGTCATTGGAGCCCTGTTCTGGCCTGGTTCCTTTCAAGCACTGCTCGGATTCCCTTATTCTTCCTGAGCTTCAGACCAGTGCTTGTCCCACTTTCTGTGTGGTCTGCAACCAGCCTCTTCAGGTTGTGTAGGGCACGCAGTGGGACAGCAAGGTCTGAGACCAGCCTATGGGGAGGGGGGAGCTATGTAGGGTGCGCTGAGGGGCAGTTCCTGTCTAAGTCTCCAAGTACCTGTGCCTCATTCTAGTTTCCAAGTGCCTATGTCTCATCCAAGTCTCCAAGTGCCTATGTCTCATCCTTGTTCCAGTAAACACCTGTCCTCAACCTCTGTCCGTCCTGTTGCACCTGCCCTCCTAGGCAGCAGGTCCAACAGGGCTATCGTGGCCAGAGGGCTACCCCAGAGACCAGCATTGCATTGCTGGGTCTCTTCTGGTGCAATCAGGTTTGGAAGAGGTCAGATTGCTCCGAGTCTTCAGCTTGTCCGCCCGTGCTCGGATACGCTTTGCCTGCCATGGCTCATGCCTTGGGTTCCCCTCTGAGCTCGTGCTGTGGTCCAAGGGCACACACTCTCCCGAACAAGTAACCGCTCCACCGCGCTCGCAACAATTTGGCTTCCATAACCTCCCTTCCATATTTTCCCATGTTGTCAGTTCCAACATGTTCCACAAAATCAGGCTCCTCTCAAGATTTGTCTAAATTCCTATCTAGGCAACACATGAAGTCCGCCACCTTTATACCAGATAGACATGTTAACAGGTGAACCTCACATTCAGCAGAAACCCAGCTTTCTACATTCCTAATAATCAAATCACCAACTATGATGGCCGACCTAACCCTTCCCTCCAGGCAGTAGTGCTGGGAGATACATGCTTGGTGCGAGAGGATAATGTTTCACCTGGAGAGCAGGTTCTTCCTACAGGTCATTTTCTGCTGCACCAGGTTGATGCTTTCTGATCAGCAGACCTTTCTCCTCCAAAGTAGCACCAGGGCTGGCAGACTGTAGTTAGGACTTGACTACTATGTCCCTTAAGGTCTCATCTATACACTTCTCTGTCTGCCTCAGCTCTTCCAGGTCTGTCACTCTAGCCTCCAGAGATCAGACTCATTCTCTGAGAGACAGGAGCTTTTTGCACTGGGTGTACACATACAAACGCTCACAGGTGAGTAAAAAATCATGCATGTGACACTTGATGCAAAAGACTGAGAGGCCCCTCTCTAGCTGCTAGACAGCTGCCTTCATCTAAAATGTGTTCAGTTCCTAGTTTAGTTTAAGTTGCTATGGGAGTAGGAATGCATACAATTAGGGTCCTTTAAATATATTACTATATACATTTTTTATCTGGTAATAACCTACAAGGGAATGTAGGTTATTGATAAGACATGAGGAATTTCTGAATTTAAATTAAAAGGCTGATTTTATTTTTATTTGAAACTTGCCTATAAATTAAAGGATGAGCTAGGGGTATATGGGTGGAGGGAAAGACAAACACACAAACTCCTGGGTTTTGCTTGCCCTCTGACTAGCTATTTAATACAAAACACACAAACTCCTGTTGTTTTGTCTGCCCACTGACTGGCTATTTAATATAAACACAAAAAACTCCTGGTTTTTTCCTGTTCTCTGACTAGCTATTTAAAACAAAACACACAAAACTCCTGGTTATTTTGCCTGCCTTGTTATATTAATTAGATTATTGAATCTAATTAATATAACAAATGATTTTGAAAAATAGCAGTCTCCTGGTCAACCCACAGAGGGCTCACATATTCCCCTTCAAGATCCTGATGTTATCTCTTAATTTTGTTGACAAAAAGGTAGGCAAAGTCATAACAGATTCATTTTGAGTGATCAACCTGATTCTGTTCTGGTGAAAGTTGTAGTTGGTCATTCATTGTTTCAAAGAATTTCTTAGCTGAGTTCCAGGTCTGTTCATTACATTGAGAAAAATCTTATTTTATGACCTCTGTTATGACTCGGTTTTAGACTGCAATGTGTGATATACACTTTATCCTTCCTTCCTGCAGGAAAGAGTTATACCATTCCCAGCTTCAATTTATACCCTAGGTGAATAAAGTCCGCAGTTTTGGGGAGTACCAAGGCAAACATTTGTATGTGTAAAGGGGACGCTGCCTTAAAGAGTACCATTCTCTTCTTTAGTAGCTCAAGACAATTTGGGTGGAAGAGAGCCAGGGAGGTTATTGTTTAACATTTTATATAACATATTGTATTTTGGATTTGTAATAAAGTTGAATGACCACTGGATTTTAGCATGTGAAAAATGAGCAATGTGATATGTTAATATTGTTTGGGTTTAAGAGATGGTGGGTTGGGCCCCTTAAGATAGTTGGTTTACATGTTTGGTGGAGGTTTAGCAAGAAGTATAAATTTGTGAGGATTGGCAGGAATTACCCTTTCCCATGTTGAAGTTCATGTGAGAGAGATTTTTAGGATATAGTGGCCTAGAGTAGATGGGCTATGGTCTGGTTGACCTGGGAACCACCCAAGTATGAATTGGGGCCCTGCAGAGGTTCTTCCCCCCAAGGAAAGAGGCCTGAAGCCATGGAGTGAAAAATATTTTCCTCCTCCAGATGAAAAATCTAGAAGTTAAAGGTGAAAAAGAGGCAATTCCTCACCTTGAGGAAAATGGCCCATAAGAAGGAGAAAAGGGGTTGTTCTGAAATGAGAAGAGCCTCATAAAAGATCCAGCATGTGAAGGATATTGGGGGAGACCTGCAAGTATCTGAAAAGGAGAAGTGTAGAGAGTCAGGTGGAAAGTTGAGTGAAGCAGGAGTTGTGAGTAAATCCTAAGGAGGTGAACCTCATTTCCCACAAAGAGTTTGAGATTAGTGTTTAAAATGAAGAAGAGTCTGGGAGTATTGTGCCTGTCCCTTGTGGTTAGGGTGGGTTGAGGTACAGAGAAGGAATAGTGTTCAATCGTGGAAATGAGAGAACTGTAATATGGGGAATGCAATCATTATATTCCTGGGAAATGTTTTGGAATGTGCAGTTTTTGTTCAAGTGAAGACTGTATGACTGGTATACGTATTCTATGGAGTACAATTTGATATGTCTTGGGGAAGATTACTCTGACTGTTTGTAGCCCATGAACTCTGAGTATTCAGTATTTATATGCCTACCCAATTTTATTCCTGGTGTGACTCCACTTCATACTTTATTACTGCCAGCACTGCAGGATATTAAGGGCTAGAGTTCATGGAGGGGAAGATTGTGGTGATTCTCCCTAACCAGCCCAGAGAAATATAAGCTCCTCCTGATGACTCTATCAGGGTCCACTTCACCATCTGCATGACCCATAAAACTGAACCAACTAAATAAATTTGGGACAGACCCTTCTTTCAATATGGAAAATCCTCCCATCATTTTATGTGCCCTGGGGTGGGATTACATACATAGGTCACATCAGTTTTTAAATGGAGAACTTTTATCCAAGGCATGTGCCAAATTCACAATCTTCATATCTACCTGCACTGCAACTCAAACACATGTAAGTATTCTAAGGAAAATGTTAAATGGTTGGATTTTTCTTGTCATGGATCTCTTTAGAGATTCTAATAGATACTTCCTTTTCTAAGTCACTGTTTAAGGAGAATTTAATGAGGAGTGAATTTTCAAGGGGATTCCAAGTGTATACGCTACGCTATTGTATATGTTGAGAATACACATATTTAAGGTTTTGTGTGTTCATTTTACTGGGGGAAAAAAGGGACGATCTAGGGATATTCTGGGGTGGGGTTCAGGAGAAGGCATGGTAGTTGCTGCTTTATAAGAGGCATTTATTTATTTATTTATTTAAAAAGTTTATATGCCGAATATGGATTAATACATGTATATATTACTAAACTTGTTTGTACACTTTTAAAGCTGCTAATTGACTTGCAGAAGTGAAATTGGACCTGTCTGTTATCTGCAGTTTTTTGGTGGGAGATTTGGTTGAACTGGTAGGGGGTCTGGGTGAAGTGTTAGAAGGTTTATGTGAACTGGAGAAGAACTGGGTGAACTGCATAATTACACGTGCATAATTTATAAAATTCTTGCCTCCATATTTAATTCTAGGTATTTATTCATGCAGTGTCACAATTATTTCATATAATTGTGACACTGCATGTTGATTACAACATAAGAAGAGGAAGTATTTGTTTTCTTGTATTGTGTGTACGAAACATATATGGCTATCATATCTGCAAAATCTTAAGTTTAGAATGGAGTTAGTTCAAGAGCAAAAGATCTTAATCTTTTCCCAGATGCCTGGAAAAGGGAGAATATCTGAGAACATTGGTTGCTGTGGTGACCATTGAGTTTTTGTGTGAATTATATTATAGGGATGTGAATCGTTTTTTGACGATTTAAAATATCGTCCGATATATTTTAAATCGTCAAAAATCGTTAGGGCCACGATACAATACCAATTCCCCCGATTTATCGTCAAAAAATCGTAAATCGGGGGAAGGGGGAGGGCAGGAAAACCGGCACACTAAAACCCCCTAAAACCCACCCCGACCCTTTAAATTAAATCCCCCACCCTCCCGAACCCCCCCCCCCAAATGCCTTAAATTACCTGGGGGTCCAGCGGCACACTAAAACACCCTAAAACCCACCCCCGGCACACTAAAACCCCCTAAAACCCACCCCGACCCTTTAAATTAAATCCCCTACCCCAAATGCCTTAAATTACCTGGGGGTCCGTAGCGGCGGTCCGTAGCTTAAATTACCCCCGGGTCCATAGCTAAATTGGGGGAAGGGGGAGAGCAGGAAATCCAGCAGCCGGCGCCATTTTGCAAAATGGCCGCCGCAAAATGGCGGCGGCCATAGACCAATACGATTCGACGCAGGAGGTCGTTCCGGACCCCCGCTGGACTTTTGGCAAGTCTTGTGGGGGTCAGGAGGCCCCCCCAAGCTGGCCAAAAGTTCCTGGGGGTCCAGCGGGGGCCCTGGAGCGATCTCCTGCCGCGAATCATTTCCGTACGGAAAATGGCGCCGGCAGGAGATCGACTGCAGGAGGTCGTTCAGCGAACCCTCGCTGAACGGCCTCCTGCAGTCGATCTCCTTCCGTACGGAAAATGGCGCCAGCAGGAGATCGACTGCAGGAGGTCGTTCAGCGAACCCTCGCTGAACGACCTCCTGCAGTCGATCTCCTTCCGTACGGAAACGATTTGCGGCAGGAGATCGCTCCAGGGCCCCCGCTGGACCCCCAGGAACTTTTGGCCAGCTTGGGGGGGCCTCCTGACCCCCATAAGACTTGCCAAAAGTCCAGCGGGGGTCCGGAACGACCTCCTGCGTCGAATCGTATTGGTCTATGGCCGCCACCATTTTGCGGCGGCCATTTTGCAAAATGGCGCCGGCTGAAGACACCACGATTTAGTGTGCCGGATTTCCTGCTCTTCCCCTTCCCCCGATTTAGCTACGGACCCGGGGGTAATTTAAGCTATGGACCGCCGCTACGGACCCCCAGGTAATTTAAGGCATTTGGGGTGGGGGATTTAATTTAAAGGGTCGGGGTGGGTTTTAGTGTGCCGGGGGTGGGTTTTAGGGGGTTTTAGTGTGCTGCTGGACCCCCAGGTAATTTAAGGCATTTGGGGAGGGTGGGGGATTTAATTTAAAGGGTCGGGGGTGGGTTTTTAGGGGGTTTTAGTGTGCCGGTTCACGATTTTAACGATTTTAACGATACTCTAAACACCCAAACGGCGACGATACGATTCCCTCCCCCTCCCAGCCGAAATCGATCGTTAAGACGATCGAGGACACGATTCACATCTCTATTATATTATACTATGAAATTATTTTTCCATCTTTCCAGCATAAGAAAAACACTTCTCCTGCTGAGTACAATAAAATATTTCTGCTTGTTCTAACTTGATATGGTTATTTGTGAGATTAGAATATAAGATTCTGTATTTTATGTATATCAGTTTATTGACTCTTGCCCCATGCTTGGTGTTCAAGCAGAGAATTTGTTGTTACAAGTGTTCCTACCACATTCTTCCCACCCATTTATCCAATCCTGCTTCTATCTGCCTTCCTGCCCGCCACCCCCCCCCCCCAATACCCAATACAACATGGCCCTGCTCAGCTCTGCTCTTCCCCAAGCTTCTCTATCTTATGCTCCCAGTATCCAGCCTGCCATCTTCTCCCCCCAAATACACAGCAGTAAAAGCAGTGCTTAATAACACATCAGCTTCCTGGGCCGTACAGCTCCCTTCAGATCTTGTGCTCATACTGTGATACTGACCCCATGTGGCCCAGGAACCTGATATATGATTAAGTGCCACTCCTGCTGCCCATCACATGGGAAGGGAATCATGCACCGAGTAGGAGCATTAAGGCTCAGCTAAATTGGTGGGGAAGGGGCTGGATCAGATAGGCTGCACTGGAATTGGGAATAGTAAGTTGCCAGAGGAAAGATCAGGGAGGTCCGATAACCTTAGTCAGAGTTCCCAGACCCCGCTCTAACACATCACTGATTTAAACACTGCTATTTTACTTGACTTTTATTGATATAAGACATCAGACATATCACTGATAACATCACAATTAAACAATATCGGGCAGATTTTAAATTGCCCGCATACGTAAAATACAGGGGTTATGCGCGTGGCCGTGGCTTGTGTGTGCTGCGCGCATTTTAGAAGGGGCCCGGCCGCACGCATAACCCCTGTTATGCACACAAGAGCTGGGCCTTGGCAAGGAGACAGTCTCGGGGGGGCGGGGAATGGCAATCCAGGGGGTGGAGCAGGGCAGGGCAGGGCTGGAGGTGGCCATTTGCTGTTGTGCCGGGGGATTGCGCACCGGCAGCTTGCCGGTGCGCGCAACTTACGCCAACTCAGGAGCTGGCGGAAGTTCTTAAACAAAGAAAAAAAAAACAAAGTAGGAACTCTTAAGGGGTCGGGGAGGAGAGGGGGAGGGAGAGTAGAGAAGGGGGTAGGAAAGTTTCCTCCCAGTGTGCTCCTTAAGTGCTTTTATAAAAATGTACCCCTATGGTTCTCTCCAAGTTAGTTAGATTGCACATTCAAGTGCTTCAGAAAGTAAGGGAAAGAGGAAATCATTTTGACTACAGAGTTACACTACCATTGTCTTCCACAATAAACACAACTATTGCCTGATCATCAATAGTTCTCTGTTAATATGATTCTAAGGTATAATAGGGTAAGTATTCAGCTGCTAAGTGGCTAGTTAAGTTAGCCAGATATCCATATCCGGTTAACTTAACTGGGATATTCAGCGGCGCAGCCACCCTGCTGAATATACCCAGATAAGTTACAGTTAGCCTGATATGTCTTATCCAGTTAACATTAGACCTGCCCTATGGCACATCTAGAGTTAGCCAGTTAACTTTACCCACTAACTCAGCTCCTCTCCAGAATGCCTACCTCCTGCCCCAGTAATGGCCCCGACTTACCCAGCTAAATTTAAAAAATACAGCTAAGCCATTTAGATGGATAACTTTCCTGTTAGGCATCTAAATGGTTTTTGAATATATGTACAATCCAAGGGAATAGTGCAGTGAGGCTATAAGAAGAATCCACAGAAGGAGTCAAAGTTAGTGTAATAAATCTTCCAATTTTTGAACAATCCCCCAACACGGTCCCATGTTTTGCCATGTGGCTGCGTCGGGAGGGACTGCAGTGAATTCAAATTTGTTTACCAAACTTAGGTGCACAGCTTAACTGGGAGTACACCGAAGTTTGGTTAAGAAATTTGAATTCACTGTTGTCCCTCCCGATGCAGCCACACAGCAAAACACGGGACCATGTCGGGGGATTGTTCAAAAATTGGATGATATGTAATTTCTGAATCGTGGAGTTGTCATACTAACTAAAAAATGTATTACACTAACTTTGACTCCTTGTGTGGATTCTTCTTATAGCCTCACTGTACTATTCCCTTGGATTGTTGATTTATTACATGCAGTAACTCTCCTCCTATGAATATGTACTCCAGTGTGTTTAACATTAGAATAACTGAGTTTGGTATCTTCAGCCTAGTGTATATGCAATATAAATGGACTTATTTCATGAATATAATAGCTGTTAATAAGACATGGCAATGAAATAGATCAGTGACTATACAAGACCGTAAGACAGTCAAACTGAATGAACAGGAGTCTTATGTTGATGTAAAGAATGAGGTAAATTCTTTTATCTGTTTGATTTTTAGCATGAGATATATATAGTTTTTATGTGAACTTCAACTCAATGGACATATTGAAATTGGCATTCTGAGGCTAGGTCTATAAAGGAATTTCACACATTTTGTATATGTAGAAACCCCTTAGACTCCCCACCATCTAAATGTGTATCCTTTTGAGCAGGACATATTTTGGAGTTTAAGGAGTTGCTATGGTTCATTTGCAAATAGCAACCCTTGGAAGATTGCCAATGGGACTGCATCTGTAAGGAGGTAAAGTGGCCCTAGATTTTCCAGTTAAGTAGTTAGTTTGCAGGGATCATGCCAGCACTGTGGAGGTGTTATATGCAAGGTAGCTGCTTCACACCTAAGGCAGGGGTCTGTAGGCTATGTCGCTTTTCCAAAGATTTAAAGAAGAGAACATAAGAAATTGCCATGCTGGGTCAACCCAAGGGTCCATCAAGCCCAGCTTCCTGTTTCAAACAAAGGTCAAACCAGGCCACAAAAACCTGGCAAGTACCCAAACACCAAGAAGATCCCATGCTACCGATGCCAGTAATAGCAGAGACCATTAATAGTAGTTAATGGACTTCTCCTCCAAGAACTTATCCAAACTTTTTTTAAACCCAGTTACACTAACTGCACTAACCACATCCTCTGGCAACAAATTCCAGAGCTTAATTGTGCATTGAGTGAAAAAGAATTTTCTCTGATTAGTCTTAAATGCGCTACTTGCTAACTTCATGGAGTGCCCCCTAGTCCTAAGGTCGAGGAATTAAGGAAGAGTGAGAGTGCAGTGGAAAACAGCTCTCACTCATAGGATTTTCTCTGGCAAGAAGAGAGCCCTATCTCTGAGTTTAAGAAATGTATAGACTGGATTGCTAGAAAGGGTTCTGGAACCTACCTAGCATTTTATTTATTTATTTATTTAACAGTTTTATATACCGACCTTCATAGTAAATAACCATATCAGATCGGTTTACATTTAACAAGGGGTATAACTGGAGTAACAATTCAAGTGAACGAAGATAACAATAGGTAGGAATAAGTCAAAGTTACAATCAACAGGGGAGGAGAACTTGGAAGCTTGCAACAAGCTGGAAGGAAGATAAGGCAGGAAGAAATTATAATGTATTACATCGTATTACCAAAGAGCATACAGGTTAAAGCTTAAAAGGTGCTTTAACCTGGAAGTTTAACCTAGAAGTTTCAGAGTCCATTGTTCGTGAGTATAAATGCCAGGCTGGGTTACATTGAAGGACAACTAGTGAAAGACTGGTGGATCGGCGAAGGCTTGGTGAAAGAGCCAGGTTTTAAGTCTTTTTCTGAAAGTTAAAAGGCATGGCTCTAATCTGAGATTTGATGGGATGCTATTCCAGATAGATGGGCCTGCTATCGAAAAAGCTCTGTCTTTGGTCGTAGAGATTCCACTACAATGCTTCAGGGAAGAGTTTCCACTACAATGCTTCAGGGAAGAGTTTCCACTACAATGCTTCAGGGAAGAGTTTTATGCTGATTTTCTTGGTCCATTAATTTGGAGTGCCCAACTATTCTACATATCTGGAGGAGAACAAGAGTCAGTGACAAGACAGTGCAGAGGGGAAAAAGGAGAAGAGACTTTCTTACAGAGGATCAGTGCAGCCCATGGATATAGGTACTAAGAGGGAGTTCAAGTATTCTGGGAGTTCCTATACAAGGTCCTAGGAACTCCCAGAGTCTATCTAATAAGAGATCCCGCAGTAGGGAAACATGGAGATCCTGTCTGACTGTCTTGCAATCAAGCAAAAAGAAGAAACAGATTCATAAGTAAATAAATATACTGTTTGCTAGATTATCACAATTGAAGTTGCAGAAAAACTTTAGTTTGAAACACAAGTCAGTGTGGGGAGATTGTTTCAAGTCCAAGAATATACTTCCCAAGAATTTAGAAGGTAATCTTCCCCCAACCCTGCTCAAAACCAACCTGAACCCAGAGTTCACCTTTATAGTGAGGATACAGAAGGGGGATACATATATATGGGAACATGATTAGTATGGCTCACCCTTGATGCTCATTCCTTTATGACTGACATTTTTTCTCCTTGGCACATTATAAGAAAGAAGTCACTAATAGGTTATAAAATTACAACCCGCCTAAATTAGGCAACAAATATGAGCACAAATTACACCAGTGTTCAAAACAGAAAACACACATAAGTCTGCTTTGAAAATTAATCCACCAAATGTATCTGCACACAGTTATACCTGTAATTATGAGTGCAGAATAATTTCAGTAAAATTTACGTGCACACATTAAAAATTGAAAAGTATGTAGGGAAGTCCAAACCCCACCCCAATTCTGCCCTCAGGGATGCCTCTGCTTAGTTCAGGTACACTTATGCACAAACAGGCAATAATATATGTGCACATTTACCTGCACATCAGGCAGGCAATTTTATTAAAAAGCCATATCTGTGAGTAAAACTGTTTTACCTGCAGAAATGCCTTGGAAAATTGTTCTACCCATGCTTTATACCCATTTGAAATAATTTTTAGAGGCATATTTACAGTAAGATTATTATATTTAAATCACTACTGGTAACAATAGAAAAACCAATAATACTTCTAACCAGCTGTAAACATTTTATAAATTCACATTTTTTTTCATCAGGACAACGTAAATGTTAGGTAAATGGCTCACTGGGTGTGTTATGTTGATGTCATCATCGGGTCCACAATGATTTCAGTGTCATCGTGATCTGCAAGGCAAGAAACTTTTGGCCTAATTTCATTGTTTTACTTCATTTAAAGCTGCAACAGTCTCTCTTCTAAGAAAAGCATATTTGCAGTTGCAAGTGTCCCGCACAGTTTCTTCTTGCGCTATGCAATAGCATTTATGCCATGCTTTTCATATTTTCTTACAATGAATGTTTCCTTCAATATGCCTTTTAGACACTGTTGACATACCATTACCCTGTTCTCTGTTCTCCTGTTTGTCCATACACATTCTGAGGCTTCAGATTCTTGTTTCCCCCAAGAAATCTCCACTACATTTCTTTCTAAACATGTTTTGAGCAGGATCTACAGTAGCTGAAGATTGTTCTACCCCAGGGAACACATCATTATACAGGCTCAATTTTCCTGCACTGTATTCTTTTCAATTATGAGCAAATTCTAAGCCCTTTTATGTTGAGTCACTTACATTTACCGTGAAAAAGAAAAGATACCTTCAGAAGTTCCAATCACTCAGAAAAGTTAACTAATTCCTGGAAAGGAAAGTCAAAGATTTTTCAGACTTTCTAATCTTCTTAGGGGAAGGGGAGGGATGCAAGACAAAATCAGTCTTCCTCAGCTGCTAAACAGCCCCAGTAGATACCAATGTCTATATCAAGAAAGTGCTAATAATATAATATTGGATGTGGCTATGGTGGACATGTTGAGAGTTTGCTGTTTTGATCACTACATTTTACTTTTACCAATGTTAGTGGAAAAAATACTGATCCATAAATCCTACTTCCCAAAACAAAAAGCATCCTTGATGCATAAGCAAGCAGCAGTAGTAACAAAACTTTCTGACTGTTGCAAGACATGCTCTGATATGGCAATTGTAATTAGTATATTGTACTTTCAAAAACTGCAATTAAATCTGACCTTTCAGCTAATTATATCTTGACATTTATGATTTTAAACTCACTTTCCCTATGATGATGGTGTTATATATATGCATGCTAATAAGTGGTTTCTGCAGAATGAGCAAGAAGATCTCGTTTCAAATGAAACCACAGCATTAGAAAGACTACTATACTATTTTATCAGTTTAAGAACATAAGGACTTAAGAAATGCCATGCTAGGTCAGACCAAGGTCCATTGAGCCCAGCATCCTGTCTCCAACAGTGATCGATCCAGATCCTAAGTACCTGGAAGATCCCATAAAGTAGATCTACAGTATTTCCTGTTACTCACAGGGAAAGCAATAGTTTTCCTCAGTCTACCTGGATAATAATGCACTATGAATGTCTCCTCTAGGAACTTGTCCAAACCTCTTTCAAACCCCATTATGTTAGTCACCTTCACCACTTTCTCTGGCAATAGATTCTACAGCTTAATTGTGCGCTGAATTCTACTATTCATTTTAAATCTGAATTCTACTATTCATTTTAAATCTGCTGAAGTGCCCCTTGTTTTGGTATTTCTCGTAGGTTAAATAACCATCCTTTATCTACACGTTCTACCCCACTCGTGATTTTAAGGTTAAACAGTGTTTATTGGGATCATCTCTGACAGTAAAATACAGCAACACTTATATCTATGCCATCAATTTAACCCCAAACAGACAAATAAAACCCCAACGTTTCCACCACAGATAAGCAAGCCAGACCAGAAGAGTGTTCTTCACCATTAATATCAATTCTCCATCTCCTCTGGACAGATTAAAAAGGCAATAATATATTTTCTGTTGAATTTTCCATTCCTTTTTTAATCATTCCTAATATTCTATTTGATTGTATGACCACTGAAGATTTTAACATATCTTGAAATCTCCAAGGTCCTTTTCCTGGATGGTGACTCTAAATATAGAACCCAGCTTGGTAAACCTGTAATTAGGATTATTTTTCCTTAAGTGCATCACTTTTCACTTTTTCACATTAAATTTTTTCTCCTAGTTTCACAAGGTCCCTCTGCATTACCCCACAATCTGCTACTGTAAGAACTGTGAATAATTTCTCCATCTGCATATCTGATCATCTCACTCATTCCCTTTTCCAGATCATTTATGAATATGTTAAACAGCATGGGTCCAGAGTCATGTGATGTGCTGATCCTGTGCAGATGCACAAATGGCGAGCTCCTTGGATGCTAGGCAAATTATCCTTTTTTCCTAGGCTAAATCAACTCAGAAGTTGGTGAAAATGACTAAAGAACCCCATAAGAAACCTTCGCCTGCTATCTGGGATGAGCAAACAGACAAACTTCAGAGAATGGTCAAAAATTCAATGCAGGGAAGTGTGACGTGAAAGATGACCAGGTGTCAGACAAAGAATGTCCCATCCCGTCTACCTCTTTGACTCTACAAAAACACAAGAACATAAGATTTGCCATTCTGGTTCAGACCAAAGGTCCATCAAGCCCAGTATCCTGTTTCTAACAGTGGCCAAGCCAGGTAACTCATACCTGGCAGGATCCCAAAATGTTGATGGATTCCATGCTGCTTATCCCAGGGATAAGCAGTGGATTTCCCCAAGTTCATCTTAATAATGATTTATGGATTTTTTTTTCCCAGGAACTTGTCTAAACCTTTTTTAAACCCAGCTACACTAACAGCTTTCACCACATCTCCAGCAACAAATTCCAGTTTTTAATTATGTGTTGAATAAAAAAATATTTTCTCCCATTTGTCTTAATGAATCATCTAGTAACTTCACTGAATGTCCCCTAATCTTTGTACTTTTGAAAGAGTAAACAACTGATTTGTGTTACTTGTTCCATTCCACTCATTATTTTATAGACAGCTTTCACTGCAACAAATGTTTAATAGCTTTTCTGAAAAACTCTCCACTAATATCACAGCAAAGTTGGGTATTTTAGTAGAAGAACAAGCTGTGCTGGTGGCCTCAGTGCAAGAGAACACGACTCACCTGGTTGAGACAGTGTTATGCATGGAGGAGTTAGAGCAGGGGTCAGGAACCTTTTTGGCTGAGAGAGCCATAAACGCCACATATTTTAAAATGTAATTCCATGAGAGCCATACAATATGTTTAAAACTAAATACAAGTAAATGTGTGCATTTTATGTAAGATCACACTTTTAAAGTACAATAAGTCTCTGAAAATATTACACCAGGCCTTAAGACACCAATACATCTCCTATTAGGAAAACGGACCAAGTCAGGCTGCTATAGAGTCCTACACAGAAACTACACGCCAGCAGAAAACCTCACCTGAATCACGTGCTGTCCCTCACCTAACATAGAATAAAGAGACCAAAACGCATAACAAGAAGCATGCAGACAAAAACTGAATTGGAAACTGCAACAAGCCAGAGTCTCTGTATGCAGTGTAACAAAGGAAAAAAGAAACATCACACATCCTTATAAAACAAATCAAGAAATATAAAATCATCAGCAGTAAAACTGTACTAACAAAAAGAACATATTTCGAAACAGCTGATGAGTGGAATATCCAATAATTAAAAACTCATATAAAACATTTCCAGATACCAACAAAATATTTCAAAATAGCAGACACAAAGATCCAGTAATGAAAAATAATAAGGATACAAAATTTTTTTGCTCTGCATACCTGGGAACGTTTGATATCCAGGTGTCCTGAGATTGTTCTGAATTAGCAGGAGGTGGGGTGGTTTGCTTGGAACTTTCTCCTCTCTCAGTCACATACCAGCGCTCTCTCTCACACTGGCTCTCAATGACGCACCTATACACACATGCTCTCAGTCACTCACATATACAAATGTTTTTTCTCTCTCACTTATATAGGCTCTTAATTACACATTTACACACATGCTGTCTATCTTTTCACGCTTACACACACACAGGCTTTCAATCACATAAATACATGCTGTCTTTTTCTCTCACACACAGACTCTCATTCACATGCTTACAAACATGTCCTCTCTTTCTCTCATTTACACACAGGCTCTCAATCACATACTCACATGCTCCCTCACCTAAATCAGCTCTCAATCACACAGACACACATGGTCTCTCTCTCTCATTTAAACACAGGCTCTCAATCACATACTCACATGCTCCATCACCTAAACCAGCTGTCAATCAGACACAGACACACATGATCTCTCTCTTACTTATACACACAGGCTCTTAATCATACATACACATGATCTCTCTCACACACAAAGGATCTCAATCATACACACATACTCTTTCAAACAAACAGGTTTTCAATTACAAACTTACACATACAGGTTCCCAATGGTAAACTTACATTCATGCTCTCTCTCTCACAGGCAGGATCTCAATCACAGACATACTCTCTTTCACATATACAGGCTCTCAATCATTCACATACATGCAATCTCTCACTCACACACACAGGATCTCAAACACACATGCTTGCTCGCTCATTCATTCACTCTCTCCCCCCCCTCCCCCCCCCCCCCCGGGAACTCGCGGCAGCAGCAGCCACCTCCCAACGCTAACCTCCTTCATTTTCAGCCCTCGCGGAGGCGAAGGCGGAGTCCCATCGGCCGCGGTTGAAGATTTTCATTTTCCTCCGAGCCGCGCTGCAGTCTCTTCCCGTCGGACACTAGCGTGCCTGCGCGGGTCCCGCGCAGGCACCCGATGACTCCAGCGCTGGCACCCGGCTGACACCCGATGACTCCCGCGCAGGCACCCGGATGACTCCAGTCGGCGTGCTCTCTTCTCCTCCCCCCCGCGGCCCGGAAGAGGAAGTGGTGAGCATCGGGTGCCTGCGCGGAAGAAGAGACCACGCTAGTGTGGTCTCTTCTTCCCGCGCAGGCACCCGATGCTCTCCACTTCCTCTTCCGGGCCGCGGGGGGGGGGGAGAAGAGAGCACGCCGGTGCCGCTGACTCCAGCTGTCCTGCCGCGTTCCGCCCGGGCTGACAGCATTTTAAGCCCGGGCGGCGGAGGACCGGGGAGCAGCTGGGTCAGCGGGGAACCGCGAAGTATGGCGACACTTGTCTGCGAGCCAGATGCAGCCCTCAAAAGAGCCATATCTGGCTCGCGAGCCATGGGTTCCCGACCCCTGAGTTAGAGGGATTCCTTACTGGTGCACACTGCAAAATAGCTATACTAGATCAGCAATTGTCTGTAATGGTAGAGAACATGGCCAAAACAGAAAATTGAAGAGGAAGGAAAAATATCAGATCTATGAGCTTTCTGGAGGAGAGGAAGGAGCATTTCTCTTGCTGGATTCCAGAAATACTGGGCCTGTCTTGCAAAGACAATTCTATTTAGATCAAACAGGTCCATATATTGTTAATCCGCCCCTGTCAGCTGACTGTTCACAATCATCATGCATTTTCACTACTTCCCAGACAAGGTTTGAATTCTGGATGCTACAAGAGCAAAGGGAGAATTAAACTATAAGCAACAATGGCATTTTTTCTTCCCAGATTTCTCGGGAAAACAAATGAGCAAGGTACAATATGCCGAAAATACCTCTGTGATAACACAGTATTAAGTATGCCTTGATTTATCCTGCCAAATTGACAACTACAGGCAGAGGATTTTTGAATCCCCCATGCTGGTGCAGCACTACTTTGATCAATCAGGGGAAGCACTCTCACAAAAAGGCAACCAGGGTGGCAGCATTAGTGATTAATGGTGCCAACAATAATTCTAATTTCAATATGGCTTTACTGTTTTGCCTTCAACTGAGGAATTCTGAGTGAACACCATAGTCTTTGCATGATAGAGGCTCACAACTTTCCCAGAAGATGCTTTCTTTTCGCTTTTTTTTTTGTTTTCTCTTCTGATCATTTAAATAGTACATTTCCTGATGGGCCAGGGTTGGCTTGGGGGAGGGGGAAGGTGGGAGATGGTTGGGATGGTACTCTATGTGCTTTTTATTCTTTTTTTCTATTAGCTATGCACTGAAAAAGTTGGCATCATTGCACACAGCTATGGCCAACATAGATGAGCTCACGTCCCTGCTACATGGTGCAGCTTAATCCTCGTGATAATGCTTATCTTTGTGATGAAATTCACTGCAGCATCTTTCGGCAGATAAGATGATAGCATCTTGACTGTTTAGTCTTGAATACAAGAATTACAATAAGGTTTGGAAGTTGTTCTACCTTAAGCAAGCACATCCATGCAACTATTTGCTAGTCTGCTATTTGGCCATAAATGCTCCACTTATTATACTATACAGTTATGAACATTTTTGTAAGCTTCATTGGATATTATGTTTTTTGCTCATGAATTTGTACTGTATGTTCTTCCAGAGATGGGGCTGACAATGGAGAGTGAAGGGGGACTGGGAGAGATGTTTAGAGGATTACTGTTTTTGTGGGAATGGTTACTGGTTGATTGATTTTGTGTAGCAGAGCCCAGGCCTTGAGATTTTTCCCACAGGGGCGGTATGTTAAGTTTTGATTGGTTGGGAAGTTTCCTTGGGGGTTTGGTAGCTGTGGAGGGGGAAAGCAGAAGATGGTAAGCCATGGAGTGCTAGGCTTGATTCTTTCTAAACTGCAACATTGTTGGGGGATGGGAATAGGGCAAGGAGAGAATTGGGGATGCTCTGTTAATAGTTTTTTTATTATAAAATGCAGACAAGAGTTAATTTGCACAAGGGCCATTAAATAACTAGTTTATGTTGTTCTGAACACTTTACAGTATTCTGGTACACTGGATGTTATTGCTTGGGATGATATATTGGCTCGCAGGTAAATTTTATTTCCTTAAATACATGATATGTGACCCCCCCCCCCCCCCCCCATTACTAGGAAATAATCTTTCAATATCTAAAGTCGAAACATGCCCAAATGGTACTGTTACAGGAGACACATATAGCTGATAATATAACCTGAAAAATTCCTCAGAGAGTAGGTTGGGCAGCTATTTTATTCATCTTATAACTGTAAGAGTAAGGGTGTCTGCATCTTAGAACAGAACACTGCCCTCTGGTCATCAAGTACACAGGGATCTTGATGACTTGTTCATTCTTATCTTGTTCACACTGTGTGAGCAAGACCTAGCCATAGTGAACATTCTGTACATGGGCCTAATCAGGACCAAAATTATTTCTAAAAAAAGGATGTTAAGGGAACTCAGTGATTTTAATAAGAACCCTATTATAGCAGCGTGCAACTGGAAAGGATACTTGGACTCATATTAAATAGATCCCTTCAGGACAAACCTAGAGCTGAGCAGAATAAGAGGCTCAGGCTTGTTCTCCAAAGGTTGGGCTTGGTGAATGTTTGGCGCATACAGTGTCCAAGCAGTGGGAATTATAGTTTGTTTTTTTTTCACAAGTGCACAATTCTTACAGCCACCTGGATTTTTTTCTCTGCTCAGGCTCTTTGCTGGGTAGGGGTGTGGAAATCCTGCCTTGTCACATTTCTGACCATAGGCTGGTCATGCTGTTTTTAAACATCTCCCGGTTCCCACCCATGGAGCACACCTGGAGACTTAATTTGTCCTTGCTGGGCAGGGAAGACTTTGTAGCTATGATTTGTGCAGCTAATAAAGAATTTTTTTAGGTTCACGCTCCTAATGATTATGTTCCTGTAGTTTACACTCAATGCAGTTTTAAGGAACAAAATCATCAGCTAGTCATTTTAAATGGACCCGGCTGTGCAGAAAAAGTCCTTAGAGACATCCATTTCCTTACTGGAAAGGTGACATAAGACTAGCTGCTCTAGGGCAGCATGGAAGCAATTTCAGAAGTGCCATCAGGAAACTAGATAGCCTAAAGCTTGACCAAATAGAAAAGTCATCTTAGATTCTATGAGTATGGTAACAAAGATGGCACATTGCTATCAGCATGATCCATAAGAAGCAAAGGGACATTTAATCATTGGGTATTTGTACCAAAACTGTGCTAGTTTCTTATAACTGCAGGACTCTAATAACACTTTCATATCCTTTTTTTTACAGATTTGTACTCTAGGGGAAATTGCTATGCTCAGAAAGTGATTTATGCCTATTTAGAGAAGATGGCAATACCCATACTCACTGAATGAGCAAACTGAGAGGTTGATGGCCTTTATATCCTTATCTGGAGTACAGAGGGTGGCAATGGAATCTCCCTTATGGCAAGAGTCCAAGTTTGGATGGCTTCTATCTCAATTTTTATCTGATATTCCTTTCAGATCTGGCCCCTGTAATTCTAAACACTTTTGACTGTTTAAAGGAGCATCCTTCTATTTTCCTTAGGTTGACAGATGCTACTATTGTTTTGATCCATAAAAAGGACGGGATATATTAGACCCCAGTGTGTCTTTAGGTTCCATCTCTTTCCTGAACACAATGTGAAATTGCTGGCTAAGGTACTGCACCTGAGGCTTGAAAATATTATACAGTACCATAGCTATTAAGAATTATTAAAAAAGAGTTCATTAAGGGGTGACTCTCAAAAGAACATAAGAAAATTGCCATGCTGGGTCAGACCAAGGGTCCATCAAGCCCAGCATCCTGTTTCTAACAGAGGCCAAAAACCAGGCCACAAGAACCTGGCAATTACCCAAACACTAAGAAGATCCCATGCTACTGATGCAATTAATAGCAGTGGCTATTCCCTAAGTAAACTTGATTAATAGCCATTAATGGACTTCTCCTCCAAGAACTTATCCAAACCTTTTTTGAAACCAGCTACACTAACTGCATGATTAACACTCAGAGGAATATTTAGTATTATCTCCCTAGGTTATCTCCAAGTTTCAGGGCTTAATTCTGGTTGCTAGATATGGAGAAGACTTTTGATAGGTTGGGGTGGCCTTTTTTGATTGCTGTGCTCTAAGCATATTACTTTGATAATGTGATTTTGGACTATATACAAGCCTTATCCTCTCAACCTACAGCAAGAGTACTGACCAAGTAGTCTCAAGTTTTTGTCTATGTGATCAGATCAAATGAGAGATCTCTGGTTTTCAATTTTATGGTAGATCTCACAGGATCTCATTATATGAAGATAATGTTCTGTTGTTTCTGTCTAATATTAGATCATATATACCTAGAATGCTAGACATTCTTTTGGAATACAGCAGTATATTGGGTTTAAAGATCAATTTCCAAAAATCATAGCTGTTTCCTCTGGGACTGAAGACAAAATTCCTATATTCGACTGTCTTTTGCACTTTAAAATAGCTAAAGATGGATTTAGATAACTAGGATTAGTTATCCCTAATATATGGTCAGATAATCTATAAGCTCAACTTTGTGCTAGTGACCTAAAAAATATGGTAAGAACTGAAGGCCTGGGATGGGTTACCTGTGACATGGGTAGGCAGAATAGTTATCCTCAGGATGAACGTATTAACCCAGATTAATATATTATTCCAGTGCCCTATAATTTTGCTTATATTTTTTTTATTTGACCTAAAAGGTAATGGCATAGGAAAGCACAGTATGGCATAGGAAAGCACAGAAGCTATGTCTGGAGATTTAAACTGGGGAGGAGGGAGGGCAATGGCTCTTCCACATCTATTCAGTCACTACTTTTGCATCATGATTGGTCTGTCTTAAAACTTGCTTGGAAAGGAGTATTTGCAACCATAGCTTTCTCTCGAGTCTGGGACAGTCGAGGGAGTGGAGTTGTCCTTTATTGTTGTTGCTTCCTCCATGCTCTCCATGAGCCTGAAGAGCATTCCAGAGCAACCACATTATTGCCCATATAATTAAGATAGGGCAAACGTTTGTAAGATATACTTCAATATATATGGAATATATGGACATTAGGAAATTAAAAGATCAATTCCAGAGGCTCCTTGAAAGACTGATTGCAATTGTTGATTAGCCCTTGAGGATACTGTAAGAAAGAATAGGAGGCACTTTCCAACAGCTTAAAGAGGAAAAGAAAAAACTGCACGAATGTGAATGCAAAATGGTTGAAACTGCACCAATGTGAACGCAAATGGATTGAAAATAAAATCTTCCACTAATCTAGAAAAATATAATACACCTGTCCCTCACAGGGATCAAGACTAGAGCTTATCGTAATGATCCCAAAGAGGCATCACACTAGTTTTACTACCACTACTTTTATCATTTCTAATGCACCAACTAGACTTATGCAGTGCTGTACAGATACACAGAAGAGACCATCTTTACACCATGGAGCTTAAAATTTAGTCAAGGCACACAGACAAAGCAAGTGAAGTTTCAGGAAATGTATTTATTAGTGTAGATAAAATGAACAAGGCTATGATCCAAAAGAGCAAGGGTTTCAGAATTAAAAGCAATCAAAAACTGTTATACTTCAACTTGGTTAGTGGGGCCCTTATGTAAACCACCCCCGTTAAGTGAGAGCTAAGAATTCCTGTCGTGGCCGAGATAGATGTTAAATGTGTAGTCATGTTGACCAGGTCAGCAAATTCTAATATATTGTCACAGGGATGTAGTTTAACATATGAATAAAATTTCACCAATTCAAAACAACAAATTAAATATTAATAATGAAGATAAGGATATATAATTAACTTTTTTTTATTATATAAATATTACCTTTAAACAAACATGCTGATGGACTATAGTACACACAGAAGGCTACTACTTATCAGATCTACTCAGTCCTTATAGTGTGATCAATTGGTCCTTCATCTGTTGTAAAAAGAATTAGTAATAGTGTACATTTTTTATCTGTTATATATTATCCCCAGTTATTTGTATCCAAGTTCAATCTTCCTGTTTATTGTAAGACAACATTTTGTCATGGTTATTGTTTAAAATGTAAACCGACTTGATTAGTAATTCTGTTACTGGAAAATCGGTATATAAAGTGCTAAATAAATAAATAAATAAATAAATAAATAAACAAACATAATAAATGAATATAAATCTATATTTATGACTAAACTCTCTCTTATTTTGTTAATAATAATATAATAATAAATTATCTTTTCTCTTTAGGTATGCTTTGTCTACAATAAACAAATAATAAATTACAACTACTTCCACTCCTCATGACAATCAGATGAAATATATTTCTTTCAATATATAAATCTTATATTTTTATTATGTAGCCATTAGCATATCACATTTTCTTTCTATACTTTAAAAGAATTGATATTTTGTGTTTTCTTTCCTTTCTTTTGCTTAGTTTTGGATCCCTTCTTCTTGTATATTCAGGTAAGTTAATGTTTTACATATAGTCTTTTCCTTCCTTTTATTTCTCTCTCTGTTATCTTAGTTTCTCTGTTTTTCAATTTGTGTATATGTATTAGCTCAGGCCTGGCTATAAGAAATATAAGATCAGTGTTGTAACTTATCTGTTTTCTTCTATTTCGTTGCTGGCCAGATGATTCTCTTTCTTTCTCTCTCGCCTTCTTCTTCTTTTGTTACTTTTTTTTACTTGTCTTGTTTCTTCTTTCTTTCACCTACTAACTTATTCTTTAAACAACTCAATAAAAAAAAAAAATCTATCTCCCTACAATGCTCCAGAATCGTCCGCAAACTATTATATGTGTCAGCCTGTGAAGTCTGTCATTGACAGCTAATTGTTACTGTTTACTACCTAGATTAAAATAAAAAAATAATTGAATTTCCCTATATCTTCTTCTTCTTCTTTCTTCGTTATTCATGAAAGAACAATTTCACCTTAAACTCTTACATATCACTCTTTCTCTCAATTATACTAATAGGTTCCTTTTTTAAACATCGATATGAATTACTATAAAAGATTTCTTCAGTATTTCTTTATCTCATTTGTCTTGTAGTCATGCTGGCAGTTTTGAATATTAAAAGTCTTATGCATCACAGTCTGCCATTAAATGTTCAACACTACTGAAGTATGCACTTGATAATGTAGTATCCTATTCCTCTTCAGCAGATATGTCACGCAAACAATAATATATCCTATTCAATGCTTCTACGCGATACAGCAAATAATTTTTTTTAAACTACCTTACCTTTACAGGAACCTCATACACATTACCAAACATTCTCTCATTCACTCTTTTTAAAAATATAATTGTCCTTTCTCCATAGGCCTCTAATACAGAGAGCATAACAGCACTCTGTACACTTAGGGATAGATTTTCAAAAGGGGTACGCGTGTAAGATACGCGCGTACCCCCCGAAAACCTACCCCAACCCCACCCCTGCGCGCACCAAACCTATTTTGCATAGGCTCGGCGCCGGCGCGTACAAGCCCTGGGACGCGCGTAAGTCCCGGGGCTTTGCAAAGGGGGCGTGTCGGGAGCGTGTCGGGTGGGCGGCACAAATTTCGGGGCAGGGCAGGAGGCGTGTCGGGGCATGACACCGGCCCAGGGGCGTGGTTGGGGCATCCGGACCAGTCCCCGGGTCGGGTGATGGCGCGCCAGCAGCCCGCTGGCATGCGCAGATTTACACCTGCTTTTGGCAGGCGTAAATATGCCAACAAAGGTGGGGGGGGTAGATAGGGCCGGAGGGGTCGGTTAGGTAGGGGAAGGGAAGGGAAGGTGGGGGACGCGGAAGGAAAGTTCCCTCCGAGGCCGGTCTGGATTTCGGAGCGGCCTCGGAGGGAACAGAGGCAGGCTGCGCGGCTCGGCGCGTGCAGGCTGCCGATTTTGCGCAGGCCTTGCGCACGCCATGCCCGGATTTTATAAAATACTGCGGCTATGTGCGTATCTTATAAAATCTGGTGTACTGTTGTTCGCGCCAACGGCGCGAACAAAATTACGCACGCACGTAAGTTTTGAAGATCTACCTCTTAGGTTTCTAACTCTCAACTCCAACTGTTTCTCTAACTGTCCTTTCTTTTCTTAGATCTAAAGATTCCTTCTCTTGCTGATGTCATTGGTACAAATAGTGCACAGCACTGCTCACTATACATGTTCTGTTTTTCTTTTATGTTCATTTTTATTTGGGTTAATTTATTTCAACATAAGAGAATTTTTTTAGATATTGTTTATTAATCAATTCCCTTTTTATCTTTATTTTTTATTTGTGCTGAGTCTCTAATTGGTTTACCTACTCTCACCTGTTCACTTGTAACTAAGGAAGCTTTTGAAAACATTCTCTAGTTACAGCTTTACTTTTCAAAGTTGTTTTGGTTTATACTACATCAAACAGGGGTGTTCAGAACCTACCAAATAGACTATTCATTTATTACTTTAAACTTTCCTAAACTTTTTTTTTTAATGTTCTTTTTATTGACTTTTAACAGATATTACATACATAACCACTATGAGGAACTTATGAACAGCTGTAAACAGGTTACAACAGTTAAAGAAAGCTATTACATTACAAAATATGCATATTAATCTGTCAAGTAATAATAATTGTTCATAAGGTTAATCATTATATATGAGGCTTATGTGGTAGGATATAAAAGGAAAGGTTAACTGAAGAGAGAGAAAGGAGATGAGAAGAGAAAAGAAAAGAAGAAAAGAAGAGAAAATGAAAAACAAAAGAGGAAGGAGAAGTATGAAGAGGAAGAGGAAAAGCCAGAAGTGAGGATAAAGGATGGAGATATGTGAGAATAAGGGAGAGCTACCTTGACCGAAGAGTTGACGTGTCATAATGACATAGTGTATGCATCCAAAGTCTTCCACACCCTAGCCCAAGAAGTTAAACCTGTTGTACTTAACGCCATGGCTTTTTCGTATTTACAGTACATGCATACAGTATTCCACCATAAATGATGAGAAAAGTAAATCACTGCGCTTCCAGTTGGAAATAATGTTATGAAATGCTACTGTAAGCAAGAAATCCAACAATTTTCTGTGTGGAAGGGATAGGTTAAGGGAGGGATTTGCACCTCTGAGGAAAATGAGTGCGTAAGAGTGTGAGTGCTGCAGATTGAGAATTGTGGAGACAGTATGCCAAACTTGGGTCCAAAAGGCATAGGTGTTGGGGCATTTGTATAACATTAGGGGAGGAGGAGGACCAGCAGTCGTGGGATGGAAGAAGGCTAGCTCTGTGTAACCTCCAGGGAGTCCAGAGAGCTCTGTGCATAATGAAAAAGGAGGATTGAGTGATACTAGAAGACAGTGATATGCGAGTCGTAGTGGACCATAAGTGTTTCCAGTCTGCATCTCTTATGGGGGTTAGGATTTCTTGGGACCAGATAGGGTATAGGCAAGTACAGAGTTTGCTCCTTGAAGCAGCAGTGATAATTTTGTACAGTCTAGATGCTAAGTGGCCTTTTGTATCATATTCCTGGAATACCTGGGGGAGATAGGGGGCCGTTTAAAATTGAGTAGATATATTAGAAAGGGAGGAAAGGATGCTCCTTAATTGTAACCAGGCATAAAACTGAGTATTCTGTAACCCAAACCTTGATTGTAGCTGGGTAAAACTGATTAACTGAGAGTCCTCTAAAATGGAGGCGTGGAACCAAATGCTTTTCGTTTGCCATTTAGGCCAATGTAAAGCGTGACCATTGATAGTTAAGAGAGAGTTATGCCAGATCGACGCAAAATTAGAGTGGCTCCAGGGACTCATTTCAGTGGGCCGAAGTGCATCAAAAAGAGAGTACACATGGTATAGGGTACGTAAAATAGGGTTGGAGGCATGTCGGGGTAAGAGTTTCATACCAGGGAAACATAACAGTGGGACTGGTGAAAGTAGAGACCATTCTAAGCTTAGCCATCCAGGTTGCTCCCAAGAGTTCGCTGGACAAGTGAAATGTTGGTAAGCTTGTTGAAGAATATAAGCTTGGTGATAAGCATGAAAGTTCAGGAAATTAACCCCTCCCTTATCCTTTGTAGCCTTTAATTTAGAGAGAGCAATTCTAGGGGATGTATTTTTCCATAAGAAGGAGGAAAGTATTCTATCTACCTGTCGATAGAAATCGCTAGAGAACAAAATGGGGATCATAGAGAGCACATATGTGATTTTGGGAGCAACCACCATTTTGATGGTGGTCTAAATGACCCCACCAGGTGAGATGGAGAGGAGACCATCTAAGGGTAAAAATCTCATAGTGACTGCAAAGTTTGTGATTCAGCATGAGTAATGGTTAATTGAGGGTCTGGAAAAAAAACGAATTCCTAGATATTTTATGCTGTGGGGAACTTTCTTAATGGGGGATTGAGAAAGGTCCACAAGTGCACCTAAGGGGTTCAAAGGGAGTAGTTCAGTTTTATGCCAGTTTATTTTATACCCCAATAATTGTGAGTATGAAGTGATTTGCTAATTTTGCTGTAGTAGGTAAGGCAGCGAGGTGTCAGGGTTCACAAGGAAAAGCAATACATCGTCTGCATATGCAGATAATTTGTACATTTCGTTACCAATCTTAACTCCTTCAATCATATCATTTTGTCTGATAGCGATGAGTAGAGGTTCCAAAGCCAGGTTAAAGAGAAGGGGTAAAAGAGGACAGCCTTGTCGGGTACCTCTTTGTAATGAGAAAGTTGGAGAAATACGATTATTAATATATAAAAACGCAGTGGGAGAATGATACAAAAGTTGGATCCATGATAGGAAAACAGGGCCAATGCCAAATTTTTGTATTGCAGAATATAAAAAGGATCATTTGACCCGATCGAATGCTTTTTCGGTGTCCAGGGAGACAGCAAGTGTCGGACAGGATGAGGAGAGAGCAGCTTCATGAATATGAATAAAGAGTCTTGTATTATTAGCAATAAGTCAGTTCTTAATGAAGCCGGATTGGACTGGGTGAATAAGGAAGGGCATGAATTGAGGATAATTGAGTAGCCAATATTTTAGTAAAAATCTTAGTCTGCATTCAGTAGGGAAATAGATCTATAATTACCTACTTCCGTAGCATCTCTACCTAGCTTTGGAAGCACCACTACACACTAGGGGTGTGCATTCGTTTTGAACTTAAATGTAAAATGCAACTTTTTTTTTTTTTAACTTAAAAAAGTGATGAGGCGTAAGCGATCGGATTTCCAACTTATTCAACATAGCTATGTTGAATACGTTGGAAATCGCGATTGTTGATCTAAATAAAAATTTAAACCCCTCACCCTCCTTAATCCCCCCCCCCAAGACTTACCAAAACTCCCCAAGCTGGCCAAAAGTTCCGTGAGGGTCCGGGAGTGGCAACGCCGGGGAAATCCACGTGACGTCCTCGTCACTCCGACGTGACGCCGACGTCACGTGGGTCCATCGCGGTTCCGCTCCCGGACCCCTCGTTGGACCCCAAACGGCACTTTTGGCCAGCTTGGGGGGGGGGCTCCTGACCCCTCCAAGCTGGCCAAAAGGTGCCTTTTGGGCCCAACGAGGGGTCCGGGAGCGGAACCCGCGGGGAATCACGTAACGGCCGCGGTCACTCCGACGTGCGCCACAACGTCACGTGATTCCCCTCGGGTCCGCTCCGGTCCCCTTGTTGGGCCCAAAAGGAACTTTTGGCCAGCTTGGGGGGCCTCCTGACCCCCCCAAGCTGGCCAAAAGTGCCTTTTGGGCCCCAACGAGGGTCCGGGAGCGGACCCGAGGGGAATCACGTGACGCCGCATCACTCCGACCGTGACGCCGACCTCACGTGCTCCTTGCAAAGGACTTCAGATAATGGCGTCCTGACTCCCCGCTGGACCACCAGGGAGTTTTGGTAAGTCTTGGGGGGGGGGATTAGGCGGGTGAGGGGGTTTAAATTTTATTTGCACATATGGACATAGACTCAACTTATGGAATTCTCCATATGTCCATATTGACCACAAATGACCCCCCCTTTCGACTTATGGACTTATGAACTTAAACTTTGGTCTGCACGTCCCTACTACACACGCTGCGGTAAAGGAGGAAAAAAGCTGAGGTTGATTCGGTGCTGTAGAGAAATATTCCTGTAGGTAAGGGAGAAGTTCTTTACTGAAGGTGTGATAAAAGTCTATGGTGAAGCCATCAGGGCCAGGAGCCTGCCCGGTGGGGCGAGCCTTGATAGCTGAAGCAATTTCCTGGGAAGTGATTGGTCATTCAAGATATTCACGTTGTTGGGGTGTGATGGGAGGGAGAGAGATATTAGTGAAGAAAGAGTGGATCGCGTCATCAGAGATGTCAACTTCTGATTGATAAAGTGTAGCATAGAAGTCCCGAAATGCTTGTAGGATATTATCATCTTAGGATAAAATTGTATTAGAAATAGACTTGATACTGGTGATTTCGTTTTTTTTTTCCCTCTTTTTTCTTTAAGTAAGTAGCCAGTAAGTGGCCGCATTTATTATTTTCCGCATAGTACAAGGCATTGGCTTGGGTGGTGTGGAAGCGAAACCGAAGCGCTCAATGCCTGATTGTACTGGAATTTGGCTTTGAAGACAGTGGTAAGAGAGTCTCTAGATGGTGCCTTTATGTGCTCTGCTTCAAGCTTTGTTACAGTGTGGCTGGAGATTGTCTAGAGTTGATCTTTGCTTTTTCCTTCGGTGAGCAGAGTAGCTAATGATATCCCCTCTTATGATGGCTTTGAAAACATCCCAAAGGGTAGATATGGAGATCTCTTGGTTGACGTTATGAGTGAAATATTCTTCAATCTTTTCTTGAAGAAAGATTACAAATTCTGCTTCAGAAAGCAACGAGGAATTGAACCTCCATAAAACCGGTCAGTGACAATGGGAGACTTCAATTCACATTTGAGAATTATGGCGGCATGATCAGATATTAATATCGGAGCAATTGAAGTGGACTGAATGCGTGGAATTAAACAGTGGGGATGTTAGGAAGAAGTCAATGCGAGAGGTATGAAGCGTGAGGAGATGAGTAAAACGTATATTCCTTTCTTCTGGATTAAGAAGGCGCCATGGATCAGACAGTCCAAATTCCAATAAAAGGTGCTGGAGCGCTTTACAAGATTTGGATATGGTTAGATGAGTGGTTGATTTCTTATCAAGGAAAGGATCCAAAATTTGATTAAAATCTCCTCCTTTAATAGTGGAAGAAGATTCAATGGTAAGCAGCTGAGCGAAGGTGGAGTGAAAGAAAGAAGGGCCATCTAGGTTCGGAGCATAGATGTTTGAGAATAGTTGTAGACTCCTTGTTAAGAGACATTTGGACGAGGTTCCAGTCTGCCTTCGAGGTCCAAGGATTGGTGAATGACCTTAGCATCTAACCGTTTATGAATAAGAATTGCTGTGCCTCTCTTTTTTTGAATTGCCGGGCTGAAGAAGACGTGGCCAACCCACTGTTGTTTAAGTTTAAGAGATTCAATAGAGGTTAAATGAGTTTCTTGTAGTAATGGCAACATCTGTTTGAAGGGAACTTAAGTAGGTAAGGATTTTCTTCTTCATTTAATAGGGTGCAAGAAGCCTTTAACATTCAAAGACACCAGTGTAAATGATGTAATCTTGGTATCCATAGCAATGAGAGCCTGAACATTGGCAGAGGTTGATCAAGGTCACTCTCCATATATTGTATGATGAATGAATGAAAGACAAAAGAGAAAAAAGAAAAAAAAAGCAAGGGGAAGAAAAATGTTTCACCTTGATTGGTCCTGCTTCCTGGCGTGTTCCCTCCCTCTCCCTTGCCACCCTTGTTCTGGTCAGTCTATTTTATAGTAAATGCTAGGGTAGCCCCATTCTGATTGAGAAGAAACAACAGAAAAATCTGATGAGGCCCCAGCTCCTGTGGTAACACAGACAGTTCTGCTATAAGCAAGTTGTCATTTGATGTTCTGGACATCAGGATGCCATGTTGGTGTAGTGATCACTTCTGAGCTTCAGAGTGGGTTTTTGATGTGTGATGAGGGAAAGAAAGCAAAATATAGCAAGGGAAAGAGGAAGGGGAAGCCATAACCCTAGGGGTCAGGAGGCCCCCCCAAGCTGGCCAAAAGTTTCCTGGGGGTCCAGCGGGGGTCCGGGAGCGATTTCCTGCCGCTAATTCGTTTTCCGTACGGAAAATGGGCGCCGGCAGGAGATCGACTGCAGGAGGTCGTTCAGCGGGGTGGACCCCCAGGAGACGCCCCACAAGACTTGCCAAAAGTCCAGCAGGGGTCCGGAACGACCTCCTGCGTCGAATCGTTTTGGTCTATGGCCGCCGCCATTTTGCGGCGCCCATTTTGCAAAATGGCGCCGGCTGAAGACTACACGATTTAGTGTGCCGCTTTTCCTGCTCTCCCCCTTCCCCCGATTTAGCTACGGACTGCCGCTATGGAGGTAATTTAAGGCTACGGACCCCAGGTAATTTAAGGCATTTGGGGGGGGGGTTCGGGAGGGTGGGGGATTTTAATTTAAAGGGTCGGGGGTGGGTTTTAGGGGGGTTTTAGTGTGCCGTGTTTTAATGTGCCGTGTTTAGTGTGCCGCTGGACCCCCAGGTAATTTAAGGCATTTGGGGGGGGGGTTCGGGAGGGTGGGGGATTTAATTTAAAGGGTCGGGGGTGGGTTTTAGGGTGTTTTAGTGTGCCGGTTTTCCTGCCCTCCCCTTCCCCCGATTTACGATTTTTTGACGATAAATCGGGGGGAATTGGTATTGTAATCGTGGCCCTAACGATTTTTGATGATTTAAAATATATCGGACGATATTTTAAATCGTCAAAAAACGATTCACATCCCTAGAAATCATTGGTAGACAAGGTAGTACATCAGTAAAGAGAAGAGAATGCAGACTTTCAAACCCCAATCACAAGGATTGTGGCTTTGCAGGATCTGGTTCATAGTGATTGAGATGGTGTTTGAAGATGGTCACCACTTTTGGCAGCATGCACTCAATTCAATATTCAAGTTTATACCTTGACTTACTCTTGACTTATACAGGGGTAAATATATTTGGTTCTCAGTCCTTATGTAAACATCCCTGCCAGGGGGAAGCCTCTTCTGCTATAGTGTATGTATGTTGGCCAAAAGTATAAATGGCAGAAACTCATGATAGAACTGACAAAGGACACTCTCAGAAGCCATTTCTCCAATTAGGCGTTGCAAGTGCTGGAACTGGAACCCCATCCAAAACCATTTCCCACAGGTAGGGAGGAAGAGCAGGTGTAAAGAGGGAAAGGGGGAAGGGTACTGAATGTCCTGATTTTCCTTCTGCTGTATAGTAAACAAGATTTATTAGCAAAAACAATAAAACAACAATAAAAATGCAATAAAAAAAACAGCATACACATATATGATTATCCCAACAATCATATAAATGGTAACCCAACCCACTTCTCATTTAGAGTATATTATTGAACTATGTAACCGTAAATATTGGCACACTATGGATAACTTAAAAACCAAACCTATTTTGTTCCTAAATGTAAACCGTTGTGATGGTACATTACTAAACGACGGTATAGAAAAGTTTTTAAATAAATAAAGAAAGAAAGAAAGAAAGAACCAAAACAACATTGATTAGAATAATGAAAATTTCTTTTATATAAAATATGTTTTTATTACACTAAAGATGCAACTATTTCTGAGATGGCAGTAGGCTCACTGTCCTTCAATCAAGAATGGCTGTTCAAGAATAACTGTCAGATAAGTATTCTGTAAGTACTTTAAGGTATTAAGTATTAATCCAAAATATGAACAGTATACTTCAAGAACTTAATGCTTTGTATTCACTGTCCTTTTGCCAGCAGTAGCAAAAAAGGTAAGTATCTTTTCTTTAAGATTATAGCTGAGTCTTGTTTAAACCTTGTATACTCAAAGTTGTCTTGCAGCTGACTTTTTCTTTGTGTAAATGACACTCTTTGAGCCTGGGTCTTTCCTGTGAGTTGGTCTATCTAAACTGTAGACTATGGTGCAAATATACTTAGCTCAAAGTCTGCAGCCTGATTTCTTTGTAGCTGATTCCTGTATCTTGATCCTGTATTTTGGTTCTCTCCAGATCCTGCAATCAATGTGGATGCTGGATCAGTGATTTGTACATCTTCTTTCTTCAATGTGTTACCTATGCTTTAATTAAATAAAATGGGAAGGGACTCACTACACTCTCCACAACAATCTTCTGAAGGTGTACTTAAAAGCAGTGTCACTGAATGTGTTCCTGAAGACTTGTTAATACTGTATTTCTAGCTAAAGGAAAATATAAAAGGATACAATTTTTTTCCCTATTATTTGTATATGAAAAGAATAAAAAGATGGTTAGTGTTTTTTACAGCAGTTGCTCTCACTGTAGCATTCACACTGTTTCTGCAGTAACATCCTTCCCAGGCACAATAACTGAGAAACAATTAACTTGAATTTCCTTTGCTAAAGATTATCAAATTCTACTGTTGCCCTGGGTAAAGTTTAAGTCTCTGAGTTTTCTCTCAACAGTACAGATGGCATCAAATAAATATTCATTTTCAAATTCTTCAACAATAAAGATTATATAGTCCTATGTTATAAGCTGAATTTGAATAAACACATCTTCAGCTGGGCAAGTAAAATTAGCTAATTCTTGATTATTATCTTCTATACTCATAATAAGTGTTGCAAGCATAGCAGTGGACCCTTGGACTGGCCTGACGGAGTGGTTTGGTGGAAGAAGAAGAAGAACATTCTGCTGTGAAGAGGTAGGCCGGGAGGCGGAAACAAACTAGACGTAGAGCTGAAGTCTTCACCCTGGAAGCCTGAGGTCCCTCCGGGAGGAGCCCGTGAGGACCCGTGCTGCTGGGGCTTAGGTGACAGAGAGGGATGGAGAGAAGAAGACGTCTTCACCCTGGAAGCCCAAGATCCCCCCGGGAGGAGCCCGTGAGGACCCCCGATCGCTGGGACTTAGGCGAAGTCAGCGGATAGCAGTGAAGACAAACCAAGGTCGAGGCAGGTGCCAGACACAGAGAATCAGAAGCAGGCAGGAGTCAGGAACCTGAGAAGCAAGTCAAGGGAAGTCTGGAACGGAAGCAGAAGATCTGAAGCTGGAACTGAAGCGAGATCAGGAACTGAAGCAGAAGATCCGGAGCTGGAACTGAAGCAAAACCAGGAACTGAAAATGAAGATCCGAGCTGGAACTGAAACGAGACCAGGAACTGAAATAGAAGATCTGGAGCTGGAACTGAAGCAAGACCAGGAACTGAAGCAGAAGATCTGGAGCTGGAACAAGTGAACCAGGGAACAGGAACCAACAGAGAATCCAGGCAAGGAAAGACGGCACAGTGCAACTAACACCCAGCAGGGAACCTCGTTGCAGAGGTGATTGAATCAATCAGACCCCGGGCTTAAATACTTGCCGGCGTCTGACATCACTTCTGAGGGTGGCCCGCGGTCTGGGGGAAAGCCCTTTAAATTGCACCTCCTTGCGCGCACGTGCACCTAGGAGGGGGAGGGGCCATGTTCAGAGGCTCGGCGGCATGTCCCTCGTGAGACGCCGCCGCGAGACAGCCAGAGCAGGCCTGACAATAGCGGGTCCCATCGTCGCGTACTGGGGCAGGCGCAAAAAGCCCAAGCAGTGAACCCCATCGTCGGAGCCCCGGAGCAGAAGGTAAGGGCCCGGTCGCAAGACTTGCGACCGGACCCGCAACAATAAGCAGTAAATCAAATATACTTATTGTTTTGTAGTAACTTCTTTTGGCAGAAGAGCAGGAACTGGTGAATGGCAGGAGCAATGCTTTGCCTCTGTCCTGTTTCCAGCTGTCTTTCCTTCTTTGCTTCGTTCTCTCTGCTTCTTTTCTTTCACCAGCCTGCTTCAGATGCTGCCTTGCTTCTCAGATGCTACCTTCTAAGCAAATAACTCAATGCATTGTAAATATGTACAGAAGGATATATACCTTGAAACTTGATTACCAAATGTTATCAACTGTTGGCAGTTCTGGCCGCGAGTGCCGCGACCAGACCCTTACCTCCACGTTACTGGACCTGTTCCCCGCTTTCGTTGGCCTGGTTCCTGGTCTGTTTCGGCGGCATCCCTGTGAGGGCCGCTCCGCCGGAGAGCCTTCCGTGGACGCCCTGTCTCTAGGCGCGAGCGCGTGCCACTTGGGCGCTTTTCTAGGCCATTTTCCCGCCAGTGGTGACTCCATCCAATTCCTGACATCAGACGCCACGGCCTTGATAAGCCTTGCAACGGGCTCACCTACCGGATCCCTGTTGCTGTGCTGTGCCCCAGAGTGACCCTGTCTTGCTTTCGCTCTGATCCTGCTTGCCTGCTACAGTACCTGCTTGGTTCCTGCTTGCCTGCTACGGTGCCTGCTAGGTTCCTGCTTGCCAGCTACAGCACCTGCTTGGTTCCTGCTTGCCAGCTATGGTGCCTGCCTGGTTCCTGCTTGCCTGCTACGGTGCCTGCTAGGTTCCCGCTTGCCAGCTGCGGTGCCTGCTTGGTTCCCGCTGCCAGTTTACAGTGCCTGCTTGGTTCCTGCTTGCTACCTGCAGTGCCTGCTTGGTTCCTGCTTGCCACCTACAGTGCCTGCTTTGTTCCAGTACCTGAGTCCTTGCTACAATTCCTGCCTGATCCCAGTACCCGAGTCCTGCTACAGTTCCTGCCTGGTTCCAGTACCCCGAGCTTGAGAAGAGAGGCTGCTAAGCTCCAGCTAGTTTCTGCCCCAGTACCCGAGTCCTGCGACAGGTTTCCTGCCTGGTTCCAGTACCCCGAGTCTTGCTATAGTTCCTGCCTGGTTCCAGTACCCGAGTCCTTGCTATAGTTTCCTGCCTGGTTCCAGTATCCGAGTCTTGCTATAGTTCTTGCCTGGTTCCAGAACCCGAACCCTGGTTACAGTACTGACCTACTGCCCTAGTCTGGTTCCAGTTCCCCAGTCTTGATCCTCTAACCGCCTAAGTCCCGTGGCTGGGTCCCTACGGGCTCCTCCCGGGGGGGGGGGTCCGGCTTCCAAGGGTGAAGCCACAAGTCTCCAGCGGTTGGGCTCCTATGAGCTCCTCCTGGGGGAGTACCAGCTTCCAGGGTGAAGAGCACCTCTTGTCCAGCCTGAACATCTGCCTCCCAGCCTGCCAGTTACTAGAGACATTGACAAAAAACTTTTCCATTTTCCCAGTCTCCTGCATGTCTGGCCCAAGGGTCCACTAAACTGAGACTCCCATAACAATCAACTCTTCTCAATGATTTTTTAATATTTCATTATCTATATTTATCTTCTTTATCACCCACATGAGTGTATAAATTCCTCTTGTTTTACACTATTTTCAAATGGCGTTTAACAAAAAAAAAAAAAAAATGTAAGGAAAGAAAAGGAAGGTTCATACAGATTTATAAATGTATCATCGGGACACGCTAGAGAGATAAAGTTCCTGGATGAATAAATGATAGCTTTATGGAGCAATTGGTTCAGGAACTGATGAGAGAGGGAGAAATTTTAGATCTAATTCTCAGTGGAGAACAGGATTTGGTGAGAGAGGTAACGGTGGTGGGGTCACTTGGCAATAGTGATCATAATATGATCAAATTTGATTTAATGACTGGAAGGGGGACAGAAAGCAAATCCACGAATCTCGTGCTAAACTTTCAAAAGGGAAACTTTGATAAAATGAGAAAAATTTTTGAAAAAAACTGAAAGGAGCAGCTACAAAAGTAAAATGTGTGCAAGAGGCGTGGTCATTGTTAAAAAATACCATCCTAGAAGCACAATCCAGATGTATTCCACACATTAAGAAAGGTGGAAAGAAGGAAAAACAATTACCGGCATGGTTAAAAGGGGAGGTGAAAAAAGCTATTTTAGCCAAAAGATCTTCATTCAAAAATTGGAAGAAGGATCCACAGAAGAAAATAGGATAAAGCATAAACGTTGGCAAGTTAAATGTAAGACATTGATAAGACAGGCTAAGAGAGAATTGAAAAGAAGTTGGCTGTAGAGGCAAAAAACTCACAGTAAAAACTTTTCAAAATATATCCAAAGCAGAAAGCCTGTGAGGGAGTCAGTTGGACGTTAGATAGTTGAGGGATTAGAGAAGATAAGGCCATCGCGAAAGATTAAGGATTTCTTTCTTCAGTGTTTACTGAAGAGGAGTTGGGGAGGAACCCGTACTGGAGAAGGTTTTCATGGGTAATAATTCAGATGGACTGAACCAAATCACGGTGAACCTAGAAGATGTAGTAGACCTGATTGAAAAACTTAAGAGTAGGAAATCACCTGGATTGGATGGTATACATCCCAGAGTTCTGAAGGAACTAAAAAATGAAATTTCAAACCTATTAGTAAAAATGTATAACCTGTCATTAAAATCATCCATTGTACCTGACGACTGGAGGATAGCTAATGTAACCCCATATTTAGAAAGGGCTCCAGGGGTGATCCGGGAAACTACAGACCGTTAGCCTGACTTCAGTGCCAGGAAAAATAGTGGAAAGTATTCTAAACATCAAAATCCACAGAACAAATAGAAAGACAATGGTTTAATGGAACAAAGTCAGCAATGGCTTTTACCTAAGGCAAGTCTTGTCTCACAAATCTTCATTTTTTTGAAGGAGTTAATAAACATGTGGATAAAGGTGAACCTGCAGAGTGTAGTGTACTGGATTTTCAGAAGGCATTTGACAAGGTTCCCTAATGAAGAGGCTTCTAGGAAAAATAAAAAGTCATGGGATAGGTGGTGATGTCCTTTAATGGATTACAAACTGGCTAAAAGGCAGGAAACAGAAAGTAGGATTAAATGGACAATTTTCTCAGTGGATGGGTGTGGGCAGTGGAGTGCCCTCAGGGATCTGTATTGGGACCCTTACTTTTCAATATATTATAAATGATCTAGAAAGGAAATACGACGAGTGAGATAATCAAATATGCAGATGATACAAAATTGTTCAGAGTAGTTAAATCACAAAGCAGATTGTGATAAATTGCAGGAAGACCTTTTGAGACTGGAAAATTGCGCATCAAAAATGGCAGATTAAATTTAATGTGGACAAGTGCAAGGTGATGCATATAGGGAAAAATAACCCATGCTATAGTTACAACAATGTTAGGTTCCATATTAGGTGCTACTACCCAAGAAAGAGATCTAGGCGTCATAGTGGATAACACATTGAAATCGTCGGTTCAGTGTGCTGCAGCAGTCAAAAAAGCAAACAGAATGTTGGGGAATTATTAGAAAGGGAATGGTGAATAAAACAGAAAATGTTATAATGCCTCTGTATTGCTCCATTGTGAGACCGCACCTCGAATACTGTGTACAATTCTGGTAGCCGCATCTCAAAAAAGATATAATTGTGATGGAAAGGTACAGGGAAGGGCCACCAAAATGATAAAGGGAATGGAACAGCTCCCCTATGAGAAATGCTAAAGAGGTTAGGACTTTATCCAGCTTGGAGAAGAGACGGCTGAGGGGGGATATGATAGAGGTGTTTAAAATCATGAGACGTCTAGAACGGGTAGATGTGAATCGGTTTTTACTCTTTCGGATAATAGAAAGACTAGGGGGAACTCCATGAAGTTAGCATGTGGCACATTTAAAACTAATCGGAGAAAGTTCTTTTTCAACTCAACGCACAATTAAACTCTGGAATTTGTTGCCAGAAGATGTGGTTAGTGCAGTTAGTATAGCTGTGTTTAAAAAAAGGAGTGGATAATTTCTGGAGAATTCCATTAGCTGCTATTAATTAAGTTGACTTAGATAATAACCACTGCTATTACTAGCATGATAACATGGAATAGACTTAGTTTTTGGGTACTTGCCAGGTTGTTATGGCCTGGATTGGCCACTGTTGGAAACAGGATGCTGGGCTTGATGGACCCTTGGTCTGACCCAGTTTGGCATGTTCTTATGTTCTTATGGTCATCCAGTAGTGTTTTCAATATAATAATCATTAACCAACCTCTTCTTACCTAGTGTTTTTTTGCCTATAATCTAGCGTGTGTTTACTCTTTCTTCTTTTTGTTATAAACCTTTTTAGCTATTTTTTAATGTGCAAAAAATCTTTAAAAATCATAATTATTACCAGTCCATGTCAACACACACTTTTTTTGGGTTGCAATATTTGTTTTTAACATGAACCTTTTATCCCTATGAAAATGATGCTATAACTCGATTAATTTCTATTATATAATAACCAACTTAAACTGAATAAAACGTTTCCTAACTTATCTGAGATTCAAAATTTCCCAACAAGGGCCTTGTTTCAGATCTGTAAATCTTTCTTCAGGGATTTTCATCTGCTTTCACTCGTTGGAATCATTTGGCGTTTCGCGATACTCTATATCTTAAATCGCCATCTTCTTTCTATTATCCATATTGCTGGTTGCTTTTATATTCTCTCCCTAGTTTCAGAAATAACCAATCCTGACCCACGTTGTTTTGACATCATCTCGTAAATTTAAAGAAGGGAACTTCAGTCGAGTTCTTCATTAAGTCCACTGGTTGACTGAATTTGGAGCGTAAAAATCCAATAAGCTTCTCTGCGATTCAATAAATCAATGTGATTACCACCCCGGGGAAGATGATTGTACATGATCAAAAATAGTCCATTTTTTAATGAGTTAAAGCAGTGCTGATGTTGTACACAATGTGTACTATTGGGGCAGTTAGTATATGAATATGTATCAGGACTTGTGTTCATTAAGTCTAATGCTCATACTCTGCATTGTTCTCCCAATATATACCAGTTTGGCAGTCACAGATTAGTGCGTATACTATGTGATCTGAGTTGCATGTTGTTAATATATATATATAAGCAACCAGCAATATGGGTAATAGAAACAAGATGGTGATTATGATACAGAGTTATCGCGAAATGTCGAATGATTCCAATGAGTTGAAAGAAGATGAAAATTCCCTGAAGAAAGATTCACAGATCTGAAACAAGGCCTTGTTGGGAAATTTGAATCTCAGATAAGTCAGGAAAACTTTTTATTCAGTTTAAGTTGGTTACTACATCATAGAAATTAATCAAGTATAGCGGCATTTTCATAGTGATTAACAGTTCATGTTAAAAACAAATATTGCAACCCAAAAAAAAGTGTTGTGTTGACATGGACTGGTAATAAGATTTTAAAAGATTTTTGCACATAAAAAATAACTAAAACATTTTCTAACAAAAAGAAGAAAGAGTATACACATGCTAGATTATAGGCACAAAAAAACTAGGTAGGAGGAGGTCGGTTAATGATTATATTGAAAACACTACTGGAATGTAGTGATATATAAATCTGTATGAAACCTTCCTTCTCTTTCCTTAAATATTTTTTCGGTTAAACGCCATTTGAAAATAGTTTAAACAAGAGGATATTTATACTCACGCGGGTGATAAAGAAGATAAATATAGATAATTCAAAATAACATTGAGAAGAGGTGATAACATTTGTGTAATCGACTTTCTAGGCAAAAGCACATGTAGCCAGACTCTTTTTTTTCTGACCTGGGGTACCCATCCTCTTCTGGTAATTCCAGAGAAAATAGTACCCAGTGATCCTTGGGGGTACTATTTACAATTACAAAAAACCTTCCCCTTTCCCCTGCTTAAAAAAAAGCCAGCAGGAATGATAATTTTGGCACAGTCCAGATCATTGAAATAACTTTCAGTAACCTTAATTAAAATGAAGTACTGCAGGAAATAGGGTTTCCTTCCACTGGTTTCTTCACTGCATTTTCTCACATGGAGAACATCTCATGGAATTTCTAATAACTTGGCAAGCTGCCAAGCCTGAATGTCAGCAAAGAAGTCACAGTGAAATCCTGACCTGGATTCTTGTTTAGACTGGAGTCCCAGCACAGGGGCTTTCCCTGGCCACATAAACACACCAAACCAGCCTTGCCAAGTAATTGGGGCTAGCCCTGGTCACTTCAACTCTCAATCTAGTTCAAACAATTATTTTTAAACTATTTTTCCAGGGGGCTAAATGGACTTCCTTACTGGGATTCATCTTTCTTTCCAGGATCCTCTCTATACATCAGCAGAGAAACTATCCCAACATCCCTTGCTGCTGTCCCTGCTTTGCTCTGTGCTCCATTGTGCCTCTATCATTCCCCTGGAGGTGGGCTACAATAACTGTCATTGAGGGACTATGGTAGCTTGTCATTGCTGCAGAAGCATTCTAAGTGCTCTCTGCTGCTTGTCCTTCCCCCGACCATATCTTCATTTCACTCTGTCTTTGCTTTTTTATTTTGCTTTCTTTTATTTTACTATTGTGCCTTTCCCTGTGGTGCTGATATAACCTGGCCCCTTTAAGATTCCAGGTTATGACATCATCATTGCTGGGCTGTTAGTGAAACTAAGCCAGCAACTCTGTTTGATCTCTTAGCTTTAACAGCAGATACCAGGGGAGAGACAGTACCCAATCAAAAGAACAGCATGCTGTCTCTGCCTAACTCTGCTCAGCATTGCTTTCTGCATAACATATAACTTTTCTTTAATATTTTTTAAATCTGTTCATACTTCCCTATCCTTTATCATAACATTGTCCTTAATCTTTCTGTACAATCCATTAAATATCTGCACTTGTAATCTTACTTAAGGTAACAGATAAAACAGTTGGTTAACAAAACATTTCTTTCATGAAACATGTTTATATCAATAAAATAACTTTCAGTAACCTTAATTAAATTGAAGCACTGCAGGTATGAGGGGATCATTCCACTGGCCTCTTCACTGCATTTTCTCAGGTGGCAAACACCTCATGGAATTTCTAATTATTTGGCAAGCTGTCAAGTGTGTATCTCACTAAGGAAGTCATAGTGAAATCCTGAATTGGATTCTTGCTTAGACTGGAGTCCCAGCACAGGGGCTTTCCCTGGCCACATAAACACATCAAACTTGCCATGCACAAGTGATGGATGAGGGCTGACATTGGTCACCCCAACACTTAATCTAGTTCAAACATTTAATTTTAAACTATTTTTCCTGGGAGTTACATGGTCTTGCTTACCAAGATTCATCTTTCTCTCTAGGACCCTTCTCATACAGTAGCAGATGTGATCCCAGCATGCTTCTCTGCTATGCTCTGTGCTCTGATGTGCTTATATCACTCCCAGGGAAGGAGGTTGTAGTAGCTTGTCACTAAAACTATGGTAGCTTGTCCCTTCTGCAGGAACTTGGTAATCTGTTCATCCTTCCTACCAACCCCTGTTATTTTACTCTGTCTTAGCTTTGGGGGGTTTTTTTTGTTTTGTTTTTTTTCAAAATAATTTTTATTAATAGGAAGACATTACACAAATCTGAGATAACAATAGCAGATGCAAACAGAAAAAAAAACTGTATACAATACAAGCGTTGCACAAAATTGTGTGGTTCAAGAACCAATCCTCTCTCAACGTACTTCCTGGTTTTCCATTTTTTATCCTCCATCCACTCCTGACCCTATCACCCTCACCCCAAATACCCAGCTCCAAAGCATCCTCATTCATACCGCATGCATACCACAGACAGACTGCACATCTCCCCCCCCCCCCCAATCTAACCCCTCTTGGAACCTCATTTAAGACCATATGGCCTTGTACCAAGTGTTATTAACTCAGTTTGGAGAGCCAGAAGAAACAGGCATAACATGCATTCCAACAGGCAGTATATCTTATCCGGTTTTCTCTTGCCAAGGCGAAAATCCATAAATTCCATCTGAAGTAGAGAGGTCATCCTGCCAAACCATGCATCAACTGAAGGCTGCATCAAGAAGTCAGTCCAGATAGCCAGTATGGTATGGCACGCCATCATAACCATTAGGCGTTCAAATCTTGCTCTGGAACGCGTACCAGGAACCTGAGAGGGTTGTTGATGTGCCAACAAAAGACAACCTGTATGAGGGAGGACAATACCAGTACTTTTATTAATCACGTCAAGGACTGACTTCCAAAAAAGTGCCATGTGCGGGCACGCCAACAAACGATATAAGTTGCCCTCAACAACTCCATACCGACTACATAAAGAAGACTGGGTAAGCTTCATATGAAATCGGCGAACATCATCATAGAAAATATTATGAAGAATTTTGAATTGGACCTCACGTAGCCCCTCATCTGGCAATAACTGATAGAGAGCCGTAAAGCAGCTCTTCAGATAGGACGGGGCCAACTATGAGTCCAACAAGGTAGACCAACGAGTTGCAAGATGCTGTAATCGGCCTGAGTGGCCCAAGGACTGCCCTAATTTTTTCCATCCAGTAATTGTATTATGGAGGCAGCAGTGTCAAAAACCTTAGTAGCAAATCGTTTCCGCTGTCAGTTCCTCTACAGACCATGTGAGGGATTGAATATAATGATGGGCTTGCAGGTACTCATAAAAGTACTTAGTAGGCAGTTGAAACGTGTGTGTCAGAGTAGCGAAATCTTGGAGGACATGGGAATCGGGTTCAAACAAATGAAATATGTATACCACCCCATTGTCAGCCCAAGCCTGGAATACAGCCCGGCTATCCCTCCCCGGCACAAAACTTGCATTCCCTAGAAAAGGTAAAAAAAGGGAGGCTATGCCCCTCAAGCCCCACTGTTGCCGCAACCAGCACCAGGCTGGATACAAGGTTGTAAAAATATTCGAGGGTATGCCATGGTACTCGCAGCCCCGGGCGCATCTGAATAATACTTAAAGGGGAGCTAGGTTGAGACATCTTATGTAACATCCCTGAATCACAATAAGAGTAAGTTTCTGTAATCCATTCACCCACATACCGCAACTGACAAGCCACATTATAGAGTCTAAAATCCGGTAAATTAAGCCCTCCTGCTCCCGGGGGCGCTCCAGGACTGCATAAGCCAACCGAGCCCGTTTCCCCTTCCACAAAAACTTTTGTAAACTAGCGCACAATTGCCGAAGATCCCCAGCTCTCAACCAACAGGGTATCATGTGCAGCAGATAGAGAAGCCGTGGCACCATTACCATTTTAATAAGAGCACTTCTACCAAATAGGGAAAGTGGCAATGGGGTCCAGAGCTGCAGCTGCGCCCGAAGCTTAAGGAGACATGGGGCAATATTTAACTCATAAAGCTGTGCCAGCTTTCGGGGTATCCAGACACCCATATTTGATCTTGCCAGGGGCCCACTGAAAAGGAAAGGGACCGTCCCAGGATCCAGGCAGGTGAGCATTTAGGGCCAAAGCCTCTGACTTTCCATAATTGATTTTCAGCCCCGCCACCAGTCGAAACTGATCAAAAAAGGTGAATAATAGTAGGCACACTGGTGCGGGGTCGTCCCACAAACAGAAGGATGTCATCTGCAAACAAAGCAGTCTTCAAAGGGTGGCCATCTACACTAATCCCAGTGAATCCCGGGTCTCCTCTTAGCCAATAGCCAGGGGTTCCAATGCCAACACAAATAGCAATGGGGAAAGGGGACACCCCTGCCGTACTCCGCAGTGTAAAGGAAAAGGGTCGGTGGATCCCCCATTAAGCAAAATAGTGGCGCTAGGGTTACAATAAAGAGCCTTCAGCCATTGGAGATAGGCCCTGAGAAGCCGTAACGTTGCAGAGCCCAGAACATGTATTCCCAGGATAAGGAATCAAATGCCTTTTCCGCATCCAGACTCAAAACCAGGGCCTCCGGTATCGATTGATAGCTTAATACCACCAGCAAGCGCCGAACATTGCAGACCCCCTGTCGCCCTTAACAAACCCCGTCTGATCTCTATGAATAAGGAGGGGCAAAATTCCATTTAGCCGGGCCACCAGGACAGCTGCCAGGATTTTAACGTCTATTTAATAAGGAAATGGGTCTATAAGAACCCACCTCCAAGGGATCTTTTCCTGGCTTTGGGAGAACGACAATGACAGACCGGTTAGAGTCCTCAGCCAGGCGGTCAGTGAACAAAAGGTCCGCATAATATTTCTGCAACGGGGACAAGACTGAAAATTTCAATATCTTGTAAAATTCGGAGCCTAGCCCATCCTGGCCGCTGCCTTGCCCAATTTAAGCTTGGAAATAACAGCACAGATTTCCCCTCAGTGATAGGGCTGTTCAATGCAGTAATCTGATCTACAGTTAGCGAGGGCCATGAGATCCCCTGAAAGAGGGACTCAAACATCAGCGGCCATAGGCTTAGAGCCATAAAGAGACATATAATAGTCCCGAAATCTACGGGCAATGTCAGGTGAGGTACTCAAGTGGACTCCCTGGCTATCCCTATCCCCGTTACGGCTGCCCGTTGCCCCCTAGGCCAAATAAGGTGGGTCATCAGTCTACCTGCCCTGTTCCCTTGTTTATATAAGTGATACTGATAGTAACGGAGCGATTTAGCTGCCCTTTGGTGTAGTAAACCATTAAGAGCAGCCCTAGCCCTGTCAGCCACCGCCTTGGACTCCCCCGACATGGAGGTCATATGTTGTTGTTGAGCTTGTTTAAGAACAGCAGTTAACCTCAGAATTTCAGCATTGCATTTTTTATTTGCTCTAGCCACATACGCTATTATTGCACCTCACATCACAACCTTACCAGCCTCCCACACAGTCGCGGTGCTCATATCTGGGGTCGCATTGTGTTTAGGTATTCCAGCCATTTTTGTAAATAAGTCTGGAATACTTTGTCCAGATATAAATCGGGACGCATGCGCCAGGAGAATGTTGCCGTCACAGGGGCGTGATCAGAGATAGAAATAGTACCAATAGTGGCCTCCGTCACCCTCGGGAAACACTATCCAATAGCAGCAAGTAATCTAATCGGGAATAAGACTGGTGTGGGTTAGAAAAAAACATAAAGTCAGAGTCTCCGGGATGCAATACCCGCCAGATGTCCATTAATTGCAATTCATCACATAAGAGATTGACACCTTTACTCCTGTCTTGATTTTGCATAGGCTTGGGGGTCTAATATCTAGCTGCTTATTAGCCACTGTATTAAAGTCCCCCGACTACCAGGTGATAGTTAGGGAACTCAGCTGGACGACTCACCAAGGAGCAAAAATAGAGGAGAATATACATTAGGAGCATAAATATTACACAACACCATTTTCTGATCATAGACTGTACCTACAGCAATACATATCTCCCTTCTGGATCCTGGTATGTGCCGCTAGCTGAAATGGTAAATTTTTATGGATTAGAATAAAGACCCCACGCTTCCTCGAACTAAAGGAGGAAAAGTAGCATTGACTCACACAGTCTCTTTGTAGTTTAGCTTGCTCCTTATCTGAAAAGGTGCATTTCCTGCAGGAATACCACCTGGGCCCACATGTGCTTTAAACACAATGGGCTGGATTTTAAAAATCCTGCGCGCGTAAATCCGGCTGGATTTACGCGCGCAGGGCACTCGCGCGCCGGCGCGCCTATTTTGCATAGGCTGCCGGCGCGCGCATAGCCCCGGGACGCGTATAAGTCCCGGGGCTTCGTAAAATGGGCGGGAGGGGCGTGTCTGGGGGTCAGGGGGAGGTTCGGGGCGTGGCACCGGCCCAGGGGTGTGGTCAAGGCCTCCGGACAAACCCCCGGGTCGGGTGATGGCGCGCCAGCAGCCCGCTGGCTCACGCAGATTTACACCTGCTTTCGGCAGGCGTAAATCTGCCAACAAAGGTAGGGGGGGTTTAGATAGGGCCGGGGAGGGGGGTGGGTTAGGTAGGGGAAGGGAAGGGAAGGTGAGAGGAGGCAGAAGGAAAGTTCCCTCTGAGGCCGCTCCGATTTTGTGCAACCTGCGCCCGCCGGGCTCGGCGCAAGCAGGTTGCACAAAGGTGCACCCCCTTGTGCGCGCTGACCCCGGATTTTATAAGATATGCGTGGCTACGTGAGTATCTTATAAAATCCAGCATACTTTTGTTCGCGCCTGGTGCACGAACAAAAGTACGCGCGCGCGCGTAAATTTAAAAAAATCTACCCCAGCGAATAACTTCTTTCACTTAATCAGGGAGTGCACCCTGTCCACATTCAGTTAGACAATTTTAACCTGCGCCATACCTTGAATCCAGGAGGACACATAAAAAAATGTCATTATTCACATTTGGACTTCCAAGGTCCCCCAGCCTGGGCCTTAGAAAACAGCTTGGCATGCAATGAAACAGCCACAAATACACTACACCCTGCAAACAGAAAGAGGTTCCCCCTACCCCCCCTCCCCCCCAGCCAGTTGCTCACTCACACACACAAACCACAGCCACACCCACACATACCCACACACACCAAATGCATCCACACCCAGAACTCCTTGCTCCTCAAGAGGCACAAAGTACCCCGCCGCCCTGGAGAGTTTACTGGCTTTCCTCTGCCCTCCCCCCCCCCTTAGCATCTCTCATCCCCCACCCCCCCACCCCACCCCCCGACACTGATCTTATAACGTCAGGTATTTAGAACAAATGAAAGAGAACATGGGAGGTGAAACTACCAACAGAACCATAAGACAACGGCCCATTCCTCTGTATAGGACCAGAAACAGTCAATTATGTAATCCATTGGAGGAACAGAAGAAAGACTGTGGCACTGGCATAGCAAAGCCAGTATAACTCTGTCCTTCAAGTAACATTGCCTGGCTCTAGCGAAGAGATAATTGAATTGGCATCTTCTTTTTTGCTGAAAAAGAGGACAGTTCCATTGTGTTGAACTCGTAACTTAGCAGGAAAAAGTAGGGCAAACGGTATCCCCCTTTTATGTAACTCTGTGCAGACTTTCCGTTGTGCAGATACTACAGCGGAGAAATCACGGAAAAGCAGAATCTTGTGCCCCTGGTACTCCACTCCAGAGTGCTGCCGAAAGGCTCACATAAGCTGAATTTTGTGAGCCCAGTTAAGAAATCTGGCCTTCACTGGCCGTGGTTTACCAGCATCGGTTCTGGGCGGCCCCATTCTATGCACTCTTTCACAGCGCAAGCGGCCAGTATTCAAAGTCAGGCCCAACTTACTGGCAGTCAGGTTTCAATAAGATCATACAGTTCCTGGTCTGGCACAGATTCAGGAAGGCCTATTATTTTAAGATTATTACGGCAATTCCTATTTTCTTGATCCTCTAGCCGGTCTAGCAATGAAGAATTCTGTACAGTAAGCGTTTGTACTTGCCTTTCTGCCGCATGCAGCCTGTCTTCCTGATCAGACAATCTGTGCTCTGCTTCATCCAGCCTTTTAGCCTGCTCCTCAACAGCATTTACAACATCTTCGATGGGGGGTCTGAATTTTAAGGAGCCTGGCATCCACCACTTCAGCCACCTTTGCAGATATCTTGCACAGGGCTTCCTCCGATACTTCAGCAACCGGAGTTGTATAGTCTCCCACGTGTGTGGCAGCCATCCTGGCCACACTATGATGGTGCTGAGAGGATCTTGCCGATCCATGGCCCATTACAGGCCCAGGAGCGTTCAATTCCGTCCCAAAACGAGGCGATTCCGAAGCCCCAGGTGTCCTCTGCAACCCCCACAAATCCAGAAGCTAGATGTTAAATAAGGTAGGGAGGATGGGCCGTTGATGCAAAGGGAGGGAGCTCAGGCCTGGACACCGATGCTGTGGGGAAGGCCGCACTGATTTTAGATCTGTACTGGCCTGAGAAGCTTCGTTTTTGATGCAAATTGCGGTGAAACGGCAGCCCCCGACTCGCTGGTCAGACTCCCAAGAAACATTTTTAGGTATTAAAGTGTTCCAGGGGAGGATGGCCACTGATTGAAAGGAACAGAGTCCAGGCCTGAGAAGCCGATGCTGCGAGGAAGGCCATGCCATTTTTAAGTCCTTACCGGCCTCAGAAGCTTCGTTTTCGCCGCAGATCACGGCGAAATGGCTGCCCCAGATACATTGATCCGACTCCCAGCAAAATATTATGATATCAAAGTTTTTCGGGGGAGGATGGCATCCGATGGGGGGGGAGGGGAGTCTGGAGCTAGCTAGCTATGCTGCCAACCCAGTGACGTCATCCCGGAAGTCCCAACTTTGTTTTATTTTGATTTCTTTTATTTTACTTTTGTGTCTGCTCCTGTAGTGCTTATATAATGTGGTCTGTTTTAAAAGCAGAGGCTATGATATTATTATTGCTGGGCTGCTAGTGAAACTAAGCCAGTAGCACTGTTTGGGGCTTTAACAACTGATACCAAAGGGCAGGAGTACCCAAACAAAAGAGCAGCATGCTGTCTCTGCCTAACCCTGTTCATCACTGCTTTCTGCAGCACAGGTAACTTTTGTTTAATAATTTTTTTAACCTGTTCATGTAACCGTCTCTAAAAGTCAGTAAGGAGGTCCAGACAACTGATCGTAAAGATAGACTTTTATTGCCAGCAAGATGCAGCTAAGACAAAGGCTCAGTACAACTGCATGCCACGCCCCCTTAGGAGCAAACATTTATGCACTTTACAACTCTTATCTTTCACACATGCGTTCTGGTTTTGCTGAACAAACAATTTACAAACTGCTGAACAAGCATTAGCTAGCCTGGTCCTCTAGTAGGTGTAGCTTATGATCAGACTATTGTTTCGTCATTTAATTGACGTGTTAGACATTTTACAGCGGCGTTCGTATTAATACAATACAAATTATTATTCCAAAATGGAGTCACGTTACACTAAATGTTAGTGCGTAACTGCGTCACTACGCATTATGTGCCGTTTGCGTTGCAAATATTAGTACATTAAAAATGGCTGCGCGTTTCACTGCTGGCATGGTTAGACGAGAGACTTTTCAGTTGTTCAGTCTTCAGAGGTTCACGAAATTGAACTCCTTCATTCACACTTATGATTTTCCAAACAATTGAAATATTTCGGACAGTTTTGACACATCAGTGAATAGTCGATTTTGGAACACTCTCTGCCAGTAAACACAAGTAAAAGTAAAAAGGTTTACCAACTTCAAATTGTTTATATTTTCTATTATATTTGGCAACTGTAAGAGTAATGGGAAGCAGGGCAGGCTTGTCCTGCTCTGCTGATGGTAACATGGGAGCAAGCAGAGGAAGGAGTAAGAGAGAGAAGGGGGAGGGGTGGTGTCCAGTAGCAACAGCAGTGATGGAAATGCTGCCTTGCTATTGGACACCGGGGGTTATGAGCGGGAGCGCCAGATGCCTGGTGCTCAGTCAGTTGGAGACAAAGAGGTAAGAGCAGGGCTTGCTTTGCTCTTGCTCCGTTGTGGGCTGACTCTAGCGGGGTAGAATTAAAAAGAAAATAATAATAAGAAAAAAAAGTGAAGCGTGAAATTAGCAGGCGAGTCTGATTGGACATGAGGAGAGGTCAAGACAGGGGTACCAGGCGTTCGGGGGGGGGGGGGGGGCGGCTGAGAGAGGGGACCGCATGGCGTTCGAGCCCTCACCTATGATGAGTATGGAGGCGGAGTTTGGTAAGTCCTCCCTGCTGGTGCGGACCTCTGCTATCAGTGGCTGCATCGCTGCGCTGCTCCCTCCCGCCGCCGCTCTCCCTGAGGGTAGGTTCAGGCGGGAGGTGGATACGGACTTCGGGGAGAGCGGCCCCGAGTCCGAGGATTAAGGCAGGACCCCCCTCTCCCACAGTTTCCCCTGCCGGCGGTGCGGTGCTTCCGGCGGCACATTTCTCCGCCACCGCCGTTGAGCGGTACGAGTGTGCCGGCGTTGTTGGTACCATTGGGTGCGGGGGGAGAGGGCAGTGGCCCCGCCCCCCAACTTTTCCATCATGAGCTCGCCCCTGATCACCCAGCCACGGCCCTTCAACCTTTTAGTTCTTGAGGTTGGGAGGCACCTCGCGGCAGCGGGGAGGAGGCGGGAAATGGGGGGCGGAGAAGCCACAAAGGCAAAGAAAAAAAAAAAAACCCTGCAAAAAAGAAGAGGGCGTCCTCCGAGGTAGCGGAGGAGGGGGGAAGTGCAGAAAGGGAAGAGGTCAGAGCAGCCGGCAGGTCACACTCATTCACTGACAGGGTGTCACGGACACCAGGGAGTGTAGAAAGCAGCAGGGTTGGCAAAATGGGGAGACAGAGGCAGCAAGGGGCAGCAACTCACTGGGTTGGGGCGATAGGGACGTGATAGCAGGACCGAGCAGGTCTGGTATGGACCTGACCGAGGCACAAAGGGAGCAATATAAAGCAGCTTTTATAGCGGATGTATGGGGGCACCTAATGCCTGCGGGTCTTGGGGATATTTCGGGTCCGGTATCAGGGGACTATACTTTTTGAGAAGGGAGGTTTGGGAGGATGGCCAGGTGTGCAGGCACTCCCTCAGAGGGGATGCAGTTAGCTTAGGAGGATTGCGCAGAGAGCGAGGGACTATGACAGGGGTAGGCAGACTCATAGCCGGGGGGGGGGGGAGTATTGAGCCCGGAGCTGGGGGGGGCAGGCGAGAGTAGGACAGGAGAGGGAAAAGGTAGGGATGTTTTTTCTGTTGCAGATGGAGTCAAGGAGGAGGCGGTACCGGGCACATCCAGACAGGAAGTTTGGCGAGAGACGGAGTACCGGATGGGAGTTACGGAGCAGGGAGTGGCGGGACAAAAAAAAAAAAAAAAGAGAAGGGAGCACGTGGAGCGGACAGACGAAAGTAGAACTGGACTACCGACAGGTAAACAAGGAATTGAAGGATTACCCGAGGATAAGGGTAGGAAAAGGAAACATAGACGCCCAAGTTCTAGTTCTTCGTCTTTGTACAGTGCTAGTGATCAGGGTCCCCTACAGAGGTTAGCTTTAGAGGAAGGTCCCAAACAAGATATGGGTCACCCTGCCTTAGCCTCGTTAGTGGAGTAGTGGGAGGAATTACCCAAGAGAATGGTACGGCGGATTTGGAAACGGCAATACGTGGATATTTTCAAGTTGTGGGAAGGGAGAAGGGGAGGCAGAAGAGGTAGTAAGAAAGCAAAAAGAAAGGGAAGCGGAAGTCGTGGGGCCACAAATTTCCAGGAATATAGTTAATTGGATGAGGGGATTCCTTAGGTTGACTAGCATGGCGGGGCATTTCGATGCTTCACAATATGGGTCCTTGCTGTATTATGCAGACAGTATATTGGGAGCATTCTGGGATTATGAAGGTTAGGCTTAGTTATATGAGAAATTCCGGGATAAGATGGCAGGAAATAGGTTTATGACGGGGGGTCACAGGATATTCATCTGTGGCTGACACAAATGACCTTAAAAGGAGTAGGGCAGGGGCGAGGTGCAGGGGTGGGGAGCGGGGAGCGGAGACCTAGGATCATCTCCAATTAGAGGGTCCGGAGGCACCACAGGTAGTTACTTTCGAGGGCAAGGAGGTAGTAGGATGTTGGAAGGGGCGAATGCAGGCACCTCCAGAGGGCAAGATGTCTGTTGGTAATATAACAAGCTTACCTGTCTCTTCCCCAAGTGTAAGTTCAGGCACGCGTGCGCAACCTGTGGAGGGGCACATCCAGCGAATAAGTGTCCACAAGGGCAGGGTGTGGGGGCAGTAAGGGTGGAAAATAAAGAATGGTACTGTAGGGCCAATTCGCCTGTAGTTTTGTCGGTCTTGTTGCTATGGTTAACATGTTATCCTGACTGGGGGAGGGCGGAGTTTTTGAGGGAGGGTTTTCAGTGTGGGTTTTCGGATTCCGTACGAGGGGCCGGGTGAAGGGGGAAGGATCAAAATGCTCGGTCGGTCACCCGGCAAGTGGAGGTGGCAAGGGAAAGTTGACTTGGGAGTTAAGATTGGGGAGGGTGGCAGGGCTTTTTGAGACCCAGCCGCCTGAGCGTATGCATCTGTCCCCCCCAGGAGGTGATTCCCAAGAAGATACCAGGGAAGTTCTGACTAATTTTGAACGTGTCTTATCCGCCAGGGGAGGCAGTGAACAATTTCTTCCCCACAGAGTTTCGGTCGGTACGATACACATGTTTTGACGAGGAAGTAGCTTCAGTAAGGGAGGCAGGGAGAGGGGCATTGATGGCAGAGGCCGGTATAGAAGCGGCTTTTAGATTGTTGCCTATGTATCCAGATAGTTTCCCATTGTTAGGTTTCACGTTTGAAGGGGCGTTTTACGTTGATCGTTGTCTGCCCATAAGTGGTTCCTTTTACTGTGCATGTTTCGAGACTTTCAGTACATCTCTGCAGTGGGTGGTAATGAGAGATCCACGACACAAGGAGATGTTGCATTATCTGGACAATTTCTGGTTAGGGTCCAGGTTGCATTTTGTTGTTAGGAGCAGTTGAGAGGATTTTTTAAGATATGTAGGCAGTTAGGGGTCCCGATAGCGACAGATAAAACGGAAGGGCCGAGTTGTCGGATTGCTTTTTAGGCATTGAGTTGGATTCCCAAGAAATGGTTTCACGTTTGCCGGATGAAAAGATCAGTAAGTTAAAAGAGTTGGTGACTTCGATCCGGGAGGCAAAGAAGGTGTGCCTGCAACAAATGCAGTCGTGATAGGATCCTTGCATTTTGCTTGCAGAGTGATACCTATGGGAAAAGCATTCATTCAAAGACTATATTCAACAACTAGAGGTGGGAGGGCAGCTCATTATTTCATTCGCATTAAAAATAGTGTGAAGGAGGAATTGAGTGTGTGGGAAGTATTTTGGCTTCATCTAATAGCATGTGCATGATTCCACATGGGGAGGTGACCAACCGTGAATTGGAATGGTACTCTGACGCAGCGGGAGGAGTAGGTTTCGGAGTATATTTTCAAGGTAGTTGGTGCGCAGAAGTGGCCTGAGGAATGGGTTGCTAAGGGGATCACCAAGAATATAACTTTCCTTGAGTTATTCCCAATAGTGGTAGCAGTCACAATTTGGGGACAGCAATTACAAAACCAGAAGGTTGTTTTTTACGGGGGAGGCCAGGAGTGAAAACGATCAGAGAGGTTTTCCCGGAACACCTTCGGCAGATGGGAATGAGGAAGCGTGGCAATTAATTCAGCGATCGGTGGCACCGGCTACATGGAAGGCATACACAGTGGGCAGGGGAGTAGTGATGAGTTTTTTGCGAATGGTGGAGTGGAAGGAGAGACCAGTGCGGGAGACGGAGGTGGTGAGATTCATATTATGGGCCAAGGTGAGGAGATATTAGTTAGCTTCGGTGAGAGCTCAGTTAGCGGGGTTTTTGCCTTTTTCCAAAAATTAAGGGGATGGGGTAATCCCGTAGAGAGTTTGCTGGTGATGCGGGTGCTTGGGGGAGGGGGGAGTGCAAAGGGAAGGGTAGAGGACATGAGAAGGCCGATCAAGTTTGATCAGACGGTGGTGATCGTAAATAAAGTGGAGGCAATATGTTGGTCGCATTATGAGGCATTGTTATTTAGGACGGTGTTTATATTAACCTTTTTAGGAGCGTTTAGAGTAAGCGAGTTGGCAGCGCATTTGTTTGCTTGCTCGGGGGAGGGATTGCAAGTAGATGGAGCACGGTATTCACTGAGAAGGTGCATTTGTGGTTCCATCGATCGAAAACAGATCAAAAGGGGCAAGGGCAATGGATAACATTGGTACCCACGACGGATGAGGTGGTTTGCCCAGGGAGGAGGCTGCACAAGTTCATGGGAGTGCGGCCGCAAAGGAGGGTTTGTTCTTGTTGCGTTTACATGGGACGCCATTAACCATTTTTCAATTTGCTACGGTGTGGAAATTGACAGTACGGTCATTAGGGTGGAAGACTGAATGCTATACATCACATTCGGATTGGCGCAGCAACAACAGAGGCGGAGTTGGGTCTCTTTAGTGGGCAAATTCAGACAATAGGACGTGGGAGGTCCAACGCATTCCGATATTATGTAAGATGGTAAGGGGGGCGAAGGGTTTTACTACCAGTGGGTAAAATCAGTTTTCTGTTTTCAGAGATGGAGGGGGTGCAAGAAGGCTTAGAATGCGCCTGGGTCATGGGCCATTCTTTTGTGCGATGGACAGTTCATCGAGCTAAAAGGCGTCCATATGGTGCAAATCTGGATTTAGACCTTCAAAAGTTTAAAGCGCAGTGGTTGTTTAAAGGGGGTATGAAATGGGGGCGGTTGACAAGCTTTTTGCAGAGTCTGGTGGAAGCACAGGGTTGTCCGAAAGTTTTGATAATTCATTTGCGGGGAATGATGGGGGAGTTGTCTCATGTCAGCAGTTGCTGGCAAACATGAGAAAGGAGATGGAGGGCATCATGAATGCAAGGCCCGAGACACGAATAGGTTGGTAGGATATAATAGTTCGAATTAAGTATCATAGATTCAATTTATGGCAAAAAGGGATTAAAAAGTTATATCGACAAATTGGGAAGTGGGTGCAGGGACAAGGGGGTTTTTGGGTATGACACGATTGGTCTTGGAAAATTCGGCAGGTTTGTTTCGACAGGATGGCATTCATTTATCAGATGTAGGGGTGGATTTGTTTAATAACACTCTGCAAGAAAGTTTGGAACAGCACCTATGCCTCAGGGGCTGGGCCGCAGTGGGGGACAAAGGCAACTAAGTTGTCTTTGTTGTGGCGGAAGCCTGAGCCCTAAGTTATAAGTTGTATTGAATGATAAAAGCAATTGGAGGGGGGGGGGGGTGAGGATCTCGTGTAGTTTGGGGCTGCTACACGGGATGGCCAAAGAGCAAGGGGTGGGGGCGATGCTCTGGCCGCATGCTTACCCTCGCTGGAGCCGAGGCAGGGTAAGTGGGGGGGGGGGGGGGGGGGGGGGGAAGGACGATGACACGGCTTACCATTGGGGCGAGGTGGTAAGTGGAGGATTAAGAAGAAGGGGGGTGGAATGGGGGAGGTTGGTTTTGGATTATTGTTAATTTAAGGGCTCAGGGCAAGTTATTTGGAATAAACTGCGGCAAGTTATTTAAGCCATTACCTGCGTGGTGTCTTTTGTACAGGGGGTGGGGGAGGTACGAGTGAGGAAGTCTTGCATACCTATGTTACCGCGTGTCGCATATGTTGTACTCACCTTTACTAAACAGTTTGAACAATAAAGGGTTAAAACCTGCAGTTGTATCTTTTCTTAGCCACACTGTATTTTAAACTATATGTTTATCTACCTGAAGAGTTGGAGTTTTATTATTGACCTATATTTTAACTTTTCAGTGCTAACAGTTCCGATTTTAATCAGTAATGATCTTCTCAAGTGTATAGTTTCTAGAGTATAAAGTGACATCTGATATTTGGATGAACAATTATTTATTTACTTCTTTGTTAGGCACAGATATTTATTGAGGATCATGTATGATGAGGAAAAGGTCAGCACAAATCTGTACAACCCAATATTCTAGTTTTATGAAGACTATCTGGGCCATAGCTGTCTGACCTGTTCACTGACTCTTTTGCTAATTGGGTAGTGAATGTTAAAACAACCAACAGTACACAATACTGCTAACCGCTTGTTTAACTAGAACATGAAAATCAATTTGACAGTAAATAAAAGGGCATAGCAAATTCTATCCCTGTAACTCTTGTATGCTTGGCCTTGGCTTTGATAGATATCCTCTAAACCTTTGAGACTCATTATTAAGAATATATTTCTAATAATTAATGGAATACTAGTTTCCAGTTGCAGACTTTCAAATATTTAGAATGGATGGCTGGTATAATACAAGATGTTATCACTTCTGAATAAGTGTTGCAGGTGAAAACTAACACAAAATCTCTTGTGGACCAGTGAGGATTATAGTGATTAATTAAGCGTTTTTTTAAAAATGGTCCTGCATG